>NW_004567113.1:15171995-15184296 GCF_000260355.1 Condylura cristata
AAAAAAAAAAAAAGAAAGAAAGATGTGGCTCAGTATTTCCATAGCTGGATAACACAATTTAAAATAAAATGAAAGAATTACAGTCAGTATGGTGTAAAATATCTGAGAATATTACCATTTGATTGATCTATCGTGGCACGTGTGGCATACCAAAATAGAATTAGGGGGATTGCACCCTTTTATTTGAGTTGAAACTTTTTTTTGCCAACGTTTACTTAGAAGTATTCCCAAACATAAAAGTGAGTACTTAAAAAAAAGAAAAAACAGGAGCTCACTGGTCCTTTATTGAAGTCAAATAATTATTAACAGAATCCTTAGTGGTTCATGTATGAAAACTAAGGGTCCCTCAGATATAAGTTTGTCAGTGTGATGAAAAAAATACGCATATAACTTTCAAACCAGATGAAATTCTAAAAGCAACTAAAACTTCATGTACAGTTATAGAATAGCACTTTTTGAGTCTTTAAAAAAAAATGTTTCATGTTTTCACATATTACTTAAAATTTTTTAAGAATTATTTATTTATGCTTACAGAACTGGGGTACAGAGGGCCAGAGGTGCAGGGGCAGTGGGAGGATTCACCAGAACAGAGTGGGGAGCAGAACAGGCAGATTGACAAAGTACACTGCTGAGGGGAGTAGAGGTCTACCACACGATGTGGGTCACTTCGGGGGTGGGGATTTTACTCATGCTGAAGTGGCTTTAGCTTCTTAGTGCTGTGCTTTAACCTGCTGTGCCACCAGGGAGGGCCCATTACTTAAAATTTTTAAAGAAATTCAGACATTCAATTAGAAAGACATTTTTTAATTTTTTTCATATTTTAAAAATTTTATAATAGTTTATTTTTACATTATTTTGTGCATTTTTCCATGTCAGTTGCTATAGCCTTGGGTTTCCCATGACCGAATCACCCATGTGCCATCACCATAGTCCAGGGCATTTCCCTCCCTCCACTGTTTTTGATCCCATTCCCCACTCCACCCCCATAAATTGTCTCTGGGATATAGCTGTTCATTATCACTATTTTCTCACCTGTTCTGTTATATTCCTGCTATGAGAGAAACCATCTGGTATTTTTCCTTTTCTTTCTGGCTTATTTCACTAAACATGATCTTTTCCAGCTCCATCCATGTTGCTGCAAAAGACATGTGTTTCTTTTTTTTGGTTGCTAAGTAATATTCCATTGTGTATATGTGCCACATCTTTTTTAATCCAGGCATCCATTTTTGGGCATTTGGGCTGCTTCCATGAGAAAATACATATTTTTGAAGAAATATGACAAGCATTGAATGTGTAGTATATTCTTGCATACCTTTTTTTTCTATTCTACTCCAGACACTTACAACTGCCCAATACACACACACATACACACACACACTTTTTGTTTGTTTAAGAAAATCTTATAGTGCACGTAGTTGTTCTTTCCATATAGAAAAATACAATGCAATTAGTCCCCTTGAACAGAAAAAATATGGAACTGATTTATCCTCTTAAATATTTGCTTTATGTTCCATTGAATTATATACAATAGTATTATATTATGTTATAGTTACCCAAGTACTATCTAGTTATTCTCAGTACTTTTAATACCATGTTATTTACATTGAAAAAATCCAGATGTCCCAAAGATTTTATTTCTGTGACATTGATTACCAAAAAAATGATAGCTGTTCAAAGCTTATATGAATTTTTCATTTGAATAAATGTTGCCGAGTTGCTATTCAAGAAGGTGTATACCTTTTACAGATCCCTGAAGCATGCATAGAACACATAACTCCACTTCTACAAGAAGATGATGATTCTAGATTTTACATTTTTGTATATGTTTCAGTTACTTAAGCAAAAGTAATAATGAAAATACACTTGTATCAATCTAAAGCGTGGAACTTGTATAAATAAAATTAATTTTTGACTTGTTGCCATTTTTTTTTAACAATTTATGCTGTTCCTAAATGAAGTCAACTGCCTTAATAAAAAGATAAGCTTTCAGTTTCTGGAAAATGCGCTTTATTATTACTATTATTATTTATGCATACAAGAATTGGTATGTAGGCCAGATGTGTGGGAGATGAGAGTATTCACTAGAGACAGAATGGGGAGCAGAACAGGCCGGCTGACTGAGACACACTGCTGAGGGGAGCAGTGGGTGAGACAGGAGAGGTCTGCTGTGCCACGTGGGTCACCTCCCTGGCCAGGAATCAAACTCATGCTGCAGTGGCTATGGATAGCTTCATAGTGCTACACCCCTTGTGCCACCAGGGAGGCCTTTTTATTATTTTTCAAATATATATATGCATATATATTTATATATCACTTTTCATTTGCATACAGTGTTTGATTTCTCCTGTCAGATGTAGTCCCCATAAAATTCCCACCACCAAGTCACCCATGCACCATCACTACCATAACTGGAAGCTGTGCTTTAGAAATAACTTATCTAAAAGCAATCCTTATATTTGCATGACAATTTATTGTTTATTGCCCATTAATATGTTTTGATTTCCATTAAATTTTTGATCTTCATTAATGTATTATTTCATAGAATAATAAAACTATTATTCTATAATAATGCAAGTTTTTAAAAATCTTGTTTCTGAAATTTTACATTAATCCTAAATATATTCTCTCATCCTTCTTGTCTCTCTCCCACCCCCCTGAAATTTTACATTAGTCCTAAATATACTCTCTCACCCTTGTCTCTCTCCCACCCCCCAGTTTTTTCTTAACATTTGGAAAAACAGAATGCTATGGGGTACATCACTCATCTACAAGTATGTTGTATAGTCATCAAGATCCTAATTATGTGCTGTTTACAGATTATTTATCAGCTTAATATTCACTTCAAAATCTAGAAATTTAATTCAGACTTACCTCCAAACATAATTAAGACTGATTTAAATTTATTTCATCTAATAAATTTAACTAATGTCAGTGATACCAGCACCAAAATTTTATTTTATATATATATATATATATATATGTTTCTTCCTCCCTTCCCCTGTAACTAAATTTTGATATGATAATTAACAGGGAAGACTAAAAAGCAGGAGTCCATGGAGTAGTTTTGATTAACAGATTTTATGTTAGTAGAGGTTGCAGTTCTTCGAAAGCCAGCAAGAGGAACAGTATTAGAATAGTAAACAACACAGACTCAGAACTTGGTGGTTAAGTATCTTGGCAAAAGCGTGAGTAGTACACCATCTCAAGGACAGATGACATGATATTTCCCAGATGTCACTGCTTAGTTGTGTACTGTCCAGCACCAGCCACTGATCAGAAAAAAAGTCCTTCCTTCCCCTGAAGGAGCATAGCCAGCACTGAAGGCAGTAGGGGAGATGTTGGCAAGGTACCGGAACAGGTGGCAGCAGCAGGTGTGATAGGCGCGAGATGACAAGGGCAGAGTGTGCTGTTGGCAAGCTGTCGGTACCGGAGTTCAGGAACGACTCATAGCCCAGAAAGAGCAGACATGGTGGCACAGGGATCGAGGCGCAGAGAAGAACAGACTGGCATAGCAGGATGACAGTACCCTTTGAACTAGCACAAACAGGGAACGTGATGAGAGTGGAAGTGGTGGCCTGCTGCCCCAAACTGGCCTGGGAAGATCACACCATGATGACAAAGAAGCCTGCCGTACTCCAGCAGACGTGAAAATCACCTACAGCTCACCTGCCAGAAGGCGATACTACCTCCACAGTAGAGAGAGGAAACAAAGAGAAAGGAAGCTTCGTGGTATATTATTTCTCACTTGTTGTTGCTGCTTTTTTTCACTCAAGGAACAATGACCCTAGAAGAGCATCAGGGCATCCCCAGATGTACTTGCCAACTCAGAGTTCTTAGATTGGGAATCAGAGATTTAACACCTTGTTACAGATCCAGCTCTATCTGCTGTTGTATGGAGACCACATACCAAGATGGCTAATTATAGATGATTGTAAAATAGTTCTCTTATGACTCAATTGAGCAAGTATTTACTAATGCCAGCTTACAGCATAGAATTTCTGTAAGATAGGGAGACTCTGAGGGCAGCAGCTCCTGTGCTCGATTTGCATACTTCCTTGATGTGGTATGACTGTAGGATGTGAATACATTCAATTTCACTATGGTAGAATTCCTTCCATATTTTATTATATTTGCTTTGACAAATTGTCTCATACAAATTGTCTCATACAATATCTATGTCAAGTACATAGAAATTTCCTGAGTAGGAAACTAAGCTGGCTGCTCAAGGGAGTTGAGTTGCAAAGAAGAATATTAAAGTCAATAACTAACATAGTATGTTTTCTGATGCACCTAATAATTTGAAAGGTGATTTTTTTTTCAATGTGAACTTGCAATAATAACCTATTCTGTGTATTCATTAAAAACTTTTTCTTATTGTTTACTTTGCACTAAGTATTGTTTCAGGGGGTGGAAATGAATGTCATAATAAATAACAATAGCCAAGAAAGCATAAGTTGTTTTTTTTTTAAAGATTTATTTAATTATGCACACAGAAGTGGGGTACAGACCAGAGGTGAAGGGGGTAAGAGGCTTCACCAGAGACAGAGTGGGGAGCAAAACAGGCTTACTGACAAAGTACACTGCTGAGGGGAGCAGTGGCCAAGTCAGAGGAGGTCTGCTGTGCCATGTGGGTCACCTCTGGGACTGGGGATCAAACTCACACTGAAGTGACTTTAGCTTCTTAGTGCTGCATTTACCTGCTGCACCAGGGAGGGCCCAGAAAGCATAAGTTTATCAAAACTTTCATTCCATGGAAAGAGGCAAATGATAAATAAATAAACCACTAGAAGTGTATTATATATAATGAACAGGCTTGAGATACTAGGTTAAAAGCTAAATGTTGCCATTTTATTGTATTTTTAAAGATTTATTTATGCATACAGAACTGGGGTACAGGCCTGACACAAGCTATGCAACCTCTGTTGTCAGACATGGTACGGATGGAAGGGAAACTCTCTGAAAAATCAGACTTTCCATGCTAACTTATGTTATGACCTCCCTTTTTGGAAAATCATAATATCAAAATATTCTGAGCAACCTTCATCTTACAATTGGATTGCCTCAGCCTCAGAAGGCACTACTGGCCCTGACAAGCAAGTACTTTACCAGAGTGAAAAATTCCTCTTGAAGTCAAAAGTCATTAATAAAAACAAATGGCTGTTACTGCAAAGTCTCTCTCACTGCCAGACTGAGGAAAACTCAAATCTTATCACTCTATCTCTCATAGCCTTCTATTCAGTTTCTAAATAACCACTCAAGCTTTCTACTATCTAGTCTTTGGATATGGAAATTCACCCAAGTCACCTATGCAGAGCTTATCAGGTTTTCTACCATCTAGACTTCAAAAAAACTCACTTAAACTTTCTAACAAGTTTTTAAAAAAACCTTATCTTAATTTGATTTACAAGAAATTTCCTCTTCCTGCCCTCACGTTACTTTACCCCCTAGGATGTCTCTATGAGAATGAAAGCCTTTAAGTAATAGATAATGTTAAGGGACTTTATTTTGGTTAATCTTCACTGTGGTAAATATAGTAATATTAGTCTTAAACTTTGTGAATCTATGTACCTGTTTTTAACCTTGATAGATTGGTTTTAAAAATGTTATAATCTCAACTAAAGGTCAAAAAGACCCCAGACTATTCTTAGCAAAAAGGTGATTGTGATCTCAGCCCATTTCATATGCTAATGTCACTCCTCTGCCTGCCTAAAGTGTATAAAATAAACCTCTGCTAGAGTCAGAGCAGGAAGACTTGCACCCAACTCCCATTTCCATGTCTTCCTTGTGTCCGCTCCCCTTTTTCCCCTTTTCCCCCTTTTTTTAGGAATCTCCGCTCGCTGGTGCCATTCCCACCTTGAGACCCTGCCTGTTCTGCCCCCCAATAATCCATGATCAGGGACAAAGTCTCCTACACAGGCCAGAGGTTCAGTGGGTGATAGGATTCACCAGGGACAGAGTGGGGAGCAGAACAGGCAGATTAACCAAGTACACTGCTGAGGGCAGCAGCGGGTGGGTCAGGAGAGATCTGCCATGCCTTGTGGGTCACCTCCCTAGCCTGGGATCTAACTCGTGCTGCAGTGGCTGCAGATAGTTTCATAGTGCTGTACCTTAATCTGTTGCGCCACCAGGGAAGGCCAAATATTGCTATTTTATAAAGCGTAGCCAAGAGCTCTTTTTCGTCAAATAGCCATTGGGCAGAGGCATTAAAAATGAGGGTAAGGGCCCTCCCTGGTGGCTCAGCGGGTTAAAGCGCCGCACTAAGAAGCTAAAGTCACTTCCGCATGAATTCAATTACCACCTACCCCGGAGGAGATCCACATGGCGCCGCAGACCTCTCCTGAGCGCCCTCTGTTCCCCTCAGCAGTGTACTTCATCTATCTGCCTGTTCTGTAGCCCACTCTGTCTCTGGTGAATGAATCCTCTCACCCTCTGCATCTCTGGCCTGTACCTCAGTTCTATGTGAATAAATAAATAAATAAATCTTTTTAAAAAAATGAGGATAAAGGTTGTGCAAATAGGGAAAGAAAAATATATGCTACCATTCAGGAAAAGAAGGAGGTCAATTTGATTGACAGCCAGAGAGAATGAGAATGTGGCAAAAGGTCAAAGGGGAGATGTACTCTGAATTCATCTAAAGTATCTTTCCAAGTATTGGGTGCAGTATAGACTGTGCAAAGCAAAAGGTCAGAGGGGAAAGTTCTATTAGGAAGTTATTAAAATAATCCAGTCCTGAGATGAGCTAACTTGAACTAAAGTATTTGCAGTAGGACATGGAAGTGGTTGAATGCTGGATGCATGTTGAAGTGACAGGAACATGATTGAAAGAATCTGTGAAGTATAAAGTAAACAGAGGAAGCCACAAAAAACTGCAAGACTTTTGAACTAAACAATGTAACAGACTGTATGCCATTAACTAAGATAAGGAAAACTACCAATGGAGTAGATTTGGGAGGGGAAATCTGAAGTCTTATTTTTGGATAACACATAATATGATATTGGATAATTATTGGTTATAAAAGTCTGAAAGAACTATAAAGCCATAGGACAAAATGAGTTCACTTAGGAAACTAGTGTAGTTAGGGGAGAGAGCTAAAGAATTCAAACTTTAACTATGAATTATATAAAAAACAAAATAAATTGGAAAACTCCAATGATCAAGCAAGAGAACAGAGAGAAATGATCAGAAAACAAGGGATAAAGTTTTTTTAAAGAGGGAATTGATCAATAAGGTCAGAGTTTCAGAGGAGAATTAAGAACTGCATTTGACAACCGGACATTTATTGGTGACCTTGGAAAATGTTTTAGTGAATGGTGAGAAAGCTTGATTGCATTGAGTTAAAGAGAAAATGACAAAATATTTGGAAAACTCTTTCCTAATTTTGTTGTTCTAAGAATCAGAGGAGAATAGCACCTAGAAGGGAATAGGACAGTGAGCAAACAAATTTTTTAAATACAGCAATATTAACAGTATGTTTATGTGATGGTAGTAATGATCAGATAGGAGGAACATTGCAAGTAGTCCCAGTGAACTCAGTTTGCCTGGTGTGTTTTCTTGTTCCTTGGGGGAATTAGCAAAAGCACTGACCTGGAAATGGCACTATTTCTGTTACTTACTTCCATTTGTGAAGAGAATATAAAAGTTCTGAGGGCATATCCCTTACAGCTTTTTTGGAAGGGACTTCTAGACCATGGGTTTTGGAAAGTCTAGTCAACACCCAATCTACTCCTGTTCCATTTCTGGGCCACACCTAAAGTACATACAAAGAAGTTGCTAGTAACCCCAGTGACCATTTTCTGCCCAGAGGGTTCCTTGTGCCCACCTTGGGGAGTCAGTGGAACTGGCATGTTCTCTGGCACTGGTTTTTCTGCACAGTGGGAGCATGCAGATCATTCATGCATATTGCTCATTGCCTTATCTGCAAGGGCAACTGGACAGGCTTTGGAAAAGCCAGGAGATCACCCACCCTTTGCCACTGCATGGAGGCTGGACCTTTGCCCAAAATATATAGTCAGAAACTAAAGGTAACCACAGTGACAAGGTCTGTGAACAAAGGGCGTTTTCACTGCTAGTGACCAATGTGGGGAGTCAGAAGTGTTCTCCGCCCCCCTCCAGCATGCTTCTTGTTCTTCCCATGAAGTTCCCAATTTGCTACTGTTAAAGAGTATGGAAGTCTCAGGGTTAAGAGCTAAAAGAGCAAAATCAACAGACAAAAAACCAAAACAACAACAAACACACACACACAACACATGACAATTAAAGAACCGAAGGGAATATACCACAAGGAAGAAATGATTCTCTAGAATCTAGCTACAGATATCTGGAAGATCCTATCTTGTTATCAAAAAGGTAGTTCAAAATGCCTATGATTTTTTTTTTAAGAAAAGAAAGAAAAAACTGTCATGAGAAATAAAATTAATCGACAGAAATTAGGAATTGAAGGTATAAGCAAGAAAGTAAGGGAGTTGCTGGATGGAAAAAGCTCAATAGAGGAGATAAAGTTCCTTTAGTAAGCTATAGAAGCAGACCAGGCTAAATTGAGAAATGAATTAATGATCTGGAAGTTCATAATGCACAAAGGATCCAAGAAAGAAAAATACAAAGAGTAAAATTAAGAACCAATTCAGGGACGAGCTGATTTCACTAGAAAGGGCAATATAAAGATAGTGGACATCCCAGAAGGGAAAGAGAGGAGAAAGAATCACAGAAATTATTCAAACAAGTTATAAAGGGGAAATTGCCCTAACCCTGGGGGATGAAGCTCATGAAGTTAAAGGAACACCTGGTTATATAAATGTAGTAAGACCTATACCAATCCTATAATCATGGAAATACTAATGATTCAAGACAAAGAAAGTATACTGATAGTAGCTAGAGAAAAGAAGCATGTAACCAATAAAGGGATCCCATCAGGCTTACATGAAACTTCTCAAAGGAAGCCCTACAGGCAAGAAAGACTAGAATGACATGTTCGAATTACCTAATGATAAAAACTGCCATCCCAAAATACGGTATCTTGCAAGATTCACCTTTAGACACAAGGGAGAAAGAAATCTTTTCAGACAAATAGAAATTGAGAGTTTTCCAATCCCAGATGTCTCTTATAAGAAGAACTGAAAGGGGTTCTCTCAAACAAATAAAAGAGAAAACAATCAACAACAAAACCTGAAGACAGAATGCCAATAACAAATTTCTTTATATAAATAACCACCCTAAATGTAAATGGAATGAATTCAACTATATAAAGGCACAGATTGGCCACTTGGGTCAGAAAAAAAAAAATTCAACCTTTTGCTGCCTCCAGGAGACTCATGTGACCTCCTAAGATAAACAGTCTCAGGATAAATGGTAGAGACAGGAGAGTTAGAGTTGGAACACCACACAGATAGGAGTTTGCTTTCTCCTTTTCCTTTTGTGAACTGATAACATCCAGTCATCTATCCAACTGAAAGGCAGGAGGGGGATGGGAGGGTATAAAAACACCTAAGAATGGAGAAACTGAACACCTGAGAAAGGAACGTGAAACCACTGAGAGAGGAAGTGTGAATGTTAAAAGGTATTCCAAGTATTGCTGTCACCCAACTAAAGGAATGGAAAGAATACAGAGCAGAAAGAATACAAAGATATCTAAATTTAAAATAGATGTTGAACATCAGAATAAAATGTACTGAAGGCAGCAAACTGTAAGACCTCCCTTACAACTTAAACTACATGGTTTAGACACTGTCAGATTGTTACAGACATAATTGAGTTCGATCCCAGCCAGGGAGCAGACCCACATGGGTGCAGCAGACCTCTCCTGACCCGCCCGTTGCTCCCCTCAGGAGTGTATTTCAGTAGATCTGCCTGTTCTCTTCCCTGATCTGTCTCTGGTGAATATCACCCACCACACCTCTGGCCTGTACTCCAGTTCTGTAAGCATAAAAAAATAAATCTTTTTA
Organism: Condylura cristata; assembly: GCF_000260355.1. Taxonomy (NCBI): domain Eukaryota; kingdom Metazoa; phylum Chordata; class Mammalia; order Eulipotyphla; family Talpidae; genus Condylura; species Condylura cristata. Next base: position 15,181,935 of record NW_004567113.1, read on the forward strand.
AAAAATAGCTCATAGGAAAATAGCATGACAAGTCAGAGATAAAAGCCAAAGTATTTTAGTAGCTTGAGTGACATCCCTTTCTTGATTTTTAAATAAGGGTTTCCACACTTTCATTACAAAGCAGTATTTGATAATTACGCAGACAGACCTGTCTGGGAAGTCTGCATCACCTCCCAATCATCACCCCAAATTTGCTTCTACTCACTTCTACTTCTGGGGCTTCAAATTCTATCAAAATAACACAAAGTTGTCACTCAACAATCACAAGGAAGCTTACAATACTCACAAAAGTATAACTTGGGGGTAGAGGACTTGATGCGAGAGACTGAGTCCCAGCCACATGCGCACCGGGAGGCTACTTCTAGCTTCTGCCCTTAAGTTCTTCAACTGAGAAATGGATGAGAATGGTAGACTGTAAGGCTATTGTAAGGCTACTGAGAGCTTAAAGGAGCTTGGTGGTGGGAGAGCTATGGTACAGCTCTCCCAAAAGAAGAGGGGTCCTATAGCACCCTAAAGGGGGAGATCCTATACTTGCAAAATACAAACAACAATCTAAAGCCATTTTACCTAAAAAGTAAAATTAAATTTCCTAAAACTGGTACTTCATGTTATGAAGCTAAACAGCAAGTCTTATGTAAGTAAATCCTCACTGAGCATGGATCAAAGGCTGAGTTATAGAACTTTACAAACTTCAAGATTGCTGCAGAAAAGTGTCCTGAGAGCTAAAGGAGAGAAAATGGGGGATGGGGCATGAGAGGAAGTGTTTCACTTTTTGAAGAACTGACTTTACCACTAAAACACCCGTTTTATGTGAGGTGCTTTCATGTTGTTCCACTAATATCTACATCAATCCCAGGAAGTAAAATTACACGTTAAGAGTAAAAAAATTGAGGCCCAGAGGTTATGCAAAGTGTTTGAAGTCATGCTATTAAATGAAATGGCAAGATTTTGAAACTAGGTTAGGATGCCAACAAAGATCAGACTCTTCTTACTGTAACCAAGTATATATTGTGATTGAGATTATAAGAAACAAGGTCAGAAATTAAGTGTACAAGTAACTGGTAGAAGACAATTTATATAATTTATGTGCTCGTTCTGGGTATGCAGCCCTAAAAGCTTCTCAGGTGATAGATCATGAATCAAGAATAAAAATCAAAAACTAACATTATATCTTGATGCTATAATTAAAATTCATAGTTTTTGAATAAAAATAGAAATAGAGATATTTAAAAGTCAGAGTCAAAAGGAAATGTGAAACCTGTATTTTTTGAATATTTTATAGCACTCATTATGTATGTGTATAATAATATATAGTATGTATATATATTGGTTACCTTAGAAACTGTCTTAAAACTTAATTAAAATAATGGTTATTGTCATTTTGAACATATTAACTGATATTAAAATAGCATGATTATATTCTTTTTTTCAACATTAAAAATTCTCTAATCCAAAAATTTTTTCACTTGTATTTCTAAAGTAGATCCTTTGTAAACAACTCAAATTAATGTTAAATTTCTTAGGGCATTGTTTAGTTGGGTTTTCTTCTAGCCTTTCAAGCCTATAATCAATGCAAAGTACAGTTGGAAAAGTTAAACTTTCATTTTATTTATTCTTTTTTAAGATTTATTTTTTTATTTATGCATACAAGAGTTGGAGTACAGTCCAGAGGTATGGAAGTGAAAAGATTCACCACAGACAGAGTGAGGAGCAGAACAGGAAGACCTACTGATATACACTACTGAGGGGAACAGCAAATGAGGCAGGAGAGGTCTGCTGTGCCATCTGGGTCAGCTCCCTGTCTAGGGATGGAACTCTGGCCACCGAGACTGGTAATAGTTTGATATTGCTGAAATTTTAATACTTGTGCCACCAGGGAGGCACTAAACTTTACTTTTAAAAGCACCTACAAGTTCTATATTTGTTCCACTGGGAAATGAAAGGAAGAGGCACAACTTGCCTAAATTCTCAAAGCAAGTCAGGAGCAGACTTCTAAGTTTGATGTTTTATGTATGGCATTTCAATAATTATTTCTGCTTACTCATTCCCACCCCTGCTTTATATTTTGTGGCCTAATCCTGGCAAGTTCATACTCAGAATTTTCAGGTGGGCCAAATAAGCAAGATTATGTGATGCACATTCATATCCTTTGACTCATTCATTTCTTGTGTCCACAGCAACACGACTGTGAACTGACAACACAATGGTTATTTATGGCTAAGTCTAACAGCCCTATTTATGAGAGTTAACGTTTTAAGACTGTGAAGGAAAAATATTTTGGTTTCATTTATTTATAATATAGAGAAATGCTACTTAACCAGACTAACTCACTGTGTGGTTCTGACTTTTGAATGAAATAATA
>NW_004567113.1:15184601-15188335 GCF_000260355.1 Condylura cristata
TGAGGTCTCCTACGGGGCAGGCGGGGATCGAACTCATGCGGAAGTGGCTTTAGCTTCTTAGTGCTGCGCTTTAACCCGCTGCGCCACCAGGGAGGGCCGGATTTAGTTTTTATATTCTATTGGTTTATAGTAATAACATGAAGTTTAGTGTACACTGACCATTTTCAGAGCACAAAACCTAGGTAAACCACTGTACTATTTTCCATAATGCTATTCCCCTTCCATGTTCTTTTTCTCTGTTATAACTATTAATCTCCCAGTCCACAAATAAGTGAATTTCTTTTTACAATTGATTACTTTTTTTCCTGGAGCTAGCATCTCCATTGTCTTTCTTTTCACCTTCGGATTTCACTTTTTTACTTCTGGCTACTATTTGCTTCTCTTTGCAATACTTCACTCAAAACCTAACGATGAATAATTGACTGCCAAACCTAAATAGTTTTATCTATCTTTGGTTTCATCAGGTTTTATTGGTTGTTCATTTCACTAATGATCTTCAGCTTTGTCTGCCAAGGCATTCTATTGCAGAAGAAACTCCTTTATAGAACACACATTGCAGCTGTGAGGAATTTGTTTTTGATTTTTGTACTTCTTGCCCTTCCCAAGTATATATGTTCACTAAGGGGCTACCTCTGTTGACCATATTTAATACAATCAGACAAGCCTAAAATGTAGGAAATCACACAGGAAAGGTCCCATTTGCTTTTTAAACAATTAGCAAGGAAAAAAAAGAATTTAAGAGATTTCAAACCCACTAAGTTCTAAATTGCAATCAACTGTAGTTTGGGTCTTAATTCAAACACATTATAAATCAGTATGAGACAATCAGGCAAATTTCAACATGATTTGACACTTGATATTAAGACATTATTCTTAATTTTTAAAATGTGATACTATTTTGTGTTCTTAAAAGATCTATAATCATTCAATATTATATATTGAAATATTTACGGATAAAGTGATTTGCTGTCCAAAACCTGCTTCAAACTAATGTATTGAAACAGCAAGTAGGAAGATACAGATGAAAAAAATTCTTCATGAGTTTATCACTGATGAAGTTTGGAGATATTTAGATATGGGTTCCTTATTCTATTCTTTCTACATTTTTATGTATTTAAAATTCTCCGTAATGAAAAGAATTTAGTTCTTTACTGCTAATACCTCTGCTACCACTAGTCCATTTACGCTACAGCTACCTCTCACCTAAATTACTGTAATGTTTCCTAATTGATCATGCTGATCCCACTTTGCTTCCTTTTAGTCTATTCTCAGCACAGCTGCTGAAATAATTACTTTAACATTCAAGTCAAATCACTCCACTAAAGTAGGTTTGTATTCAACTACTTAGGGGTAAACTTACCCTATACAGACCATCAGGAGGTTTTTATTACAGAATTGGACATTCCTCAAAAGCCATAAAAAATTCTTTTCATATGACACACACCCCTCCCAAAACTTTGTCTAGCTAATACCATTTATTTCATACTAATGAGGTAGAATTTTATGCCTTAACCAAATAGTAGTGAAAGTGCCTAAGAAAGCTAGACTTTTAAAGAATAAAATAGCATTATATCTGAAGGGACCTCCACTGTCAATGTCCATGGTGTTTTAAGTGAACCAATGCAATTTACTTCTTAAGCTCTTTTAAGAACTACAATCTGTTTCTTCCATATATATATATATATGGAGTGTATAACTATGTTTTATATAGGACACCGGCACTATAAATACATCTCTGTAAACTCAATTATTAACTATCTCTGACTTATGGAAACTTATACAACTGAGAAATGCATGTATCTAATATTTTAAAAAGATAAATTGATCCATATCAATATCATTACATAATTTGGATTCCTCTAAAAAGTCATAAAAGAAAAAAATCAATCTTGTACAAGTTCATTTGGTGGGTAGAGTTTCAGTTTGTGAAGTGTTTTTTTCTAGCTATAGGTGGTAGTGAAAACTGCAGAATAATACATGTATACTTAGTACCACTGAACTAATTAATGTGAGCATGCCTGTACCACTGAAAAATGGTTAAAATGATAAATTTCATGTTGTGTATATGCTATCACAATGCAAATAAAGATGATAAAAAGAAAAATGGAATTGACACTTTTTTTTAAAGATTTATTTATTTATTCGTACAGAACTGGGGTACAGCCCAGAGATGTGGAGGGTGAGAGGATTCACCAGAGACAGAGTGGGGTACAGAATAGGCAGATCGACGAAGTACACTGCTGAGGGGAGCAGCGGGAGGGTCAGGAGAGGTCTGCTGTGCCATGTGGATCTCCTCCAGGGCAGGCAGGGATTGAACTCATGCGAAAAAAGTGGCTTAAGCTTCTTTGTGCTGTGCTTTAACCTGCTGCACCAACAGGGAGGGCCGGAATTAACACTCTTAAGAATGAAATTCCTTTATTCTTGTTACAGACTCATCTGGTGATACCATGTCTCAAGTTTTTCCAGTTAAGACTCCATTTCAAACTTAAAATTTTCATGAAACCTAAACAACTTCTGTTAATATGGTTTATAAATACCTATATTTGTTATATTAAAAGTTTTCATTTCACTAAGAACATTTTTAAATATTTTAATTCATTTAAACATAATAAGAATAAACCCCTTAAATATAAAATCGTATTGCATATATGTCATGGTTAGTTATATTTTTGTCAAAATAATTTAGTAAGAAGAGAGACATTGTTTCACCTTTTATAAATCTGTTAAGTATCTGGATTTAAAAAAAAAGCTAGATTTGCTGTATTCAGTATCTTTCTGCATTCAGTGTGTAGAGAGAGTGCACAGCCTGTAACCTCTGAAATATTTCAATGTGTACTCTAGAGATACTGAGATTATTTGAGATGGTGTTGGCACCATGGATTCCCCAAAAGTGCCTCTGAACTTTCAGAACTGCTGTTCTACACCGTTGGCAAATATTTTAAGTTCAAATGTCTGTTTCTACTTCTAACATATGGAAATGACAATTGAATCAATTATTAAGCTCCTTAGAGGCATAATTTTACTCCAACTTTCAATATTCATGTTTTTATCCCTGGCATAAGAATATATTCTTTAATATAAAAAAGTAAATGTACAAGAATAGAAGGCTGTAGCAGGATATAAAATCAACACACAAAAGTCAGTAGCCTTCCTATACATAAACAACCTATCAGAAGAAGTGGAAATCAAAAAAAAAAAAAGAAGAAGAAAGAAAAAAGTCCCCTTTACAGTTGAAACAAACAGGCAAACAAACAAAATCAAATACTTGGGAATAAACCTAACAAAAGAGGTAAAAGACCTCTATAAAGATAATTATAAAACACTGTTAAAAGAAATATAAGACACAAAGAAATGGAAAGACATCTGCTCATGGATCATAAAAATTAGTATCATTAAAATGGCCATTCTACCAAAAGCAATATACAGATTTAATGCTACTGCAATAAAAATCTCAATAACATTCTTCAAAGAAATAGATTTATATGGAACTACAAAAAAACCTTGAGTAGTCAAAACTCTCCTGACTAAAATGAAAGAGAACAGAGGCATCACAATCTCAGACACCTATACTACAAAGCCATAATAATCAAAACTGCATGGTACTGGAACAAAAATAGACATACAGACCCGTACATTCAAATAGAAAATACGGATATAAACCCACAATTTTATGGACAGCTAATCTTTGACAAAACATGTGCAATGGAAGAAAGAAATTGGTCAAAAAAAAAAAA
>NW_004567113.1:15189330-15209928 GCF_000260355.1 Condylura cristata
CACATGGCGCAGCAGACTTCTCTTGTCTCGCCTACTACTCCCCTCAGCAGTGTACTTCGTTGATCTGCCTGTTCTGCTCCCCACTCTGTCTCTGGTGAAGCCTCTCACTGCCCCTGAGCATCTGGCCTGCACCCCAGTTCTGTATACATAAATAAATTGTTTTTTTTAAAGTTACGGTCAAGGAATTTTCTTCACAATATCTACTTTAGAGGAATGTTCACTTATGAATAGGAAGATACATAAACCATTGCTTTTAAGAGGAAAAAGATTGAAATTAACAGTTCTTTCCTATAAAAGTGTGTAATTAAACTATGACTATATTCATTCTCAAATACACAATGCTGTAGGTCAAAAGAATAAGAGAAATTTATAGGAATTAAATGTAAATAACTCCAACATATATTATTAAATAAAAAATCAATCATATAAAATGATACCAATTTGTTCATTTTTGTTTAAAAACCCATGTGTACACAGAACAAAATAGTATGGCATATATTTCAGGTGTGCACACATTTTTTTTTTTTAAGATTTACTTATTTATGGGTAAAGAGCTGGAGTAAAGGCCAGACACACAGGAGGTGAATGGATTCACCAGAGACAGATGTACTGAAATATACTGCTGAGGGGAGCAGCAAGCAGGTCAGGAGAGGTCTACTGTGTCATGTGGGTCAGCCCCATGAGTGGGGATCAAACTCATGCTCCAGTGGCTGTGATAGCTTCATAGTGCTGTGCTTTAACCCATTGTGGCCACCAGGGAGGGCACATACTTCTGTATATAACTGTTTATCACAAGATCTGGAAGGATACATGAAGGGAGTTAACTCTGGGAAAGTTTGGAGATTAGAGATAGTAGGCAATGGAGGCTATAGTTTATCTGTCATATTTCAATTATTCACATGGGAAAACTGTTCATGTATTATATCATATTTATACATGAAAATAATTTTAACAGGCAATACTTTGTAATAATTGGTGAACAACTATTATATATATGAATACTGTAATACTTGGTATTATATGTCTAATGATTTAACATACACCCTAATTTTTTTTAAGATTTATTTATTCATGCATATAAGAACTTGGATACAGGTCAGAGTGTGGGGGCATGAGAGGATTCACCAGAGATAGAGTGGGAAGCAGAATGGGCAAATAGACTGAACCACACTGCTGAAGGGAGTAGCAGGTAAGACAAGAGAGATCTGCTGCGCCATGTGGGTCAAACTCCCTGGCCAGGGATAGAACTTATATTGCAGTGGCTGCCAATAGCTTCACAATGCTGTGCTTAACCGCTTGCGACACCAGGAAGGCCCCACCCTAACTTTTAGCTTTGTTATTTTGTTTTTAGATATTGAATATGTTCTTTGATATGATCTTTTCAAAAAGTGGAAGGAACCACATTGAAGTGTCCTCTGTCACAGTGCATATAGCCAGTGAGAGGAAGATGAATGATATAGAAATTGTCTTTTGAAAGCAATGATAAATCTTAATTTGTGATTTTTCTACATTTCCATTTCATACATAAGTGAGACAGTGTGCTATTTTGAGCTTAAAAACTGCTGATTTGGGGTAAATTTTTATATGACTGAAAAAATTTTAAAACCAACAGGGTTATGACACTCAGAGAGATATGGTGGGAATTAGTCAGAAAATGATACTCCTATTCCAGATGTCTTAATATGAAACACACCATACTATATTTATACAAAGCATATAGGTATATATTTTTGATAGGTATATATTTTTGTAATACTCCTTTTTATGAACAATGTAATGGTGAACATTTTCATGCTAGTCAAAACCTTAAGTATAAAGAAAAACAAATGTCTTTTAGTTACATAAACCATAGCACATCAGGCATTCATATTTTAGTCATTACTTTTAATATAGTGGTTCAAAACAGATTACTCAGGAAATTAAATCAAGAATGATAAAATTCAAAGATTTCATTCAACAGGTGTTAATGCTGAATATTTTCATTAGTACTAGGGTTTGTGGCAAGGAGTAGAAATAAAATGGCTGTTTCTAAGTCTTAAGAAAATTGTGTATGTTTGGTTCTCTCAAATTAATGCAATATAACAAAGTCTTAAAATTTTAGGAAGATATACATGCTGCTAGCAATCAAATGAAATTTAAATACTTTAGATGCTGACATTTAAATAATTTAAAATAATATAGATTTAGTTAGGTTTACAAGGAGGACATTTAAAGAGAACATAATAAAAAGTATATTCGAACCATAATAATGACATATGACCACAGCATCAGAAAGATTTCAGAATAAGAACTTGAGAAATGAGAGAAATTTTTCTTCACAGAAAAAAAAGTTCCAACATGATAAAAAGGGCGTGTAAGAAAAACTCAATGAATTTTTCAGTTTTTCAGGGAAATCAGTTGGAAAGTGACCTCTAGTGGACTCTTAGTTTCACTGATAAACCAGTGCTTTTCATTTAAAAAGATAAAAACATGTTTTATTACAAATTGTTGGTGAATATATTAAAAATACATTTAATAACATAACGTATTTATTTTGACTGTTTTCAAAATTCAAAAAATCATTATTTCCAAAGGAAATGACAAAATCTCCTGCTGCATGTTAAATGAGGTAAATTTATAAGATAGTGTTGATTGGCCAAAAACTGCATGTTACAGTTTAGGCTCCCGCAATGTGAGTGATAACACGTCATCCACACAATCACTCTGGGCCTGATGTTTCACCTCTCTTGCCCCCCACATTTCTAGTCAATGTCACATCTCTCAAGCCCCACCAAGAATGCATGCATTTTCTGGACTTCACCTATTAAGTTAATCCTCTCTACAAGGGCCTAGATACTCTAACTGAATAAATACCACAAGCCAGCACCAGCTGCTTCCTGACTCAAGATTTTGAAGGAAATTCATTAAAAGCACACAATGGAACCACAATTAATATGGCGAAATAGTAAAAGCCGAAGGGGAGTTCAGGAGTTCAAGGTGAGAGTTTTCTTCAAAAGTTATTGTAAAATTTTATAAATCATGAGAGATAACCATGTATTCTAAAAAGTGAAAAGAATTGAGAAGAAAATTAATGAATAAAAGGAAAAGCTATTCAGAAACTACATTGCTCAGTAAATAGAAATTCTCTGTAAGTTCCAAAGCACTTAGGAAAATTCCCTGAGTACTCATTTTACTCTTTTCGAATACAGGAAAACTGTCAGATTTTAGAAAGCAAAATTGTATCTGTCATCCTCAACTAATAGTATTTTATAGGAAAAATGAAGCCTCAATAACTGTTGAGAATCTTTACTAGTTGAACCCCAGAACCACTCAGGGAAATATTAAAATGAAATAGGATGAGATTAATATTACTTTTATTTATTTTTTAACACATACTTCAAACTTAATTTGAGCAGAGAGTGCATTAGCCAATATTAGATTTTCCCTTCTGACCCATGTTTTGTTTATTCAACCTTCTTAGAACTGAAACTACAAAACATGAATTTTTCATCCTTAATTGGTTTAAATTCTTCTAGAAGCTAGCTAACCTGGGGGGGGGGAGAAGATCTGAGGACTAACTAAAGAGCTAGAATACTTCTTTTCCAAGTACATAGGTATTTAAAAATGGGTCTCTACAGAATCATTGTTAAGCTCTGTCGGGATAACATGCTAGTAAAACTCGAAGTTTTTCTTCTTATGAATATAGATTCTTAGTGACCACTTGACAACTTGTCTCATGATATGTTTGCTCCAGTGGAGTGCATCTTCCATGGTTGAGTAGCCAGCTTATCAGGACCTCCCATGCTGCTCACTCCAAGCACAGTGAGCAAACAGGTCTGGCCAGTGTGGCTAAAGGGCAGCACATTCCTGGGCTCCACCAGACCACCAGGGAAGGGAGCTCTCTGCAGTGTAAGCTCCCAAAGCAGTGGGGAGTGAATTTTTACCCAAGATTTCTAGGAAAGATAAAGAATCTTCTTTGAGGGGAGGAGGAGTCCACAGTTAGACTCTGTAAGGGGGACTAAGTTACACAGACTTGGTGTAAGCTTTGTACTTACAATTTTCAAGGAAATGAAAAGTCTGTGTCCAAGGATCTCTTTTGACAGCTTCCTAGCAACAATGTCTATGCACAGAAAGAAGACAGAAGATAACGCTCTTCAATCACAGGGAGAAAAGCATTTGGGAAACCCAAGTCTTGGAAAAATTCACAAAGAACAATAAAGGAGGATAGGAAAACAACATTTGTTATATATTCGTGCCTGATACATGATTAGGAAATCCGTCTGTTAACCACCTACAATAGCCGTACATGGTTTTCTGTATTTCAGTTTACAGGGGCAAAAACTAAGGCTGAGAAAAGCAAGGTGACAAGCAAACAGCACACACTGCAACAGAACATCTGAATGGCAATGCCACAGTCCTTCTGACACCAAAACCTACTTCTGTTATCTTCCCCTACCTAGAAAAACAAGAAAAGCCCTGTCTTTCCTTAAATCATTAGTAACTTCAGTATCTGAGAGATCATTCTTGGTAGCTTTTTAGTCAATAATTTTGAACTCAGTCTTTCCATGCTTAATTCTGCCAATAAATTTAAACAATAAAATAAAATCAATAGCACACCCTAGTACATAGACATAGTAGAAATCATAGCTGTAATCCACAAGTGAAGGCTCTACCCTTCCTCTGCCATGGATGTGGAAAGCATTGAGGCAGCTGTTGTAGCCTGTCAATATATTTTCTTAGAATGCAGCAACAAGAGCACAATGAATTGTGATAACTGGAGATATTGAAAAAGAGACAAAGACTTTGAGTCTCTGAGGCATTTATTTGACTCTTAGAACACAAGAATATTCTAGGCTACTTGCCAAATGAATGTTTGGGTGAATATAAATCAGTTTATTATCATGCATATGGATTAACATGTACAAAAGAAGTGAGGATTAATGAAACATTTTCTACTTAAGCAAACTGACATTTTATCAGAAAAACCATTGTCAGTTTTGTCAATGTTTTTCCATTTTAACACTTCCCCAATTCTAAGTACCAGCAATATTTCCAAATTATTTCATTATACTACAACTTCCTTCTATTATGAGACATAGAAAATGTCTGGAATTTAATATGAGTGACCTTAGAAATCACTTTTAATTTATTATGGAAAAGACCTGTATCATTTCAATTTATCTTTTATTTTTTTTTTGGTATGTGTATCAAATCAATATGCATTCAGATAATAAAAAGAAAAAAAATAATACTGACCAAAGGAAGTTACCTTATAAAGAACCCATTCCATGAGTCTGTAAGTAGGATTCCTTCTTTAACAGAAATGCAATCTTTTAGCTATAGATAACAAGATAGGGCATCATCTCATCATTATGTATGCTATTTAGTCCTATTTCCCAACAATGGGGGGGGGCGGAGGATGCTAACTTAAAGAAAATAGGAGTGGTAATCAGTTGACAGATATAGATACATTAGATTAGGTTGAAATTTGAGTCATTGATCAATCTGAGATTTTTTTCAAGTTGATAAAAATTGCTCCACTAATGACATGTGTCATCATCTTGAATTTGTCAAAGTTGTTTCAGGTATGCAGGATTCTGCTTCTATAGTTCACTGCTGAAGTTAACTCTCTAGTTGAGAAATTAGCAGATATATAATAGGCTGGATCTGTTAAATATGTTATTTGTGCAGGAAAAGCAATAGAAAAGCAGTGATGCATTCTAAAAAGGCAGGTAATTTCCAGCTTCACATTTAAAATACATCCTATTATTTTGCTTGTTTAAAAAGAGAATGAATAAGATGAGTAACAAAACACATATAAGCAATTGATTACTGCCATGAGAATACGCAAAAAAGTTGTTGGAAGAAAAATTCAGACCTTTCTCAGCAGTCAGAAGCAACTTTTTCCAGACTTTACTCAGAATAAGTATACTCTGGAAAATTAACCACATCTCCCTCTCATTTTCTTTCCTTTCTTGTGTGTGTGTGTGTGTGTGTGTGTGTGTATGCATGACTGTAGATACAGGATAGAAGAAAAGAGTATAATTAAAAGTATTACGATTAGCATTCCTGAGTGCTTTATCTCTCCACAAAGACTCAAACAGAAGAGTTAAGAGTTTGAGGGCTTGGTTTGCTTTGTTTTTATTTTTTTTAGAGTTTATTTATTTATGCATACAGAACTGGGGTACAGTCCAGAGATGGGGGGGTGAGACAATTTACCAGAGACAGAGTGGGGAGCAAAACAGGCAGATCGACTGAAATACACTGCTGAGGGGTGCAGCGGGCAAGACAAGAGCAGTCTGCTCATGTGGGTCAGCAACCCTAGCCAGGGATCGAACTAGTGCTGCAGTGACCTGGGAAAGCTTCAAGTGCTGCCACGTAATGCCTTTGGCACCAGGGAGGCCCTTGTTTGTGTTTTAATTAAATATTTTGGGGGGGGGATAACATTGCATTATAACATCATATAGCTTTCAGGAGTACATCCTGATAAATCAGCCTTGTCAAATGAAAGTTTGGTATCACTCCAATGTCCTCTATGTTATTAACAATTATACTTATGTAGTTGTACATACTAATTTTTCTTTAAGTTGAGTAATCATAACAGTCTGCCTGTAATATTTCATGATACCTACTAATTTAGCACCTTTTTATTTTCCATAGATCTACTGAACATTTTCACATCAAGCCCATCTTATTTGATTTCTTTCAAAACTTTGAGTAATACTTCATCTTAATGCAGTACAGTCAGAAATTCTATCCAACAATTTGAGCCAAAACAATTTGATAACTTAAGCTCTTCCCTGAATTACATCATCTGAAATAGAATCTTTTTAGAGGGCATACACATAGTAGGGTTAACTAATTAAGGATTATGACATTCTTGGGAAATACCAAGGCTATTAAAAAGGAAGTATCTTTAAACACGCCCTTCCTTCCCTGGCCTTTGGTTCGCAAGACTCATACAGAATTACCAAGTAGTTAATACCATCCTTCATGCCTGTTAAAGGTCAGCAACAGTAAATCAGTTAATAGCAACTTCCTAAAAGTTTAGGACAGGAAACAATAAAGGATGCTATATCCAAATAGAAGCTGCAAGGATAACTCAGCTGGATAGAATGTAATTCCTGAAGTTAAAATTAGCCAGGTCACCTTACTCTTAAAGGGGGGTGGGGAACCTGGGAACCTGGCAACCAAATAAATAGATAAGAGCTTCCTTCCCATTAATAAGCTTCTCTTAGTTCCACACTGAAATGTTACTCCAAAAACATAACACCTATTATCTCACCAACACTACAGACTAAACCAAGTTGAGCATTTTCTTCGATATTAAAGAGACCCTGAACAATAAATAAAAATATGTTTTGTAGACATATTAAATGAGCTTATTAAACTTGAAATTATCTTATAAGTCATATAGTTCAACTCAATTTTTTTTTTCAGAATAAGAAGCCTATTTTCAGAGCTGTGATTTGCCCAAGCTCAGTCAGCTACAGCTATATTTAATTGGTTGTTTACAGTAATACTGACATTCTTCAGGTTGTAAATATTTTTATATTTATCTGCTAGCTATTTTTTTCACTTCAGTTAAATGTCTTTGAGAAAGAACATATTCAGCTTTAGCATAGCAATAGCATATGTATACGAGTAGCTGTTAAATAAAAATTAAGAGTACATAACTTAAACATCATAAGTAATCTACCTTCTAAACATGGAAGACACCTTTTAATTTACAAAGCATAATTATTCATAATCAAAAAGACATTTTAAACATTTCTTTTACTAACCACTTTGTGGTCTAAGAAGTGAATTATAACCAGATGATTCTGCCTATACACCACTAGGTGGCAATATATCTTTTTCTTTACAGTCTTTCAGGATATGATGAAAATTCCTCTTTGCTAGTTTATCTCTCAATAGACAAGCTAAGGATGAAATGTAAGAAAACTTCAAGGAAGAAACCTGAGAAGTTAGGGATATATTAAGCTAAGGGGTACAGTTTTCTTATGAAACCCGGATTTAAAATAATAAACTCTGCTTCATGTGGGTTCATAATAAATTTTATATTATCATGACCACATGAAAAATTTGATAATGATGTATTAATTTTTTTGTAATAAGGTTTGTTTTTTTGACTGGTAGAAAACATCACTGAAAATTTTCTTAGTCCTTATTTAAAAACATCATCCACAAATTATGTCATAGTATTTTAAACTGTATTATTTATATTCACGGTGCATCATCAAAGCTATAGGGAAAAAATCATTAAATCACATCTTTTAGGCTTATTTGTATCCATACTTAAAGATTAATTTTTTTCTTAACTAGAGAGACAAATTCCATTTTCTTTAAAATCAGTTTGACTTCAATAAACCATTAGTTAAATATATTTGTTAGTTGCACCTGCCATAACAATTGTGAGACTTTAACCATGGAAATTTGTTTTCGCACAATTCTGGAGGCGAGAAATACAAAATGGCGATGTTGGCAAAATTGTTTTCTTCTAGTCTCTCTCCTTGGCTCACAGATGGCTGCTGCTCACATCTTTACACGGCTGTGCCTTGTGTTATGTATGTCCTAGCTCCTCTCCTTAAAAGAATACATGCTTTCCTGGTCTAGAATCCTATATGAATTTATGGATACAAATGCCTTATCTCCCAATATAGGCACATTCTGAGCAGCTAGAAGTTAGGACTTCAACATTTAAATATGGGGAAAACACAATTGAACCCATGCAAACTGATAAATCTATATATACAGCATGCCTCATATTTCTAAACTAAAGTAATATAATATAAAGCCAAAAATGTTATTGTACATCGGAAGTAGAAATGCTAGAGCTGGGCCCTCCCTGGTGGCGCAGCGGGTTAAAAAGCACATCACTGAGAAACTAAAGCCACTTCCCCATGAGTTCTATCCCGCCTGCCCCGGAGGTGATCCATATGGAGCAGCAGACCTCTCCTGACCCACCCGCTGCTCCCCTTAACAGTGTACTTCGATGGTCGACCTGTTTCTGCTCCCCACTCTGTCTCTGGTGAATTCTCTCCATGCACAAATAAATAAATCTTAAAAAAAAAAAAAAAGAAAAGAAAAGAAATGCTAGAGCTGAGGAAATATCTTACAGGTTATCTGATTCTCAATGCCCATTGCACAAAACAAAATTAAAAAAAAAAAAGAAAACTGTATCCAGATTTTCTGATGAATTAATTTGGAGTCAAACCAATCATGAGTGTTTTTTGCTAGTTTCTAGTTTGAGACCAAAGTGAAGAACCACTGACTTAGAAAAGTATTTCCAAAAAATAGTTAGAGTCTTCTAGGGGTTTATATATGTATTTATATATTTTTTTAAAGATTTATTTATTTATTCATAGAGAACTGGAGTGTTACAAGCCAGAGATGCGGAGGGTGAGAGGATTCACCAGAGACAGAGAGGGGAGCAGAACAGGCAGATCAACGAAGCACACTGCTGAGGGGAGCAGCTGGCAGGTCAGGAGAGGTCTGCCTCGCCATGTGGATCTCCTCCGGGGCAGGCGGGAATTGAACTCAAGCGAAAGTAGCTTTAGCTTCTTAGTGTTGTGCTTTAACCCGCTGCCCCACCAGGGAGGGATATATATAATAGTTTTTCTTTAATGAAAACTCCTATACACCAGTCACTGCCACTTTCATTCTGAATCCATGAAATATAACCAACACCATTTACCAATCCCCTAGAAATTACTATGATCCCTAAAATCCCTGAGTGTTTTACAAAAAATCTCTAAAATCCCTGAGCAGTTTTACAAAAAATCCTCTTATTTTACAAGTCAGAAGACTGAGGTTTAGGAAGTTAGTCTATCCTAACTTGCAGTGCCGCAAGGTGAGATATTAAAACTTCTGGCTGAGAATCTAATTTTTAGCAGATGCTCTGTGCCAATAAAGAAATGTGTGGACTTTAAGATGATCACATAACTTTGCCCCCGTGTTCAACTGCATCTACCCTTGAATCTAGGCATGTCCTGACAAACACCTGGTAGAAGCAATGGCTGACTTGTGAATTGGAACAAGGCACAAAACTGCTAACTCCAGAGAGTTTCGATCTGCAGCTATTATCCATTCAAAAGGCATGGCTAGAGAGAGCTCTTGGGAGCTTAGTGTCAGTTCCTAAATTAGTGAAGGTCATGAGCACACACCTATGAATAATTTGTAGCACGATTAAATATATTAAAGTCCAAAAAATAAAAAGCCAACCAGTCAGGGGGTGATTATACAAGAGTAGATTTAGTTTAAAGATTTTCTTAAACAATGCTTTCTAATGTATTAATATATTTTTATTGTTCGGAGTAATGACCAAGATGAGTGAGAAAGCTCATCATATGTTGGCAAGTTAGAGATTACGAGAAGCTGAAATTCTATCACTACAGATTAAAAATATTGAATGTATAAATGTATATTTATAACATTATAATTCATTTTAGCCTCAATATTTCAGAAAAAGCCAATTTTCTAGACTGAATTACTTGTACATTTTAAATAAAGTCTCAGTTGGTCAAGGTACTGTTCTAATCCCTTCACAGTGTTTCTTAAATTCTTAGAATCACCTATGATTACTTAAAGTAAGGTTCTGATAAGAGTTATTCAGTGTCTACAGTTGCATTTGGGAATCTGCATTTTAATACTTTCCTAGGTGATTCAGAGAAATCTCATTCTCTAGGACCTCCATAATGTCCTGTAGATATTAGTACTTTTCCCTGTTCTGTGAGCTCTTAATATCTATTATTTCTAATGAAAATCTCTAAAAATGAGAGTCTTGGGGAAATTATCTTCTTCTGGAGTTGCTTCCTTATTATATGAATGAAATCATGAATTCAGTCGTGAATTCATTATCATAGCACTCCTCTTTTCTGTCATTGTATTTGACTTACTGGTTGGCCATGCTTTGTGGTCCCTGAGCAAGTTGTTGTAAAGAGCTGATAGAGTAGGAATGCAGAAGGCATATATGTTAAGCTTTAAATTTCTTCTAAATTGTATTCAAAGGAATGTCACCATCCCAGAGAAGAAATTTGTGCTATCTGAAATCCCAAGTACCCATTTCTGAACTGTTATAAAATTGGCTTAACACCAAAATGAATGTATTTCGAATATTTAAAGGATTTAAGAAATTCAAATGTGAGCTACTGGCAATTATATAACTTGATGGAACTTGTTTTACCATGCTATTATCTTTACTATGCATGGAATTAAATTTTTGAAAGGTAAGTTTTCTCAGTATCACACTGGCTTTAAGTTTAGGCATGTTTGGAGGCTTAATGAATACTTACAACTGCACCCTCAAAATCAAAGACCTCTGATTTGGAAGCAGTTTTAGGCACTATCACCCTGGAAGAAGTATCTCTGCATACCAGTGCCTCGACTTTCACGTTCCAAATGTAGAAACTAAACCCAAAAAAAGCAAATGGTGAAAAAGTGCTTTTGCATACATTTAAACTTTTTTTTTTCTTTTTGCTATGTATTCATACTAATGGTATTTTATATATCCCTCCTTGACTGGAAAGGAAAGGACAAAAGGAGATCTAAGGCAATCTAAGACAGGAAGCAACTGATAATAAAGGTTCTGAAATGGAATTCAGAGAGTAGATTAAAAACCTATGCAGGGAAGTTTTGTGGCATTTACAATTTATCTCTGCCC
The DNA here is from genome assembly GCF_000260355.1 of Condylura cristata. Classification (NCBI taxonomy): domain Eukaryota; kingdom Metazoa; phylum Chordata; class Mammalia; order Eulipotyphla; family Talpidae; genus Condylura; species Condylura cristata. Next base: position 15,200,972 of record NW_004567113.1, read on the forward strand.
AGTCTTGCTAAAGCATTCTCTACAAAAACATTTTAACAAATAATTCTAATTTGCCCTTCTTCCTAGGTGGGAACCTGAAATAATATCCCTTTTTTCTCTTTTCCCCCTTTTTTCTTCCTTCCACCCTTAGACCCTTGAGCACAGAGAGGCAGTAGAGGTGTGATTGTTCTGAATGAGGGATTTGCAAGGCTCTCTAGGCTGGGTGTTTGGCTATGTTTCTTTCTCAAAGACCTAGTAAAATCTTGCCAGAGGGAAAAATAGATCTTAATTCACTTGTTTGACTAGGAGAAAACAGTTCATCAAACGTTGAAAACAAATTCACACTCTCATAACAGGAAAAATTAAAACTCTACTTTGTGTGTCCACATTGAAGGAGGAAAAGAGTAAAAAAACCTGAAGGAGACATCACAAGGTTAAAACCTGACTCATGCAAGGAGGTAGGGGCAGAAGGAACGAACATCACCATTAACCCAGTCACAGAGAATCCTGTATCAGACTGCTGTAAGAAATATAGGGAACACAGACCTGACAGTAAAGATACAGAGATTGGGTCCATTGTGAGATTCCACATAGTTATCCAAAATCAGTAGCCAACAGTAGCCACAAAGGAGTGAGCCCTTCCCAAAGAGAAAAGGACAATTATCAGGGCAGTCTCTACACTGGCCAGGGGCAGCAGTCCTCTGCTCACCTGTGACTATCCAGGTGCTTCTTTCCACCCGCGCTCTCCCTCTGCAGGGCAGCAGCCATCTGCCTGCCTGTGACCTTTACCTGCTCTAGCTTCTCTGCACTGACCTTCCTCAATGGAAGTCCCTCACCTCAATGCCACCCACCTGCAACCATGCAGGCCTCTCTCAGCAAATCTGTCCCTTTTGGGGGCAGCTCTTCCTGCCCACTTGTGTCTATGTAAATATCCTTTCCCAGAGTGAACCTAAGAACCCCAAACTCTAAAAACAACATCAGCATGAGTGTGTAACACCAGCACACAGCCCAAGAGTGAATTCCCAGAGAAAAGTGTAATCAGACTACATTTTTCCAAATTTCAAGCCTGTCAGCAGTTTCACTCTTCCAGAACCTTGATCGAAGGTAGGACTGACTTCTTGATTTTGTTCCTGACGTCCACAGTTCTGCTTTTCTCCAGAGAAAATACGAAAATAAACCGGGTGGGGGGGAGGTTGAGAGGAATTGGAAGTCGTTGGCTGGACATGGAAAGAGATGTGACAGGACAAAGACCTATTCCATGAACTTTTTCTTCCAAATCTCATTCTTAGTTCACAAAGGCTATTAATATTTTCCCTAAGAATGTATTCTTTCAAGAATTCAAGGAAGCAAAGAAGATATTGTATGTACTTTTCAAATCTCCATTTCAAATGAGGGAAAATATGTGATGAAAATCATGCACTATAGCTAAAGATCTATTTAGAAAACACTAAAAATATTTAAACTGGTGGTCCTCCCTAGTGGTGCAGTGGGTTAAAGCACAGCGCTGCAAGCTAGCTGCAGAGGCTTCAGCCCCAGAGGTGACCCACAAGGTGGGGCAGATGTCTCTTGACTTGCCCCCTGCTCCCCTCAGCAGTGTTCCTCAATCTGCCTGTTCTGCTCCCTACTCTGCCTCCACTCTGTCTCTGGTGAATCTTCTTACCACCCCTGCATCTCTGGTCTGTACCCCACTTCTGCATAAATAAATAAATAAATAAATCTTTTTAAAAAATGCTTGCACTGGAGTTGGGGGGGTGTCCCTTCTTTTTTATAGAGATTAAATTTATTTATTTATGCATATAAGAGCTGAGATGTAAGCCAGTGGTGCAGGACGGTGAGAGAGTTCACCAGAGACAGAATGGGGAACAGAACAGGCTGATCTACTGAAATATATTGCTAAAGGGAGCAGCTGGCAAGATGAGGGGTCTGCTGTGCCATGTGGGTCAGCTCCCTGGCTGGTAATGGAACTAATGCTTTAGTGACTGAGGAAAGCTTCACAGTGCTGAGACTTAACTCCATGGGCCACCAGGGAGGCCAGAGGGGTTCTTTCTCATGACATAACTGATAGAGTACATTGATCTACAGGTCCATAGGAGTCTCCATTAAGCCCTAAACATGGCACAGCTTTCTGAGCAAGGTGCCATCTATCTCATGGTTCCAGGAAGAGAAGTGAAATATACGTCTGCATTTTGACAATCTTTTCTACAGTAAGGCAAGTTCTAATTGTACTCTTCTTTTCATTCATAGACTTTTTCATTCTTAGTGTTACACTAGCTAAAAAATTTAAGTACTGGGAGTACACTGTACTGGGAATACACTGTACACAAAGTACAACTAAGCCAAATAAAATTAGGTATACAAGGTTTGCTTGATTTTATTTCTCAAATTTATTTTTCAATGACTGTTTGTAAGCTTGGTACATAAAAAGAAACACTGAGTCGTTTCATGCACACCCATAAAATAAAATCTATTGCTACTCTCATGTCTGCTTTAAAAATGAGCAAATATCATGAAACAAAGTCAAGAGCACAAATGATTCCTTACGGAGGTGAGGGCTTCTTGACCACCAAGGAAGACCAGTGCTTCATGGTATCTTTCACCATGTATAATAGTATGAAAACTTTTACATGAACGATATTAATTGTATTTTAAGATACTCAGGAATAAGTCCATAAGTGCTATTATCTATGTTTTTTAAAAGATTTATTTATTTATACATACAAAACCTGGGGTACAGAGGTTCAGAGGGTGAGAGGATTCCCCAGAGACAGTGTGGAGCAGAACAGGCAGATTTGGGGGAGACAGGAGAGGTCTGCTGTGCCTTGTGGATCACCTCCCTGACCGAGAATCAAACTCATGCTACAGTGGCTGTGGATAGCTTCATAGAGCTGAGCTTTAACCCCTTGTGCCACCAGAGAGGGCCCCTGCTATTATTTATGATTTCAAGTATAGTAAAATGAGATACATAGATGGAAACCCCTCCTACTTTGGAGACACTATTCACTCCATTGCACTGGGTTATAACACATTGTGGTTATAACAAGGCAATAGTCACAAATACACAGTCCTAAAACATGATGAAGTGGGACCTTTAGTAGACCTGTTGGGTAAGTTTTAATAATAAACCAAATTAACATATGAAATATACTTAAAATAGTGCCTGCCACCTGCATGTGTGTAACATGAATGTGTACATTTGAATATGTGTGTATTATATACATACATGTATTGCTATACACATATACAATATATACATGTGTTATGTATAATACACACACATATGTCTGTATCTATGTGACATAAGGGCAAGCATACATACATGTATATCCCAGCACAGAAACACATACACACATACATACCCAATTTGCAAAGAAATAAGTAAATAATAATTAGCATAACCAGTAGAACGCCTCTACCAGGTTCCTAGTCCTAGAGACTTTTAAAAGGAAAATTTTTGGAAAAGTACTTTTCCCTTAGTTTCTTCATCAACTAGTCCTAGAGAACACCCTTGTTTTTATAAAAGTTCTAAGAATGGATTCAAAGTAAGAAAAGCAAAAGTCACCAGTCTAAGATATATGATTTGGCCTCAATATTCTCACCTCAGGGCCTACCTGTCAATCTCAATGAATTTGAAACAGGCAAAGCAGGTAGTCCAGCTTCTCATTCCAATCCTACTTTAGCCTATGGTGCTAAATTTGCTATATATTATATACTCTTGGAGGTCTTTTTTTTTTTTTTTTTAACACCTTCTGGGGAAGACAATAAAATTTCTAATGAAGGCCAAAGACCCACTTCAGTTTCAGTTGCTTCAGTTTCAGTTCAAAAGCAGAGGCAGCTTCCTCTCCTAGAAGAAACTGCTGCAAGAGATGGCTGTGTGTGTGTGTGTGTGTGTGTGTGTGTGTGTGTGTGTGTGTGTATGGGGTAGGGAGATGGAGGTGGGCTAAGCTCATCTCTTTGCATTCCTGGCTGGGGGTGTAGACTAGTTTTCAATGCCCAGGAAATTGCTCAGTGGAAACTCCAGCCAGGTTGGTGAGGTCATTGCCTGGATGATGAAGGATGACCAAAAGAAATATGCTACTAAAACTCCAGGAGCGACCCTAAATCTCCAGAATTCTTAAGACAGAAAAGAACAAAGGCCCTCCCTGGTGGCACGGGGAGTTAAAGCACAGCAGTATGAAACTCTCCACCGCTACTGCCACAGGATTTCCATCCCCCAACAGGGAGCTGACCCACGTGCCACAGGAGAGGTCTGCTTGCCATGTGGATCACTTCCCTGGCCGTGTATCGAACTAGCAGTGTGGACAAGCATTAGCTGATCGACTTTTCAGGTTTGATTGATCTGGGGTATCTTTAGATTTCCCTACTAAACCGTGTACAAGTGGTAACTTGCCTGCAGGAGAAAATAGAAGAACTGAAGCGATGCGGGAGGCGAATCACAGTTCAGCGCCAGATAGGCAAGGATGGAGGGAATGAGGAATCCGAGAGAAACAGTCCTCCCCAAACCCTCCCCGAGTCCCCAGTACCAGTCTACCGCACGGAGTCTGACCACTGCGCGTGCCTCTGTGTTCGCAAGTAGCTTTCACGTGCTAGTGACTGCAACACGTGGGAATCTGGGCCTGGGAAGGAATCAGAGCGTAGAAGTGGGCCAGAAACCTTGGGAACTTTCCTCGGGAGTGTTGGGTTTCAGCCTCCGCTCTCCAATGCCTATGAACAGGTGCAGAGAAGCGCGTGCGTCCTCCAGAGTTCCTAGGTTTGACTTAGGCTACCCCGGACAAACCGATTCCAGGCGATACAGGCTTCCCTTCCCTCCCCCGCCTGCGCCCCCTCCCCGCCCCCAGCCGACCAACGCCAAAGGAAGCTGAAGGACTCCGCATCCATTCAGACAGCGCGCTCGGAGACCGCGTACCCTAGGCGCGGGTGAATTCTGGGCATTCTGCCCCTGATGAGGGCACAGCAAATACTAATGCAACAACCCGTTAGAGTTCCTCCTCCTCCCAACCCCATCTGTCGCTGCACTCGGAACTCAATCTACCTGCTTGGACTTCACCAGACCAGCGCAGCTTCGAAACTGCTGGACACTGTGACCTTGTTTCTTTTACAGCTGCTAGCAGGTATTTCTGACCAGAGCTTCTGTCGGCGACAGCAGTTTGCAGGGCAGATGGGCAGGGTTATGGAATAGTAGACTCTCACCTGAGAACGTTCAGGCACTTAGAGTTTTAAGATACACCCGGAAGTTTGAAAATGAGGCATTAGAATAAAACATTTCTGAGTTTGCCTTGGCTCAAGGCAAAACTAACTCTGGGCACCTTTCCTCTATTCCTTCCCGCCAAAATGGTCTCCAGGCAGACTGATCAGCACAGCTTCCCAGCCCCGAAGTGTCTGCCACAAACACACCTACCTGGATCGTCTGGGCAATAGCTCAGCCAGGACTGGGCTTTTTTCCTGATTGTGTGATTAAGTTAATGGCCATAGAAAAGAAAACACAGAGGAAGTCATGGATTGTCTACATGTATCCTTCAAAAATACGATTCTAAAGGCACTTCCCCGGGCTCCATGTGCCCCCAGTGGATCTTTTTTTTTTTTTTTTTTCACAAAGCAGTATTTGCTTACCTTTTTGTAGACCTAAGTTCATTTCTCTCTTTTATAAAAATGATGCCCAACAGGTAATGAAGTCACCATGATGAAACAGAGGTCCTGGAAGGATTGAAGGAAAGGAAGGTACATGCAAGTTTGTTTTTCTGTTCTTTTGTTTGTTTGTTTGTTTGTTTTGTTTTGAAAGTTGTGCCTGAGGCAAACTGGGTCGGTTTGTTTTTAAGACTTTTTTTTTTTTTGCTCCAGCATCCCAACATGGACAATTTGTTGCGTCTCAGGCACTGTGATTTAAGGTCTTTTGAAACCTATCTTCCCTTTTGCCCTCAAATACCTTCCTCACTTCTTGCCATCAAATTTAATTCACCACTAATTTTGGTCTTTTCTCTAGATAGCTCCTTTTCGTTTTAATTGGAGCTTCTTCACTCTTCACAGCATGACAGCTGTTCTAGAAGTACTTTAAAGATAGGAGAACTTGCCACACTCACTTTAAGGAAGAGAAAATCAAGATGTAGGCATTTCAAATGATGTCAGTGATGACCTCCAGGATCACACAATTCCTGAATAACAGAATTCAAACTGAAATTCTGAACCATACTTTACTGGAGATTACTGTATCACTTCATGCAATTATTGCCTACAAAGATAAGAGCAGGTCTCAGAAACGTAGTGCCAAAAAGTACTTGGATGATCTTAATTAACAAAGATAACCTACTTTTTCTACCATCATGGGTGACATTATGGATATATTTCTTTGCCTTATCCCTAGACTTTTAAAACAAGATTTATTCATTTATGCATACAGAACTGGGGTGCAGGCCAGAGGTACAGGGTCATTGAGAGGGTTCACCAGAGACAGAGTGGGGGAGCAGAACAGGGAGATCCACAGAGTACACTGCTGAGGGGAGCAGCGGGGCAGGACAGGATAGGTCTGCTGCACCATGTGGGTCACCTCCTGGGCCTAACCCATTGTGCTACCAGGGAGGGCCTGCCTTATCCTTAGTCTTTACCTACTCTTCATCTACTTCCTTCCACAATCATGCCAGTTTCTTTAGTCACCGTAAGATAATGAGGACTTTAAAATATTTCTACTAAAGCCTGCAGTGAACTTGTTAAAGTTGTCCATTTCAGACCTTTTCATAAGCCTCCTTTCTGGTATAGGGGAAGTATGGGGTGGGGTGAAGAGGAAAAGGCAGATAAGAACACCCCCTGTGATAAATAAAGCAGCATAGTATCTGCTATAGCTGAATCATAGTGACTCTGAAGATTAAGCTCATGCTGCCCTAAGATGTAAAGGATCATTTTTTTTTTTTTTTTTTTGGTTTGGCATCTATGGCTATTGGACATTGAACACTATTTAGTAAGAATTACTGTTGTGTATGAAAAGTTAGGAGGGACTTTTCATAAAAGGAAGAGCAAGGTGAGAAGGAAATTTGTCAGGTTCTTCTCTATCTTAATGTTCCAGGACTAAATTTTCTTCCCCCAGAGGGTAGACAGCTGATCCAGTCTTTAGAAGGAAAGGTGTGCCCTGCAATGCATAGATACTGTTGTCATTTCACCTTGGGTTCTAGAGAAACTTTCCGTAGGGTCTTTCCAAGGGCTGAAGGGTTTTAGATTTCAGTATTCTCTTCCATGTAGCATCGCTAGAAAATATACCAGGCATTTCATTTGGTCTCTCTGAACTAGGCCTGAAAATTGTTGTCTGGCCACTTATGAAGATGCTAATTACCCTGTTGCTGAAAAGAATGCTAATATCCCAGTGACAGACTAGCTACATAGCATAGGCATCTTTGTCCAATAAATGATTTGTGCATTGATCACAAAGCCCAACATATTCCAGCCAAAGATTTTCCAAATGTTATCCAAATCTTAGCCTCTTACATTTAGTCTCAAAATTAGCTTAAATATGCAAGTGGGGATATGGTTCAATACTCTTTCCTTCTCTCTCTCTCTCCGTTTCTTTTCAAGGGTTGAGTAAAAATAGATGGTATCTACTAAAAGTGTAGCCCTCTGCTAGAAAAAAAACATTAAACACTTTTCAAAAAGTTGCTTTGAAGAAAATAGTTATTTATTGTCAAAGCATCCAACATACCCGGATAATCTATAAAGTTTAATAAATCTTTCCAGGGATAAAAGAAACACATAACTATTCAGACTCCATTTCACTGGCACAAAAATTACACTTTGTATTAAAAGGAAATACATATTTACATAATGATGACATTCTTCATTGAAGTCCATAATCATTTCATGATACATGCACTTCCCCCTGGAAACTTAAGTTGAATGTAATCCCCTTTTTTATTCATTTTGTTTATTTTTGTAAGAACACAAACTGTCATCAAGAAATGCAGAAAGCATCTCACCCTCCTTAACTTGATATCTAAAATAAATTTTGCCCTTACATATAATTATTACATCTAAACCGTAAGTGCTTAATAATTTAAGTAGAAACGTATGACAAATGCATCAATATGTTGCAATATATGACATTTAAAAAATGTACCTTTGTTTTTGGGAAAGTGAAAATGCGTGCATTCAAAAGAAAACCCCTACCCACCCAATCTAATCCACCGTTCTGTTGTGTGTGTGTGTGTGTGTGTGTGTGTCTTAGTCTCGGGTAGACGTCTGACTGAGAAGGGGGGGGGGCGTGTGTGGTTGTGTGCGTCTATCTCTGGGTGCAGCGGTCCCAAGGAAGTGGTGGAGGTCCTCGTGTGTTCCTGTAGGTGGCTTGACTGTGCTTGTGCGCGCCTGGGGAACTGGGGTCCGCTCCGTGTCAATTATGCGAGGTCATGTGCCTGGACAGGTGGTGGCGCTCCCTGAAAGACTCGTTGCAAATGGGGCACTTGAGTTTCTCCTCCCGCCGCCGCTTCACCAAGGGCTCCATGGCATACTCCTTTTTGTGATGCGACCGCATGTGGTAGACCAGGTCGGAGGTCATGCGGAAGGAGGCATTGCACTTGGCGCACCAGTTCTGCGCGGGCAGACACAGCGAGGTGAAGGAGGGCGGCAACAGGGTGAGCGCCGAGGGCAGCTGCAGCTGCAGGGGGCCCGCGGCGGCCGCGGCGGCGGCGGCCGCGGCGGCAGCGGAGCTCTTGGGCCAGAAGGCAGTGGCGTAGAGGAAGGGGCTCTGCTTGGGCAGGCCGCCGCCCGCGCTCGGCAGGGCCCCGCACGCTCCGTTCAGGTCCGCTGCCCCCTGGAGCTTCACGGCCAAAGGGTCGCCGGCGGAAGGGTAGAGTCTGGTGGGGCCCACGCCGTCGCCGGGGTGACACGGCTCCAGCGCGCTCAGCTTCTGGCCCAGCACCAAGGGGGACAGCTGCGAGAAGGAGCGTGCCGGCTGCGAGAAGGCGCTTTTGCGCTCGTCCGACGCCGCGCCCTGACCGCCGCCACCC
>NW_004567113.1:15210208-15238446 GCF_000260355.1 Condylura cristata
GGCGGAGCCCGCCGTGTCCGCCGCCGCGTCGTCCTGCAGCCCGGCCGCGCGGGCCAGCTTCTTCACTTCCACGAAGGCGCTGCGCTTCGCCTCGCCGGTCTCGGGGCTGGGCGGCGCGAAGAGGCGGCTGTTCTCCTCCAGGCCGAAGTAGCTGCCCGAGGCGCGGTACTGCTGCGGCGTGCAAACCAGGTCCTCCTTGGAGGCGGGCAGGGGCCGCTCGGCGAAGCGGCCCCGGCCCCCTACCAGCCCCGGGCCGCCTCCGCCCTCGGCCCCCTCCTCGGGGAATTTCCTCTTCCCTTTGCCGCCGCCCGTGGCGTTGCCCTCGGGACTCAGCTCCGCCTCCTGGTGGCCGCCGCCGCCGCTGCCGCAGCTGAGGCTCCGGGCTGGCGAGCAGCTGCTGCCACCCCCGGAGTTTTCCAGCTCCCGGGCAAGGTTGTGAAAATCCGTGGAGGGCTTCGCGCTGCTGCCGCCGCTGCCAACAGAAGGCGGATTGCTGCCCTCGGGAGAGGGCGCCGGGTAGTGGTGAATGGGACCCGCTTTGCAGAATTTGGGGCCGGGACCCAACGGTGCTTCCTGTTGCTGCTGCTGCTGGTCCTTGCCACCGCCGCCGCCCCCGTGGTCCTTGGTGCCCACGCCGCCGCTCTGCTCGTCTGGAGGGCTCATGTCCGCGCTGGGAAGTCTCTTGGGACAACGGAAGCGCAGATGCGCCACGTAGGGGAACTCAAACTGGAAACGTTGGCTGCATTCCAGGCATGTGTAAGGGGACGACCCTGCTTGGTGAGCAGACATGACACACAACACGCACGCACGCACACACACACGCACGCACACACGCACACCACATGGTTACACAGCTTCGTCTCCAGTTTGCCATCACCCCCTTCACAGATCCACCTTCATCTTTCAGGGCCTAAGTGCCAGAACACCCCGTCTGATCTGGTCTAATTTTCCCTCCTGATTTGGGGCCCAGAGGAAGGAGGGGTGGGGGGGTGTAGAAATCAAGCATATGTTCTCCGATTTACCCTCATCTATCAGTCCCAGCTTCTTTCGGGACTATAAGGGTTGTATTTCAGAGGCTTCCTACGTGACAGCCCAGAATGAGTTCCCTCCGCTCCCTGCGACACTTTCCCGCTATCTAAGGGCCCACACGCAAGTCTTGAGCCAACCTACCATTCATTTTGCTGTGGGACCTAGAGGGGCAGAGCAAGAGCAACTCAGTCAGTTCTTTCCCGTACCAAACTAGCAACTCTTCGTCTTTGGCAATCCTGCGGAGAGATCGGTAAAAGAGCTGTCCGTTTTTGATATACGCTTCGAGATTTTGCTCCTCTTTATCTCTGGCTGATTGGACCAGCCGCAGCCACATAAGACCTTCTGAGGAACCATTTGCCGCTGAAGTGTCTACCTGCAGTTTAGAAAAAAGCAAAACACAAGAAGGAGGATCAGGGGCGGAGGCTTGCTGGGAAACGGGAACCCTTATGAGAGCTGGAGCCAGGAGAACCAGGTCCATTTCGTATCTTCCATTTTTTCCAAAGAATTATCTAACGTCAGACTTCCACAAACTTTATCCAGGTTGTCACCTATCCTTGGGTTTGCAACCAACATGCAAAACAACCGTCCTTGAAATGCTGCATCGTACATATAGATGATTCAAGTAGTTGTTTTCATACATTGGCCGAATATGTTTCCAAATTAGGAAATTTCCTCTTACAATTCAAGTTAGTGTTAATTTTCTGCAGATTTATATCTAAATTATCCCACGTAATAAAAGTATGGGGAATTTTATTTGTTTTGGATATAAAAAGTAAGCTGGGCTCCTAGAAATATTCCATAATGCTCATTTCTCTTCCTAATGTTGGCTTAAGCAATTAATAATTTTCTTTGTAAAGGAAGAATAGGAAGTGAGAGGATTTTAATCTTCTAACTCAAAATGGGTTTATGCTGTTTTGTCAGAACCATTACCATTTTTATTTCAATACAAACTCTTAACCAAAAATGGTAATACTTAAGGAAAGAGGTGGCATCCCACACTGGAAAGCAAATACACAGCATACTTATTTAGGAAACACTTAAAGCTGGCTTTTATATGCAAACAGACTCAACCTTAGTGAAAAATCCCAAAGAGTTAAGAAGTTATGTTCATGATCAGGAAAGCCCAGAACAGAGGCATGGATTTAGGCCTATCTGGCATTCAAAATCAAATTTCATTTAGTCCAGAAAATCAACTGACAGTAATTTGAGTTTAATTTTCCTTTCCTAATTTTTGGTGTGTAAAATAGGATGGCTCCCATTATAGCATTTTCCACATTCAGAACCCCTTTCAGCTTCTCATTAGAATGATTTGTAGTCTGTTTTAAACAGGACATTACCCTCATAGCCTAAGCCTAAGCAGCATTGGCCATGACTTACCCGGAAGATATAAGGGACTGTTCTCTTGTCAGTGGACTTGAGAGCTATGAAAGCTATGCTGTCATACAGGGAGGTATGGCTCAGGACGCAGGGACCGAATATAGCATTCTCAGGAACGTCGCAGGTGGTGTAAACACTGGTAAAAATATCTGTCAGACATTGTTGGACAGCTTTGGCATCTCCATCCCAAATGCCTCGCTGGATGCCTGAATCCTCCATCACTAGAGACAGATACACACGACAATGAAGCGAGTTATATTACTCTTATTACCTCTATGCATCCAGAGAGAACATTTCACTGATAGGACAGATTTTTCTTGAAATTTTCCATAGCTCCAGAAAAAAGGCCAGTACTAGATTAGGTCTGACACATTTTGAAGATGCCAACTAAGGAGCACTTTCACTTCCTTTAAAAAAAAAATAGGAGTGGTGAGAGCTCAGAGTGGACTCATAACTAGGGGGAAAATAAAATAGGCTAAGGAAAGAGGAAATTGGCTTTGCACCATCTAAGAGGAGGGTGGGCAGAATTTGGGAATGAGAAAATGGCAGAAAACAATAGGATTTAAAAAAAACAACTAGATTTTCCAGACTGAAAGAAACTTTTAACCTTTGGGAGAAAGTCTCTTAGCTCGTCAATGTACTGAACTGGTGGTGGTGGTTGGTGGGGGGAGAGGGCTCTGTGTATGATTTGATTTGATTTTTCTTTCGAAAGGGGAGCAGCATTAGTGAGCAGGCAGAGACAGCAGAGCATGGCAAATGGATTTCAAGTGGACTGTCAGGACCACTGATTCCGTGTGAGCTAACCTTTCTCTGTAGCCTACAAGAAGGGACGTATGTCTACTCATTACCATAATCCAACACTGTCCCTCTGAGGCTTTAATTAAAAGCAGCAAGTGGAGGTAATTATTTTTTTTCTCGGCATGCTTATTTATGGAGGAGAGCGAATCCCAGTTACCTTGTTATACAAGGGGGTGGATTGAGTCACATGTGCCTTGTGAAGTGAGCAGGTATAGGACTGGCCTCTTGGCAGTCCCTAACAGCCTGAAGTGCCCCCTGTCTGAAATACCAACCATGTAATGACTGGTAAATTCTTGCTCCACCAGGTAGGACTGGTCTGGGCAAGAGAGGGCATCTCTGTTTGAGTAGACCTTGGTGGGCTCTCCAGCTGTTTAATCCAAAACAATTTAGAAAGTAATGCTCTGAGGGAGGACTCTTTATTAAGCTGTCATAAGGAGACACTGTCCACCCTTTGCCACTGGATATCTCCTACAGGGCTTATTTTAAGAAAACAAGTATTTAAATTTAAAACTGGCTTTGACTTATATCATTCACTCTTTCTGACTGAGAAAAAGATCCCCCCAAGTTGGTTTTTCTCTAATAATGTTGCTATAGGCAGTAATTTATGCCTATAATGTATTACTTAGGTAGCAAAAAGATCAGACTTAATTCTTCTCCTGCAAAATTGTTCATTCTGAAATAATATTAGTAATGCCCATTTTTAGCTCCTGTTAACCAATTAATCTTGCAAATATAGTTGCAAGATAGTGCTTTTCGCTCCCTCTCCAACTAACAGAGCTTGTAACTTTGATCACCTTCCTTTTCCATTCATCCAACTACATCCCACAAATGTCAAGTATGGGGCTATATCTGCCACACAGATATGAGGGGAAATAACCACAAACTGTAAAAACTTTTATGCTATAACATCTATCCCTGGACATTTTTACCTCACACAGCGTGGCCTTTCTGATGTCCAAATGCAAATTTAAAGACATTAAAAAAAAAACACAAAAAAAACCCTTCAGAAACTGTCCTCTCCTTTTCAACAGAACCCTATTCTCTCCTTTCATTTTCCTCAATTCAGAGTTTTATGCCCCAATTTCTCTCTTCCTTTTAAAAGTGTCTTTCACACAAGCGTCTCATTGTGCCGGGAGGTCGCCCCGTCACTTCGGGCAACAGCAGGGACGCAATCATTAAAATGCAGTTCTACCTAACAATACGGTGAAAAGATCCTCGCTACGCCGCTCTAATAGGGGCCCGCGTCGCTGCGGCCGCCGCCACGAGCCTCCAGGCGGTTACAATAACCGTTGCGCGACAGCCTGGGCTTCCCGTGCGCGGCCGTCTTTGCCACCCAATCTTTCACAAATCTGCATCCTCCTCGTGGACCCCGGGTTCTTTTGCAACCCGGAGATCCTACCAAAACAGGCGGCACTTGCCAAAAGCCCACTGCAGCCGGCAGCTCACCACCCCCCGTAGGCAGGCATTGTTTGGTGGCCGCGCGCTCCCCAGTCGCTCGCTTCTCCGGCAGAGTGCTCCCCACCCGCTCCTCCCTTTGTATAATCTTATTGATGGCAGAGAGCCTCTCAAGAATTATCCCCCCTCCCCAGTATAATGAGGAGACAGGATAATTTTTTTTTTTTACTCTCCCACCAAACCTGTCTTGCTCCCATCCCCCTCCCACATCAGAGCAAACAGACTTACCAGGATTATGATCAGGATTGAATCGCCCAGATAAGGCCACCTGAAATCGGGAAATGCAAATCCAGGGCTTCTCTTGTCTATTGTATCAGTGTATTTCCATGTCAAGAGATGTTGGTGTTGCTGTCTTCTACGCTCAGCCTAAAGAGATGAGAGGGAGATGAAGAGAGAGGAGGAGAGAAGAGAGAAGGAGAGAGAGAGAGGAAGAGAGAGAGAGGGAGAGAGGGGGAGAGAGAGAGAGAGAGAGAGAGAGAGAGAGAGAGGAGAGGAGAGAGTTGTACAGATGGACCCGATGCAGTGACTGACTGGCACGCAGACACACACTTTTTGTTTGCTGCACATAATCTGCCCAATGACGCGTGACAGCCCACGTCCCCTCCCTTTAACTCTTTACTGGTCTGGGCGCTCCCTCCTGCGCCGCCAGCCTCACTGCGGTCTCTCAGGCCTCGGTAAACCCGGCAGGTCCTGAGCACCTCGCCCAAGTGGCAAAATCTCTCGGAGTGCGACCCCGCCTGCCTCTTTTTAAAGCTTGGGCCCTCTGGGACTATTAAGAGGGGCAGATCATTTCAGGGTCGGAAAGAGAAGTACCAAAAAAAAAAATAAATAAATAAATAAAAAGAAAGAAAAAAAAAGAAAGAAAGAAAAGAAAAAAATAACCAAAAACGCAGAGAGGGCCTCTCACGTTTGTCTTGGCACTTGGAGAACCTTTGGCAGAGAGCGCGCCACTCAGCGCGCTCACGGAACCCGCACGCTTTTCCCGAGTCTAACTTCTGTGAAGGATATCGGGGTTGCGAATTAATCTGGGCGATTCTCTGGCCATTGAGCAGCGGTAGATTTGCGCAGCTAGTAGCCTGGGAATGAGGCAGCACACCCGCTCTCTCCTGGAGCGCTCGTTCTACCAAGCCCCTCCACTCCAGATTCTGAAAGGATGCGCTTTGGTGAGAACTTGGCTCACCCGACAGTTGGACCTGCACTTGGGGTAAGGGGAAAAGAGTGGGGGCGCTACTAGACCTCGGAAAAGGGTTTCTAGGGGTTTTCTGCTCCCAGGACACAACTACGCGGATTGAGAAGGATTGAGGGGATATGAGTGGGAAGAATCCAGCTGAACTCGACTCAAGACTGTTCAGCTCTCTACCTGGCTCGTTCTACATAGCCCTAGAGTGTGTTGCACGATGAGAGCAGAGGTATTCTGAAACCTCGGGGTGGCAGAGGGAGTGAGGGTGAATCCAAGTAAAAATGATTCCCGAAGTGGGCTATGGAGAGACTTTCACCTCCAGCGGGTGATGAGTGGATGGAGTTTCCACCGCGGTCTCGGGAGCCTCGTTTGTGCGTTAAGCCACTTAGAGGCGCTGGCTTACCCCTTTAGTGAAGCAGCTGATGCTAATGACTTGAGGTCCTTAACAGCCTGCAAGTTGACTCCTTCAACCCGGGCTGCAACACGTTTTCGCCCAGAGGATCTCAGGGTTCTTTTCTTTTTTCTTTCTTTCTTTTTTTTTTTTTTTGCCATTCAACTCTTCACTCCTAAGGGAAGAAAGGCTTTGGAATGGTATCGATGCCCACTCCCTCGGCCCCGCCTAGCTGTACATTGAAGAGGGCAATCTGTTAACTTTAGGGTAAGTTGGTTCGCTAGTCCTTTGAAATAGGCGAAACAAAACCACGACGTAAGGAGACAACTACGTTTTTATCCAGTAATGAAATAAGGTAAATGAAGGGAGGACTTCCTTAGAAGGAAAAGGTGCATACCGTGTTAGTTTGTTTCTCTCACACCACTGAGACCTCCTTCTGGAACCCAGAGGGGCAGTCAGGCGCTAAACATCGCTCTTTACTGGTGCCTGCTGTCCGGTGAGAAGAAAGGATCTTGCTGAGTAGAAATGAAAAATACATATACAGGGAATTTCCCACTGCGTGCTCTTTGCCTTGGGGTCTTGTCCCTCTTTTTCTGTCTCCTTATTTCATCGAACCCTGGCTCGCCCCCACCTCTGCCCCCATAAATTCTGAGTCCTTCCGGTCTGACAGCCTCTGCTCAGGATTAAGCTGGGACTCTCGGAAAGTAGACTTGCCTTGCAAAAGCCCCTTCTATTGGGCGGAGGGAGGGTGCGGAGTGGGGGTTGGGGGAGTCTCCTTTAATTTCCGGGTATGCTACTGACTTTTCAAAGTAAGCTTCTTAAACTGCAGTTCTCTTTCATCTTAAACGATCATTCCTTTTATTCATGTGTGCAGTTCGTTTAGCTAAAGGTGACTCCTGGCCAAGGCTGAGGGTGCTCGCACATCTGTATATAAGAATCTGCAACTGTTGCTAGCCAGTTGTTTAAGGACTGGCTGCTTCATTTATTGCTCTCTCTCTCTTGGTTTTCTTCCACATCCTTTCTCCTTTAATCACCATTTTCTTAAGTGTGGGAAATCGGAAATGTCAAAAGAATTACCTCAAATATCTGTAAACTTACAACTGAATAATAGTGATCAGATACTTGAAGTGAAGTTACAAAAGATAAGGGTAGAAAGCCACAAGTATAAGCAACAGCAAAGAATGATAAAGAAGTAACTGTGAAATAGTTGTGGTCCCATGGGAATACAGTCTGATGGCAGCAAAGTGTCAGGGGTGGAGTGGGGCTAAAGACCCTGAACCAAAGTCTATGACACTGTTGAACAGAACCCTCCTTAACCAAACCCTTCTTTTGCTTTAGTCCTAGAATAAGAATTTCCCTCTTCCAGGAAAAGTCATCTGCCCATGAAAGCCACTTTAAAAATTATCTTATATATGCAAATCTAAAGTAACCATTCCAGAATGTGAGTGCTTAGAAGAACTTAAACTTTAAATAGGGGGCATTTTTCTCCACCCCCCCTTTACTTTCTTAAATATAGACTATACTTATGTCTCCTTTGAGATACTGAAATCTAGACTAAGTTGATGGTATAGTTTTACCTTCCAAATCTCAAATCTTAAACTAGGAAATGATTAAGATGCTACATTAAAGAGGGAAAAGATATGTTAAGAATCTGACCACCCAATTATATTTTCTCTCACTTTCATATTTCTCCTACCTATTTAGTTCCCCCATTTATTGCCAAAAATAAATAAATGAACCCCTAAATAAAAGAATTTATAACATTCTACCTTAGGTTTTAAATGTCTGGTATCACAATAAACCAAAAGCCTACCCATTTTTAACTTAAAATTCCTATTTAGAAGTTTTTTTTTCCCCTAGTATTTCATGGTACATATTTTGCTTAGTAGTATAATTGTCTCCATGACAATAGGAGCAAATTACTTATTTTCTAGAAACTTATGGGCCAAAAACTACTTGGAAATCACTCTGCATTATTACTTACTGGAATTCACTAAATGAAGGGTTGAGGCACTTATTCAGCTTGAGACAGTACTATAAAAATGCATTTCAGTCAATAGCTTATCTGCTTCACATGGAACAATGAGTTTATGCCTGCATTTGGCTCTCTTTTCCCTGGGATTTTATTTCCAATTAAATGATTAGAGGGATGACAAGGAAGAGTGAGAATATGTTCACCTTGCTCTACTTTAGCAAGGTTTCATGCAGTTGCAAAAATACGTGTGTAGACAACTACAGTGCTGTTTTGGAAAGGAAGGTTGGAAATCGATAAATGATTCCCGAGGTGGTAAATTTTATGACTTAAGTGAGAGGGTGAAGAAAGAGTAAGAAATGAAATCTGATTCTCAGAGACTATTAGAATGGAAGTGCAGTTTCTCCTCCCAGTATAGAGAAATGGGCCCCCAAATAGCTGAAGAACTTCTGTAACATGAGGCTTACATAACTCATAAGGTTCATAACCATATGGAAATGAAAATATATTGTTTTTTTCCCCTTTCTCTCTCCTTTTATAGGTCTTTGTTCATCCCTTTCTAATCCTATTTCCAAAGCACAACACTAACAGCTTAGTTGTAAAAATAAAAATAAAATAAAAAAGCAATTTGTGAAAGAGAAAATGAGAAAAAAATTGGAAATTGGAAAGCAAGATGATGTCAACGAAACTGGAAGCAGATGTTGGAGACTTTCTCCTAAATATATTAATTTCCCACCAGGAGGTTTTTGGAAGGGGCCATGAGAGTTGTTGGAGGCAGAAGAAAGACCTTTATGGAGAAGTAGTGCACCATGTAGGGTTTCTGTCAATAACAACAACTTTTAACAACTTTCTAAGGGATAAACTTGGCTACTTGTACATCAAAGGGAGGCAGCAATGTTGGGTGGATGGGAAAAACATAATTTTTATATTATATTAGCTCATTTCCTCCCATTTTTTTTCTTTATTAGGAGGAGAATGATACTTCTTTAAAGAAAGAACAAGAGGCAATCTTAAGTGGTGATTTACTTCATTTTATTTATACCTCATAGTGAGTCAACAGCTGGTAGACACACTGAGCTGGATAAAAGACTATGGAAATAGAGGGGTACTTTGTTTTTTATAGTTATATATGACAGTCTCAGTCTGGTTCAGTTTCTCACCCATTACAGTTGGTTCACAAATGGGTGGCAGTTTCCTATACTGGGCCTGGGAATGCCAGAGACACATGGGATGAATAATATTGTCCCAGGCTCCAATGTCTATGGTTATTTCCTGATTCACATTTTCTCTTTCTGGCTTTTCTTCTTTCTCAATAAATGCTAGTGGTTTTATTTTAGTGTTGTTCCTGCTGCTACTACCATTGTTGTTATGATTTTAACCTACCTTTCTTAAAACCTTCTCTCTGAGACATCTTAAATTCCAATTGCTTCTCTATTGGAATTCTACTATAGCTGGATACCCTTTCAGTTTTGTGTAGTTTATTGCCTCTCCTGGATTTGGGTTGGTAGTCAGTTGGCTTAATAGCTTCTGAGTATGACTTCTACAGTGGCTAACAAAATGAAATGATACTGAAGACAACTATCACAGACCTGATTATCAGTGCCTTATCCTCACTTGTGTGAGAGTCACCTGTGAGCAGATCTAATATCCACTAACATGATCCTGTGGTTAGTCCAGCTTTTATACCTCCCCCCACAACCAAATGAACATCTAGAAAGATAGCAATTATTATTCTGGTTTTCTGTCAAGTCCATGAGTTACAGAGTCCTTACCAGACTGAATTACTATGACCTATGAAAAGATCTTGGTGGGAGGAGTGGAGGGGGTAGAAGGAAATGTAGGCAGGGCTATTGCCAGTCACTCAAGGCTCCAATGTCTATGGTTATTCCAGGCAGACTGGCTTTCCAGGCAGACTGGGAACCAAGGGGTTTCCAGAAGTCTCCAATTGAAGGGAATATCAGATTTCTAAAAGATCCATTGCAGGCCTTAGGAGAGGTACCAAGAAGAAATCAAATCTCATCACACAGCCAGCAGAAAGGACATGATTCCAATACTCACTATACAAATTCCACCCCTTTTCCTTCCTGTTTTAGGATGGATACAATTCTGAATTATAGGCAGGTGCTGATTGACACACTGTGTGTCTATACTGAGTAGACTTGATTCCCTGGCACCTCACCCCAGTGCTAGACCTCTGAGGTGAAGACTTAGATTGTGAACAGAGTGGGGGGTGGGGGGAGGCGGTGTGTGATCAGCTCTCCTGGGAAAGGAGGTTGAATACAGCATGTGTATACCAGGGTTTTTCCAGCTTGGAACCCACTCCTGGAATATTTCCTGCTCTAAGGAGAGAGGTAGGCATCTGGTTTTCTCTAAGGGAGGCAAAAAAGGAAAGAAAGCAAAATAATCTGGAGAGTGAGACATTAATTAGTAGCCACAACAGATGATGTACATTGCTTTGTTAGAGTATTAGAAATATGGCTTAGTTTCTTCACATACTATGCCTTTATACATTGTTCCCCTGCTCATATTGCAATCTGGACTAGATGAAAAAATTTCTTTGAGATTTCAATTCAAGTGAACTACAGGTGTTTCATGATTTAATTCAGAGGCATTTAATTCATGATTTAACCTAGCACAGATGGGGAAATGCCTCCCTAAACATATGGAAAACCTATAGCTTTTAACGGATTGTCATAAATGCTCAAAATTGTGTGGGTCTTCAATTATAAAATTTTGAGAAGTGGTCTCTTACAAAATTCAAAGATCAACTTGTCACAAATATTAGTAATAATATGATTAATATCAACACAACCATAAACACTACAAAGTGGCAGTTATAATAGATGGGGATTGAAACATATTTGTTCTCTTGAACTTGCTGATTGAATAGCCAATTCTCAACTGACTTATTGGCCTTCCCCTAATGTAATACAAAGGTAAATGAAGATAGAATTCATAATCTCTTCTAAATTTTTAAAGAAAACCCATATTTTAAAAGTAAATAATTGAGTTGCCTAATACAGCATTTACAAGTCCCCCAATCAAGAAACATATTGAATAGAAAGATATGACTGTCACCTCACCCAGCTGAGGCCTGGACAATTTTATACCTCATCAGATGTGACTCTGTGTGTGTGTGTGTGTGTGTGTGCATGTTTAATTTGGTAAATGCTGTTGAAGGTAGTAAATAAAAAAAAAACTTTCAGAACTGCCCTTTTTATTGGCTTCACATCCATAAATTAGTCAGTATTTCCTTGTTGCATGTTTTCATTTAAGATGGTTTGGAAAAATAGTCAGTGTGGTCATATAAGAGAGTGATTGGTCCTGGAGAAGCAAAACTAAATAAAATTCTAACCAACACATTTTCTACATACAAATTTAGTATATAGTACATCTTGTATGTATGTGATCAGAGTCTTATGGCATTATATGCATTCTAAAATCATTTTGTCTGAGGCCTTAAGAAGTTAATATTTCCTGACCAGTGGAGATCTCTTGAAAGTGTGAAAATATCCTGAGCAAAGTCAATGTGATGAGATTGCAAAGGGTTCCGATTCTTCCCGGGGGTGTAAATTAACTACTCCGTTCACAAAGTCCCTTGCAGCTGACTTTGGGCCCAACATCTTGGGTGGAAGCCAAGGCACTGAAGCAGCTGCTAGTGGCAGACAATTCGTGACGCCTGGATTCTTGAGTATCCATATCTCAATAGAAGGCAGGGTGACAGTGTTAAGAAGGAACAGAAAATTTAAAGAGAGACAGGCTTCAACGTGGGCAAACAGGTGTCTCTAGAAAAGACCCAGGGAGGACATCATCTGAAGAGCACACCAAGACCAAGTGCAGAAATGCCTCCCAGTACATTTGGGATGATTCATGAAAGAATTCAGGACAGGGAAGAACTTCAGGAGGCTCCCTCAGCTCTGGGTTGTGGGGTGGGGCAGGGGGTGGGGTCACTCTTTCAGAAGCAGTGCGTGCAAACCGTGAACTTGGGGCACAAACAGGCCATTCCACAGCTTGGTGTGCCCCAGACATGTCCTGGACCAAGACCAGCCAAGCACAGTTAAAAGCCTGCCGCGTTTCCCCCTCTCCAGCTTCCCTGAATTATCTCCTCTTCCCAGGCACATAAAGGCAGGGGTTTGCCAGAACAACACAGATCCTTGTTCTACCACCCTTCTTCCGGTACTGGTCCACGCCCCTGGTCTACCTGACTACCTCTTCCAGGGAGTGGGTGCGTTTTCTCTAAATAGTTTGGGCTGCTGGTGTCCTCTCCCAGTCTTGGTTTCTCTCTGCAGATAAACTAAGGAAGAGCTGCCTTCCGGGTCCCAGTAAGGACTGTCTGTAGAAAAGGAGGGCAGATTCAGTGCGCTTCCAGAATCAAGTGTTTGAGCAGATGGTAAGGAATAACTTCCAAGAGTTGGGGTTAGTTTCATTTCGGAGGAAGACTTCCCTAGGAGGTCTTGGATGCCTTCCTTAAGGAATGTTCTTCCCACCTCGACATCTGGAGAACTCACCTGAGAAAGACCAGCGGTACAAGTTCAGACCACAACTCCATGGGGGAACTAGACTGGGTCCAGTGCCGCCCCTGATGCTGGGTGAGTAATTTAACCTATTTGTACTTAACCCTTCACCTATGAAACAAAGACAATGAAGGAAACTTTCATAAAGTTATTGTGAAGGCTAAGTAGTCATTTAGCAGCAAGCTATTGTAAAGGCCAATGTCCTTTCTGGATGATGTTAAGTGTACTACTAAGACTGCCTTCCTTTCCTCATTAGAAAATATTGCAAACTGTTTTCAAAGCTACCTCAAGAGAGGCTGAAGATTTCTCCACATCTTGCTACTTAGGGAGATCTCAAAGAAGTATTGGAGAATAAAAAAGGCAGGAGAGATCTATCTGTTCAAGAGTCCCCTCTATGGTGAGAAGTTCAGCCACCATGTACTAGAATCTTTATGGAAGAGCAAGAAATTGTCCGTTGAGAGGTCCACAGACTTACTTCCTCCATGCCCATTCTGGAGTCTGTCCTGTAGGCCCAGTGGGAGCATTAAGTTGGAAATGCAAAGTCACCTGCCTGCAACTGCCAAGACAGTGGAACCCCCAGAGACAAGAAGCATGAAAACACATTGTTGATGAACTCAAGCTTCGAGAAGGCTGAGATACCCAAGGGACCCATTCACCAGCCCTGATCAGGGCTCTGGGCTCCTTCTTTTCCTCAGAGAGGTGCGGCTCAACAGAAGGGCTCACAAGAGGGCTGCCCCAATATTCCATTCCACCCCCAAGTTTAGGGAGTGTGAAGAGACAGACTGCAGCCGGGAGGCTGCACCCTATGGGTGATCACTGGGCTTCCCATTGATAAGGGGAAGTTTGGCCTCCCATTAGAGCCATTTTCAGTGGCTACCCCAGGGCCTAGCAGGCACCAGAGTATTGTGGGCCACAAGATCAAAAGAGCCCCCCCCCCAGTTTCACCCCAGTACCTACTCTCCCCTTACCCCATCCACTCTCTGAGCAGTTACATACCAGAGCACTGGATAAACCTTGGACAGGTGCCTGTAGTCTCACTCTGCAAAGCCTTTCATCCAGGCTAGGGAAACCACTGTCAGTGACTGTTTTGCTCTGAGTCCTAGGATCTGAGAGGCAGTGGACAAGAGCTCGAAATTTGGGGTCCTCACACTTAGCTTTGAACGCCAGGTCTGCAATCTCCTACTTGAATGTCTATAAGCAAATCACCTAGCCTCCAAATTTTAGTTTCCTCATTTTCACTACCTCATTTTCTCAAAAATATTTATCTCATAGGTGCCTCTGAGTATTGCAAGGGCAAGTCTCAGCTGGACCACTTGCTGGGGTTAGGAACTCTCTCTGTGCTTCTGGTTTCTGTGAAGGAAAGGACTCTGTGAAAATGGGGTAATAATACTAAACTGAAAGGGTTCTATAAATCAGTCCTGCAGAATATTCATTTAAGCACACAATAAGAGCTTAAAAATTTAAAGCCTCTTAATGGCTGCTACTTTGAAATGCTGGGTCAGTCAATATAATTTTAAAAATCTTAGTTTTCCTGCCACTCTCTTTCTCTTTCTTCAGAAAGAAAGAACAATGCAAAGGTGCATGAGGGTCTTTGAGGTGGTAGAATACTGCCTGCATGGGAAATAGTAACTTGTAGCAGAAATTATATGACACTTCTGGAAGCTGTGTGCCTTTTCCTTCTGACATTTATTTTTCAGTTTCTAAAGATATGGTAGAAGAATAAAAAGATAGGAGAAAGAACTTTCAAGAAATGTTTCAAGTATTAAAAAATAAAAAGCACTTCAAGTATTAAGGAGACAAGGAATCTCTGAGTGAAGTGGGAAGCCCAAAGTAGCAGTTGGCTTCCATCTCTTTGTGCCTGGCATGTTGTGAGCAGTCTCTGTGCCTTTATGTATGTATCTTGGGGACTAGGAGGGAAGATCTCAGGGGATGGAAGAGAGTAGCCCTTCTCTAGGGAAAGTGGTTTGGGGCATAGAAGGAGCAATGGGGTTGCCCCTTCCCCCACAATGGAGATAGGATATATATTTTAGTAGCAGACACACCTGACTCAAGAGAAGTAATAAAGTGGGCAGAAGAGAAGAATATATGTGTGTGTGTGTGTGTGTGTGTGTGTGTGTGTGTGTGTGTGTGTAAGTGGTGAATTAGACCTCCAGTGGAGGTTTGGAAACTGTATTCCCCAGAGCCCAAAAATTCAACTTGAAAATTCAATTCAGTGACATCTCTGAATCAGCCTTTCAAACCAGACCCTTTCAGAGTGCTGGAGGATGCCTTCAGCACATATGCCTCATTACTGCCCCACTCTTTTATCACCAATGCTCCCTCTGACTTTTCAGATGGTCACACTTACATCCCTTTTTGTTCTCTATAGATAATAGGATAATGGAGGATGGTGTTAGATCCACCAACAAACAGGACATCTAGGACAACATAGCCCCAAAAGCTATCTCCCTGAGGGCAGAGAATGATGATGCAGCAACAAGAACATAGGGTATTTCACATACTTCTGCCCCCTAGTCTCTCCTCAGACCATGACTAAAATGTCGTGTTAGCAGAAAACAGCATAAAATAAAATAAAAGCAATTCTTCAGTGTTTCAATTCCTCTGGGCAAAGGAGACAACTGATGAGAAGGAGCCTCAACTTATAAAAGATTTATTTTTCCTGACCATAAATCTCATCCCCTTGTTCCTCTGCCCAACGAAGCATGATAAACTCCTTTTCCATAAAGTATTCAGCATTAGAGCCACAAAGCTTCCCCAATCAGTAGCCATCTGCTTCTACCATAACTGCTGCTCCCGAAGCCGGGAAAGCAGCAGCAGAGAAAGGACATCACTGTTAGGCTGCTGGACAAATGAGGCGACTGAATAGCTTTGGTTTTCCTTGTGTATCTGTATCTATAGAGACAGGAGAAGAAAGGCTGCATTATATTGATACAACAATTGTAAAACAAAACACGGAAGAGGCATCTAAAGGGCAATATCGCATGCATCAGGGGTCCCCAGATAAAAGGGGAACTAACAGATTTATAGAAACCTTTAATTGGTTTTCAATTGAAAGCTAAAGAGGATGAGGCGAAGCTGTGAAGAGTGGCAAAGTGCTCTCCTTCAGCCGTCTGGGAGGCGTGATCGATTTCATGGAGCGAGAAAAGAAGAATCCGGAACCCGCCAGACGCCTCGGGAGGGCAGGGAACGATTCCGTGTTACTAGCTTTCCTCTTTGGCCAGGGAATTACTGATAGGATCGTAATAACAGAACTTCCATATCGTCGTCCTTCCTCCTGCCCTCTCCAGTCCCGCTTCAGACTAGTAGACATATGGAAAAACGATGCAAAAGGAAGTCTAACTTCCTGTCCCAGGAAAAATAGGCACCTACTTAAGATCATCGGACTTGAAAGCGGTCACCCACTATTGGGAGAGACCGCTGGAAGAAACTGGGTCCCACTCTGACCCTACCCAGGTCTTCTCTCTCCTCTTCTAGACTAAAATAAGAAACGCTAAAAATCAAGGGGAGTCCACACTGTATATGGCGAGACGCCTGTGCTTTCGCTCACTGAGTTCGTTTCCGAACCACTCCTTTCATTTAGTGTGCACTGCGCGCCTTTGCTTAACCCCTTCCTGCACCGTGGCGGCGACCCCCACCAGCAGCCCGTGGGCAATGCCCACCCACACAGCAGCCCCAGACCCCCGTCCGTCCCTTCCTAAGGCTAATTTATTGGCCCGACCCTCCATTATCTTTTTCGGTTTCCTAATTAATCAAAGATAAAAGGCAATGGTGCAAATTACGATTATGAGGGAGCTGAAAGACGGTTTTGAATAAAATGGGAGAAGGGAGATATGATTAATTGAAACGACAGGATAGTGAAATCGCAAGAGCGAGAACAGACTTCAGGGGGTCAAGCCCTGGCCCCTGCAAGTAGTGGGTGGGTCCCTCTGCCTACCCCAGCACCGTAGCAAAGGGACAGTATCCAGATTAGGTCACTCAAGTCTCAAGACTTGGGAGAGAGAACTGGATTTCCTCTTGAGCTCGAACCTTATACCAGGCTCCAGCTTCTTAACTAGCTCCACCCCTCTTTCACTCACTCCTCCCCAAACGCACATTCCACCTCCACTCTGGGGGAATTTCGGGGTTCTTGGTCAGTGATTCCACCGCACATCAAGAGCGTCTTTTGATTGAAGTACATTCCATTATTGCTCTATAGCGCTACAAGTCTCTCCATTTCTCTTGTTTTTGAACTTCTTTAGTGAGCTAACTTTGAGAAATTGCCTCTCTAGGAGGTCTGATTGCAGTTACTCGTGTAAGGGATTAATAGAGCCCTTGTTTGTTGCTGCTTCCCAGAATTACATTCGGGATTAAAAAACAGACTGAGCACACGCACACACTATGTATTCACTGGTGGTTGTGATTAATGTTTCCGAGGGGATTTGTGCAGGGAGCTTATGGAACATACTCTCCCGGGGTGCAATGCCCGAGGCTGAGGCACTGAGGATGGGAGGAAGGTGTGTGGGCACGCGACACTGTATTGGGGGGATTAGAGGGGATGCTACATGGGTGCGAGTCGCCAGAAGCGGTGTCCTTTAAGGACCTCACTCTCCGCCTCCAGTACAACTTCTTCAGAGGAGAGTAATGAAGACTGTCCGTGAACTGGACTTTAGCTCTTTCAGAGATACATGTGACGAGAAGTAGACCTCGAATGTCCGGACGTTTAAGTGTGCTACCAAGTGACTACACTTCATCCATCGTCTAGTCAAACTATTCAAACTTCTCATACAGAGGGAGGCGCTGCTCCCAAACGCTTCACTCACCCCAATCAGAGTCCCCAGCCCCTGGCCCGGAAGTCAATGACCTTTCTTACTCACTCTACAGTCTGCCAGCCACCATTCTAAGGGATGCTGCTTTCGCGGCGCCCGGGGAGGTTCTATGGAGAGGAGAGGAGCAAGCACCCTGACATGAACTACAACCCCTTCTCACCACCCTCCACTGGACAAATCCACTGGACAAATCCTTCCAGGGCGGTTGAAGGGACAAGGGAAGAAGAGGAAACTTCCAGGAAGCAAGGGGAAGGCGGAGAATAAGAAAGGAGCTTATAAGCAAAAACAAAAAGGGAGAGAAGCAAATTGGAACGGGACAGAGGAGTGTAGTAAGAATAGAAGAGAAAAAAGGGGAGCAGGGTGGTCGCAGCTGGCGGGCATTACCTCTCTCTGGCAGAAGGGGGCACCTTTGTGGCCAGGCCGACTTGCACTGCACTGGGGCGGGAGCCGCGGCAGAGCCCGCCCTTCAGCCACCGCTCTGGGGTGCCGGGCGCCCTCTCATGGCTGCCGCGCTGCTCCAGGCCGTCCTGTGGGTTTTCTGGCCAAGTTGCTCCGGCCGCTCCGTGGGGTTGCAGTACTACTGCACAGGAAGATCAGGGGACAGAGTTGCGCGAGCGTGGGACCGGGGCGATCAGGCTCCTTCTGTCCCTCCCGGGGTTGCGGGACCCCGCCAGCATAGCTCCTTCAGCTGCCGGGTCCCCACCCCAATCGCAGCGGGTGAGGGAGCCCGCCCTCCCAGCCTAGCGGTCCGGGTCTCCGCCGTGGCAGCTGGGAGGGAGGGAGCGACCGCCCGCTGCTGCCGGGGCGGCGTCTGGGGGCCGCGAGCCGAGCGCGAGATGCAGCCATCTGGAGCCTCGGCAGCGGGCGGAGGTGCGGGTGCATCGGCGAGGCTTGGAGACTCGGCCCCAGGCGGGCCAGGGGAGGATCTGCGCTTGGGAGCGGCGCTCGGCGAGCCCAAGCCCCAGAGTTCTAGCGGTGGGAGAGCGGAGGGAAGGCGAGTATGGCCCCCCGGGGAGGAGGAGCTGCGTCTGGCACACTTCAAGTCCCCAGAATTCCGGGGCAGCCAGACTAGCGAAAGGAATGGGGACCTTCTGGGCAGTTCCTCCCACCCCTACCCCCACCCCGCCCCTAGACATTTCTCCCTGTGGGAAGTGAAGAGCAGCCCCGGGTGAGGAGTGGTTGGGGAGGGGCGGGGACCACAAAATATCCCTAACACGCTCACATACCGCTCGCTGTCCATCCGAAGTGGTTTTCGCATCCCCCTTTCCTCCCACCTGATCCTTCCCACTCCGGGAAAAACTTCTCTCCATAAAGCAAAGATTTTTGAACACCTCCACCCTCAGACAACTGCGGCAGCCTGAACGTGGGACAGGCACCGACAGGCAACCCCCTTGGGGATAAATACTCTCCAGTTTCCGGTGGAAGGAGGAAAGGAATGAGGATGAGGGGTTGCCAAAGAAATGGGGTGTAGAAAAAAGAGGGCTTGTACATTTAACACAGGGAGGGAGAACATGCCTGGGAGGGGATTGAGCAGTGTGATTTCTCCTCTCCTCCCCCCCCCCATCATTTCAGATCTTCCCATGTTTTGTTTTGTATGTGTAACTTTAGCTTAAAAAAAAATTCCCCTTTCTTGAGTTTGGATGGAGGCGGAGAGCATAGTAGGGGAGGAAAAGGTAACAGTTGTGTGGAAAAGAGCCAAGGGAGAGATTCAGAGAATTCAAGCCTTTAACCTCAGCGCTCTCTCCGAGGGAGATGGCCTTAGACGTAGGCGTTAGCCCAATGTAAGGCGAGTTGACTGGGTCTAGGGGCGGTGGTGAGAGGTCTGGAATTAAAAAAAAAAGGAGAAAAAATTGAAAGGCAGAACCCCTCCCATCCAAGGCATTAAACCCCTCCCCCCCAGCTGTCTCATGTCCGGCAGAATGGTATTATGTAAAAGATCTGGCATGTCACCCAGTGCCACATCTGGTAGGTGTAGATGGCATTCATTAGCACAGGGCTTCTACTCCGCAGCATGCCAAAGCCCTGACAGAGATGCCCGCTGCCAATCATTCATTCGCTGCCAATCCCAGAGCGCGGCCGTGAGGGATGGCTCCTTTCCACCCTGGCACCAGGACTGGAGGAAACAATGTGTTGAGATATGAGAAGATGAAAGCAGAGCTGAGGATGCGAGGCACCCAACAGATGTATCCCGTGAGGAGATAACGGTGTGAAGAGTCGTTTAGCAAGAAAGCATATGCAGCATCTCAGGAGGGAGGCTTGGGCAGGGGTTTGCCTGCCTGGGACTGAGCAGGGGAACCCCTTCCGGAAACCTCAAACTGAAGTTGAACCTCCAGAATCATAAAGACCAGAAGCCCCAACCCTAAATGTAAAGAGCTCTCTTCTCTCCTTTCTCCTCCCGGTCTTCTCCCCTCTCCTCCCTCTCATCCTTTTCTCCATTTCTGTCCTTCCTTCTCAAACTAGCTCTGAAAATAAGAACTTTTCTACCCCCATCAATGGCAAGCTATCCTTAAAATAAAGGTCTTATTTCAATTCCTACCCTTTCAAAGGGGATAGCGATGAACAAAGGAGAGTATGTGAAGAATTATTAAAAAGACAAAGGGTGAATAAACATGAAATCCAGAATAAAGACTGCCTCTGAGATGGTTGTTTTTCTTAGGTTGGGTGGCAGTTAGCTAGGTGGTGAGTTAATGTTCTTCCTTATGCCGTGTACAGATTTTTCAAATATTGTTTTTATCCATTCAATGTTTAAGAAAACTTAGAAATGTGAACATTTGCAAAACCCAGTGTTTGAGCCTGATCTAACAACTCTATGTGTGTTACATATATGTTATATATATATATAAGATTATGATCCTACATTTAGAAAACATACATGCCATGAAATATTTAATAGCATATATGCACATATGTGTACCTTATGAAATATAGAAGTGTATTTTTCTGGTTCATACCCTGCATCTAAGTAATCACACCATTGTTCTAAGTATGAAGAAAGGGAGGACAGAGGTTTGTGAATAGTGGGGAGCGAATTGGAGTAGTCACTTGAGAGTTCTTCCTTTTGTTAGTGAAGGGATAATTTTTATTTTTCATTAGCCAGACCCGGGTCAATTGGCCACAGACGCCTGCAAAAGAGTCTTCCAGAACTACCCTATAGATAGCAAGAATGTAGTAAGAATGACAACCAAGAGGTGGCAAAGAGTTAATGTTATCACTGATCATGAGCAAATAATCACCTTTATCATTGTGTTAAATAAAAGTCATTTGTCCCACTATAGTCATTAAAATGTATCAGTTGGGGATCCTATATTGAATCTCACAATTTTTTGGTAAATTTTTAATCAAATTTGATTTCAAAAGAAGGGCTCAAGCCTAATCAACTTGCCAATAATACAGTTGACAAAATCTGACTTATATTTAAATAAAATTCATCTTTGTAAGAAAAGTATAATGAGAACACATTTGCAACAAATGAAACAAGAAACATGTCTTGTATTAGGGCTAGAGTTAGAGGTCCAACTCTATGACTCACTAGATATATGATTTTGGATATTTTCTTGTCTAATCATACTTCCTTATCTGTAAAATGGGTTAATATCTAAAAAAAATGTCACGGGGAGGGGAGGATAATAATAACACACATGGGCTTTAAAGTATGGACATTGTCAGGGACTCCATGGGAAGCAGAATTCAGTCAAAATAGATCATGTGAAGAGATTACTTAGAACCATGTGGCCACAGTTTTGAGAGCAAATGAGATGGCAAATATCACAGAAACAGCAGAGCAAGAAGCTCTTAGGAGAGTGATTTGTGATTCCAGAGCATGAGGAATAGACTCTTGGAGAGGAGGGACCCAAAAAAAGCCATAGGGTTATAGCTATTGTCAAGGAGACAAGGAGGGAGCAGAGAGGAGATGCCCCAATCTTTTTCTCTCATAACTTCCAATTTTATATTGATGTCTTTCATTGGCTCTACACATCTGGAAACTATCTGGCAAAGTACTGGAGCATGAGGAATCATCTGCATGGGTCAGCTTCTGGGGACATAGAGCCAGGCAGAGGATGGAGAATGAGTCTCCTGGAGGCATATAATCAGCAAACTATTGTTATTTATATGTAAGAATCTCTGAGAACCCTGCCTGCAAACATCTTTTTGATGTATGATTCCAACTGAAAGTAAAACATTTTGTAAAGCTAAACCATTTAATTTTTTTAAAAAGATTTATTTGTTCATACAGAACTGGGGTACAGGCCAGATGCTCAAGGGCGGTGAGAGGCTTCACCACAGACAGAGTGGGGAGCAGAACAGGCAGATCTACGAAGTACACTGCTGAGAGGAGCAGCGGGTGGGTCAGCAGAGGTCTGTCTCCTCATATGGATTACCTCCGGGGTATATGGATCACCTCCGGGTTAGGCAGGGATTGAATTCATGCTGAAGTGGCTTTAGCTTCTTAGTGTAGTGCTTTGACCCGCTGTACCACCAGGGAGGGCCCCATTTAATTGTTTTAACAATGATCTCTCATAGCCCTTTGGCTGACTGGTTCCTATTAGCACTCATGAAATTTTCCTAGGAGTCTTGGCCAGACTTTACAAATGAAGACCTAGAAGAATTTGACAATTGCACCATTGGCTTGCTTTGGGTAGCAAAGTTATTTAAATATAATCAAGGGCCCTCTGTGATGGTGCAAGGGGTTAAAGTGCAGCACTATGAAGCTATCCACAGCAACTGCAGCCCGTTCCATCCCCAGGAAGGAGCTGACCTGCAGGGTGTGGCAGACCTCTCCTGTCCTACCTGCTGCTCCCCTCAGCAGTGTACTTCATCAGTTGGCTTGTTCTGCTCCCCACTTTGTCTCTGGTGAATCCTCTCACCTCCCCCACCCCCACACTTCTAGCCTGTACCTTAGTTCTTGTATGCATAAATAAATTTAATAAAAACTATAGTAGCTAAGAAGTACCAGGGATAAAAAGGGTCATTATATAAAAAGAGAGAAAAATTAATAATAATTCATAAAATTCTAAAACCTGTCCTCTACTAATAACAAAGGGAAATTAATCCTCTCTTCCTGTTTCTGTACAAGTCTTCATTTGACTGGCTGCTGCTCACCATATTGGGGAGTGCATTCAACTTTTCTTAGTCTACCAAATCAAATGCCAATCTCATCTGATAAAACCCTCCAAAACTCATTCTCTCTTTAAAAAAAAATATTTATTTACTTATGCATACAAGAACTGAGGCACAGGCCAGAAAGTGTGGGGGGGCAGTGTAAGAGGATTCACCAGAGACAGAATGGAGAGCAGAACAAGCAGATCTGCTGAAATATCCTGCTGAGGGGAGCAGGGCCTGAGTCCGGAGAGGTCTGCTGCATCATGTGTATAGCAACCTGGCCAGGGATGGAACTCATGCTACAGTGACTGCTGATGGTTTCATAGTGCTGTGCTTAACCCCTGTACCACAGGGAGGCCTCTAGACTCATTCTTTATGCTTGCTTGCTTGGGCTGGATTATCAGTCTTGTCTTCCCCTTAGATTAATATTTATGTCATTGGTTCTTCTGGTTCTCAGGCCTTTGCACCAGCACCGGAATTACAACACAAGCTTTCCTGGTTTTCCAGCTTCAGATGGCAGATTGTAAGACTTCTTGCCCTCCGTAATTATATAAGCCAATTCCTTATTATCATTATCATCATCATTATTATTATTAAAGGGCCTCCCTGTGGCTCAAGGGGTTAAGTTTCAGCACTATGAAGCTATAGGCAGTCACTGCAGCAGTTTTATCCCTGGCCAGGGAGGTGACCCACATGGCAGACCTCTCTCACATGTTCTGTACCCATTCTGTGTCTGGTGAATCCTCTTACCACCCCCTGCGCCTCTGGCCTACACTTCAGTTCTTCCACACATAAATAAATAAATCTTTAAACAAACTCCCCTAAGCAACAACAAAACCCCCAAATTATCTCACTCTCTCTTTTTATCATCTAGTCCTCTATTCATTCTGTGTCTCAGGAGAACCTTAAGGAATATACTACACAAATGTACTTTAAAATTATTTATATTGTAAGATGATTTTTTACAACTTTCATTGTCATGTTTTCTTTTTCTCTCTCACTCTTTGACTCCATGACTCACTCATTCACCCAGAGCCTAGTTTTCCATGAATTCTCAAAACTTTGGACAAATTGCCTATTTCAGGCCAAATTCTGACTAAGAAAATGGTGTTTATTTTTGAGACCGTTAAATTATCTTTGGATCATTGTGAATAATCAGTTTTCTCCTGATATATACATTCACCAAATAATTCCCAATGTGCTGTTCCTGGTTACTTATGAGAGTTACCCACTTATTTTGATCTTTTCTTTATTGGTAAAAGATTGGCCAGGGATTTTGTTTGTTTTTCTGTTTTGAGAGAGCTAAGTATTCAATTATGTTGATTTTAGTTTTCATCTTCTTGTTTCTAAGAACAAAAACAAAAAAGCTAGATGCAAGCTGAAAATCTCAGTCAAAAATCCAAATTAATATTGCTAAATAAGTAATGGTATTTGAATTCTTTTGTGTAAAGTTGAATTTTACATGTCCTTGAATGTAGCTTTCAAGTTAATTTCAAAGGTACAATGTAATTTTCACAAAAACTAGTCATATGTATAAGCTATGCAAAATATGACAGTCCTCACTATTCATTTGGTAGTCTTCAGCTCCAAAATAATAAAATGAAAGGCTACTTATACACATCATGGCAAACAGTTACTTCCCATATCTGATTTGTTCCCATATAGCCATGCTCACTCATGGTAGATTCATTTCCTTTATTTTCTTTCTCTGAAGACATTTTTTTTTCACTTTACTGTTTACTGCTTGTCCAATATTTTGTTTTTTCTACTATTCTTTGTTCAAACTGCAAAAATCTGAAATAAAAATATAATATAGAAGTATAGGCATCAGCTAACATTTTCTATGGCATATGGTACTTCAGATGCCATATGTACCAGTGTTTAGTGATTCTGGCAAAGAGGCATAGAATGGTGAAATCCAACTGCCAGGATTGCTGAAAACAAATATGTAAATGCTCCAGGGCTTTTGTTATTCATAACATACCTCTAACACAGCACATACAATATGCTGTTCATTCTGTAACTACTATAACTAATAAACCACATTTTTCTCTCTTATTTTTAAGGCTTCTTCAAATCTGTGTGGACTTTTGCCTCTAACCTTCAATCCCACCACTGAACCCTGCATTTCATGAAGCTCATATTAATGAAGAGGCGTAGGGGGAACACAGCCATCCTTTTCAAGGGCATTTATGTATTTTTCAAATTAAAATCCAAAGTCTTCTGCAGATCTCTTCTGTGAAACAAAGAAAATGTACTGGGCATGTTTTCTAGCTAGTACACAGTTATTAGAGGCTAACGTTAAGAAAGGCAAATCTGGTCACAAGAACATCAAAACTTTTTTGTTTTGAGGCATTTCAATGGTCTTTGTGGCAGTGAAGTTTCATAAGACATAGTGGGGGAGGAGATCTGTGCATATAATTACTTGGAAAAGGGGCAATGCTGATAATAACCCTTAAGCTGCTACAAGCATTCAAGTAACTGCACAATGATTACAACTTAGAGAATGTAAGTTGGCCTAGGTTTTTTTTTTTTTTTTTTCTGATTTCAACATAGCTGATGGGAAACACACCTAATCTCTTTTCTGACTCATAGGTGGGCAATCCACACAAAGTGGAAAGAGCAGCCGACTGGCAGCTAGAATACCTAGAGGTCATTACTTTCCATTTCTCATCAGACAAGCCGTTTAACCTCTTTGAGCCTGTTTCCATATGTACTATGGGGATAATATTTTCCCTGGGGATATTACTGTGAGGATAATATGATATAATCTTTGTGAAAGTGCACTTATCTGGCATTATTGTTATTAAAAAGAAAGCAGTTATAGATTCATTGGTACTTCAGAGGCTTAAGGAGGCTTGTGTTACTTATCATGGAGTAATTTTCTGTACATACAAGAACATTAAAGGAATATTGGAAATGGAATGTTGGGAATGTGTTCATAACATGGTCAGGAATAAAATGACTCTGGGTTCAACTTTTAGTTGGAATCAGGTGAAACTGTTGTTTGATAAGTCCAGTCACACAAATAAAACTATATGGTATTCTCCTTAGTTGTTTTGATGGATTGCCTCATAATAATACACATAGATACACACAGACACATAGACACATGTGGATACTTTCCACTTGAATAGTAACTAGAAGAGCACTCTGGTTTCCCCTTTCTGTTACTCTGAAATACTTCTCAAAAGTGAACCTCTCATTTTTACAGCCATGCTTCAGTCCAGTCTCATTTCTTTTTTAGATTATTGAAATATTCCCCTGTCTAATATCATACCTAATAATTCCCTGCGGCAGTGGAAATGGTATTTTGAGGTCCTGGGAAGTGCAATGGTAATGTCTGCAGAGTCAGCAAATGGTCTCCAGGTTTAGCCCAAGATCCAAAATATAATTATGGAAAGATGTGAGGACATTAGCAGAAGGTTGAGAGAAGAAACTAATGCTTAGGAAATGGGTGTTAAGAGCTACTCCAAAGAAGAAGATAAGATCAAGAGTTAGGCAGTTCTGGGGTAGGGTTACGGAAGTTGCATTAGAGCAGCTATTAACATTGCCTATCTTGTCACTGTCAACCATTGGGATTCTTCTCTTCAGGTGAAAATTGGCCAGAGGGATTGTTTTTCTGGGAAACTTCAGGACTTGGCCTTTCTAAAGGAAAGAAGGTGGGATTATATTATACGAGCCCTATGGAAAAAATTCTCAAATGGGGCCAAAATTCTAGGAATATTATTCTGTAATAATAATTTTCTTTCCCATAGTTACAGAGACTAATACATTCTGATTATTTTTCTTAAATAAAGTAACTCAAGATTGCTGAGTTTTCATTTCAAATTTTTAAAAAAGATTTATTTATTTATTCATATAGAACTGGGGTACAGGCCAGAGATGCAGAGGGTGAGAGGATTCACCAGAGACAGAAAGGGGGGCAGAACAGGCAGATCACAAAGTACACTGCTGAGGGGAGCAGCGGGTAGTCAGGAGAGGTCTGCCAGCCATGTGGATCTCCTCCAGGGCAGGCGGGAATCGAACTCATGCGGAAGTGGCTTAAGCTTCTAGTGTTGTGCTTTAACCCGCTGCGCCACAGGGAGGGCCCTCATTTCAAATTTTATTACTGAATTGAATGAAGAAGTGAGGAACCCCCTCCCCCTTCAGAGTCCCCTTATGTTTAGGAACGTGCATAATTCATATTTTGATATGTTTATCCACATGTGAAATAGAGAAAATCCCTCTGAATTTCAAACAAGACAGAAGGAAATTATAATTTACTTTAACCACAGGTGAAAGAGTTTCAAGTTTTTGCTTTATAAGAAGTAATAAATAATAGTAGATGTAAAAACAGGTTCTGTTCTTTTGCTATGGTACATTGGTCAAATCTGTCGAAAATAAACAACTGGGAATAATCCTCTATTTTTGGGCCCAAGCTCTAAGGAAATAATGGTGATCTGGTGTCTTTCATAATTATAAATATTTTTTTATAATCTTCAGACAAATGTCTGAATTTAGAGAGGAGAAGCATCCTCAAATTCAATAGAAACTATGACAAATTATCCTGATTTTATTATATATCTAGTACTTATTGATATATTAACTATTTTAGAAATGTCCTTTAACCTTAAACTATAAATAATCAAGATGTTCATCTTCCAATCTGCAAGGCACTGTGCTGTGGTTAAGCAACTGGGATTTTGAGATTAACTAATTTTATCATAAACTGTCGTGCATGACTTTAGAAGTTACCAAGGATATTCCTTGGGTTTCCCAGATTTGATGGTCATGACCTTACTCCACCTTGCTATTGCCTATTCTTGAAATGACTAAACAGAACAAATCTGCTGATAAATTCTAAGCAAGAGAAAATTTGGAGTGATGTATCATTTTCTTTCATATGCAAAGAGAGAAATGAATTGGGTAAATCATTCATCTCCTAGAACAACAGATGTTTATTAAAGTTATTGCATTTTAATGTATGGCTATACCTATTTTTGTGGAACATTGTCCAGGGAGAGATGGAAAGTTGATGCTGGTTAGTACATTTTAAGCAGTGACTAGTACTTTAGTGAAGAGGTAGGATCTCTGTTATTCCATCAACATGACATATATTATAAGTAAATAATTACCATTATAATGGCACTATTATGAAAGAATCAAGAAAGTCTCTCTATCTATATTTATATGTTTTATGGAATATTCATACACACATATACACATACATGCACACACACATACATACTTTAGAAAAGAGCCAAACTCCTTGATGATGAATTTGCCAACAGAAAAAACAATTTTGAATATAATGAAAAGCTTGCCAAGTCCTGTCAGAAAGCTCTGTGGCTCAATGCAATTCTCAGATAGTGAAGAACCACTAAAATAACCCCTTCACTCTTACTACTGTGATTCCCTGCAGAGAGCTTTCATTGCAGTTGTCGTTGTGAAAAAGCAACCAAATCTAATATACAGATGCAGGGAGTGAAGCAGGGGATTGTGTGAATGTGTGTACACTTTCATGTACATGTGTGTATTGTATGTATATAGAAGGAGAGCTAAGGTGTTTGCTCTAATAAAACTTATACCCAGCCCTCCTTGGTGGCACAGTGGGTTAAAGCACAACACTGAGAAG
>NW_004567113.1:15238686-15240196 GCF_000260355.1 Condylura cristata
ATACCCATGGTTGGCAAAAGGGGTCTTACTATTTCAACACTCTTCATTTTTATTTTGATTGAGTTCAAATTTTATTAGAGCTAGCAGAGATTTTCACCCAAGTTATATTCATGGATACTTAAGTCCACATATTGTAGGGCAAAGTAGTTATAAAGTAACTTGCGGATGATAATTGGTGATACTGTGACCAGCATTTTATAAAATGAAGTAGATTAGAAAATTGTGAGAGAAAAATATATATGTGTAACTTTTTGAAAGAATCAGATTGTTATATTTTAATTCTCTTTCACAAAACAATAAATTTTATCTATCACACCTGATAAAATATATATAAAATAAGTATAAGTAATATTTTTTGGTAAAATATGTGTATATTGGGTTGTGATCTCCACTTTAAAATGTGGGTGGTAATTAAAGTAAAGGTTGAAATTTGTTTGCTGGATTAGTATGCTCAGGCTGCTATAAGAAAAGATAATCAACTGGGTGGCTTAGGTAAAAGCATGGATTTTCCCACAGTTCAGGAGGTCTGAAGTCCCAGGTTAATGTACCAGCCAGTTTAGGTTCTGGTGAGAGCCTTATTCTTGGCTTGTAGACTATTAACTCCCTCACACTGTGGGGAGGGAGAGAGGGAGAGAGCAGATGCTGGTGCCCCTGTCTCTTCTTACAAGAGCACTAATTCCATCTTGAGGGCTCCACTCTGTGACTCATCCAAACCTAATTACTTCCTAAAGACTTCGTCTCCAAATACAACCATATTAGAAGACTATGAATTTAATATATGAATTTGAGAGACAATTTAGTTCATAGCACTGGCATAGTACTAAAATTTTTGTGTGCAGTTTGCAATACTCTCATGAGGAGACTATGAACTTTCTAAAGGGAAGTATTGGATGTATTTCTCTTTTTTCTTTGTGAAAATATCCCTTTGCTTAATTTTCCCCACCAATACCATCCATTGTATCCACTTGACCCTTTTCCTTCCCTCTACCTCTTAACCTCTGAGTTCTCAAGGTCATTGTTGATGTCTAGAAGTTTTTGAAAGTGTTTTATGATACTAAATTTTCTGTTATATGATGGTCCAATATGTGTTTTTATTATTCTAGCTTCTTTTCCTGCATATATATTTTTGAAATTCCCTCCATTTTTTGGAAAATCATATTATCCTTTTTTTTGCTATATAATATCCCACGGGAGGTACCAAATATTTTTTACCCACTCATCCACTGAAAGATATGTAGGCTGCTTCTATGCTCTAACTATTGCCAATAATACTGTAGAAGTTTTTGTTAGTGGTCTCATATTCTGTGGATGTATGCCCAAGAGTGGGGTTGAGAGGTCATACAGTATTTTTAATTTTTAATGTAAAGCCATAATGGATTCACAAGTTCACATTGTTACTAACAGTGTAATAGGATTCTTTTTATTTTCTGCAGCACTTGTTTTTGGAAGTCTTTTTGATATGTACAATCTCCAAGTATATGAGATGGTTTCTCATAGTTGTAATTTGCCT
>NW_004567113.1:15241804-15242810 GCF_000260355.1 Condylura cristata
CAGGATGGAACTCATGTTGCAGTGGCTTCAGAAAGCTTCATAATGCAGTGCTTTAACCCATTGTGCCACCAGGGAGAGCCCTAAATTTTTTCTTTAAAATTTTTTTCCCATAGAATAACTGGGGTGCAGATGAGAGGTGAGGGTGTGGGGGTGAGAGGAGTCACCAGAGACAGAGTGAAGAGGAGAACCAGCAAGTCCACTGAAATACACTGCCGATGGGAGCAACTGGCGAGAGGGCTGTGCCGTGTGGGTTAATTCCCTGGCTGGGGATCCATCCCACTTAGGTTATAGTGGTGATAATGCTGAGATTTAACCCTGAGGCCACTGGGGAGGCCCTGTTGTATACACTTTGACTGCCTCTTTCTCTCTTTTTTAAAGATTTATTAATTTATACATACAGAACTGGGGTACAGGCCAAAAGTGCAGGGGCAGTGAGAGGATTCATCAGAGACAGAGTGGGGAGCAGAACAAGCTGCCTGATGATGTACATTGCTGCCGTGCCATGTGGGTCACCTCCTGGGCTGGGATGGAACTCATGCTGAAGTGGCTGTTAGCTTCTTAGTGCTGTGCTTTAACCCACTGAGCCACCAGGGAGGGCCTTGACTGCCTCTCTGATGATAAAAATTTTCTGGGATAATTTTAATAAAAAGTGCTTTACTCGCACTGCTAATTGAAACTCCTTTTTATTACTGACAAATGAGATTCCTAAAAAACTTGATGTCATGCACAAAGCATTATAACGTGCTTTGTAATACTGCTACAGATTCTGCCTTGCTACAGATGCTACATGGATTCATATATACTATGTATGCATATATACACATACATGCACATATATACATAGATATATACACACATGCAGTAAGTGATGTACAATTCCACTAAAAGGAAAATAGAGTAACATAGGTTTATAATGGTATAATTGCACTATTGAATATATTTCTGTGTGAGAATAACTTCTGTATTGATTAAGCATTAATAAGAACTAAATCCTTTATTTGTACTT
>NW_004567113.1:15243600-15244695 GCF_000260355.1 Condylura cristata
ATTATGACATTGATGGGGGGGAGGCTAGTAATAACTGAAACTCAATATAGAAATAAAGTGAACATACATATATTTCACTGAAGTCCAAATCAGTGTAGACTTACTGAGCATTCTCTTAGCCTTATTCGAAATAGATTATGGTCAGTATCAACCTGAGACATGGAAGAGAAGTTGAAGGGGAAAGATAAATAACATTTAATTACATTAAAAATATGGTTGCTTCGACTGGAAAAGGCAGAGAGAAAGACCAGTGCGATAGAAAAGAAAACCCAGAAATAGCCTGCCTACAATCAACTGATCTATAAAGCATTTGTCTTTCACTCTTGTTACACTTTTCTTTGTTTCTCTGCTTTTTTCCTCTGCACCTTCAGTTTCTTTTGACCAAGTTTCAACTCCTTCCGTCTCTTAAATGTGGGGACTAGGTTTGAATGGGTAGGAAGATAATAGGTAGTGGGCCTCTATGATGTTCTTGAAACTTTATATGATCTCAGTTAATCTGCACAACACTCAGTTAATTCTCAAAAAGGTTAAATAAATTGCTCAAGATTGCACAGGTAGCAGGTGGCAGAAGTGGGATTAAAATCCAGGCCCATCTGGTGTCAAAGCTGGGCTTTAATTACTTTACTTTGCTGCTTTCCTTCACAGAGCCGTTACTGATACCCCGATTCCCTTATCGCCAAAATTTCCCCTCCTTGCCAGCCATATGGAAGACTTAATCCTCATTTTTCTTTTCCCATAGTAATCAGATTGATTCTGTAAAATAAATTTGATATATGATATTGCCTTGTCTGTTTTAGATTTCCAACAATAATGTCCTGTTCCTATGGCACCTTGCAAAGTATTTGATAGAGTTATGATTTAAGGCATCTTGGAGTACACTGACCTGGCTTTGAGGCTTCAGCTAACAATTGTGTGATCGAGTTAACCTCTGAGATGCCCGCATTTCTCTTTTCCCCATTAAGATCCATCTGTATTGAGATCTATTTCACAGAGATTTTTTTCCCAGAAAAATCTAACTATAAAAATATTTCTTCTAAATGTTCTTCTTCAGATCTAAAGTGTGTACAGATTTCTTCTTGTGGGATTATCTTTTTT
>NW_004567113.1:15245755-15261808 GCF_000260355.1 Condylura cristata
TTTCCATGAGGACTCCTTTCCTGCTAGAAAGATGATATTTGCATTCAAGGTCTTATGTGTCCTCATGGCCATGGGAAATGTGCAGGCTGATGTATGAGGGGACTTCAGTTCTCCCTAGGTTGTGAACAATGTCCCTTATCCCTCCTCCTAATAGGCACCTACATAGAATGACCTGCAGAAGTCGGAGGCTAGTGAAATTTGTGGTCTGGTTTCCTGACACATCGACCCTCTGTCCACTCTCAGAAGTGGCTCTGCCTTACCTGTGGCCAGTGTTGTTCATCCTTATTGCTTCTGCCATGATGCCTCCTATTTTTCATCTCCCTTTATCAGGGCTCCTGCCTCTCTCAATTTAGACATATCAGGATTTCTAAATTTCTTACAAACCTCCAAGTAGAAGACACATCTTTTGTGTCTTAATGTGACAGCTTAACTTCTAATCTTCATCAGCTATCCTGTGTAGATGAAGGACAATTTAGGCGATATCCCAACAGAATTCTCAATGAGAAGAAATGAGAAGGAAGAAATTTTGACTCCCCATCCTGCTTCCTTATATTTCTTAATATGCATCCCTCCTCAGAAGTCCCAGAAATAATCATTTGCGGGCACATATTTAGGAGAGGTTCTG
Source organism: Condylura cristata (assembly GCF_000260355.1). NCBI lineage: Eukaryota > Metazoa > Chordata > Mammalia > Eulipotyphla > Talpidae > Condylura > Condylura cristata. Next base: position 15,246,381 of record NW_004567113.1, read on the forward strand.
TGGAAACACTAGCGGGGGGAGTGGGAAAGGGAGACAAAGGAGGGCAGAAAGTTAAGAAGGAATGTACTATCAAGCAATTTGTGGTGTGAACTGAAACAGAAAGGGAGCAGGGAGTTGGGATATTTATAACCATATTCACTAGTTGGCTAAGGGTTGATTTGGTGGGTCATTCACTGTCAAGAACTCCATGTCTGCTATATGTAGATACAGAACAGGTGTTGGTGACCAGAGATTGCCATCAGGCAAAGAGATGAAGGCGCTGCAGTTGGAAGTCAGGCTGGCATGCACAGATGGCAAGGACTGAGGGGATATGGCTGGGACAACGACAGCGTCTGGTACAGTCTACTTCTGGAACCACTTCGATACACTCATGACCCGTGATGAGTTTGCTCTCTTCTGTCATTAATCCTTGAAAGGTGTGACTGGTCACAACTTAAAAAAATAAATAAGTAAAAGGAAAAGACTAAAACTATTTAACCTAAATTTATTGGACAAAATACTGATCCTACTTCTAAAATTAATGCTACGATTGTAACTAAAATATATTTCACTCCTTCTCTATCTCACATTCAACATTTTTTTCTTCCATAGACAACACTTCTCTTTTGATAGCTGACTAGATCAAGTATCACCCTTGAAGGGTTTTAGTCCCTTGCTATAGTGATTTTGCTTGACTGTAACTGCTGTAATTGTCTTAACTTTCCATTTGTGGTTACCAGCAGGTATGTATGCACAGAGGTGTTTCAGTGAATTCCCTGAACACCAGACATACTTCATCCCATTTAATATCAGTTATTGTAATCTCTGATAATTATCACCAGGTAATATAGTATAGTAACTTTTCTTTGCCTGAAACAAGTAGGTGACTGCTGGAGCTTTAGATTTATCAGAAAATTTACTATATCTCCTGATAGAAGGAGTCCCCCATGTGTGATTGGGAACTCTAGTTCTGCAGAGCTCAAAAGCACAGATTATGAGAATCACATGTTTTCTCAAATGAATCACTAGGCTATGAAGATATGAGAGGCCATTCCTGCTTTCACCACTTGGTGGTAGATTCAACACCTTAAAATTGCTTATTGTTTCAAAAAAGACATCCCGCTTAAAGGACTGCACCTAGGCCTATAGCATGTCAATCCAAACAAACAATTGACTAAGCAGTCATTCCAGTGGTCTGAGCATGATGCTATATGTAGTAAGATAGGGATTCAAGGAGTCATGTGTTTTACCTCCATTATAAAATATTTACATTGTATTAGCATTATCTCATGCTTCCTATCCAAAAGTAGACCTGTGAAAAGACATTGGATTTTCACTTTCATTAGCGTGAATTTCTCCTGAAAATGGGTCACTCTTGGGAAGTATAAGTGCGTACTTATAGCATGCAAGCTACCTCCTAAAGGATATCAGCCTCTTTTTTGATCGATGGGCTCTGGGTCTGAAAGCCAGATCAAATTAGATGCTGATCCCTGACTGAGGGATAAAAATATTTAGTCAAATTGGCTGATATCAAACTTCTGATTACTTTTTTTTTTTTTTGGTTATATAGGTGCAGCACTACTCATGTTGTCTATGCTAAGTTGGTCTCTGGGAATCTGGGAACTCCAAGGTCTGTCAGTGATTACCATATGTCTCTATGAGCTAGGATTCCTTGATTTCATTCCAACTTTACGGCCTATGACCATTTTGCTACTGGAAATTGTACTATTGTTAAGAGGAAGGATGTCCTAAAGGAACTCTGCAGAGTCTTGTGGACTCCACACCCTACTCCAGCTTTCTGGACTCTACCCCCTATTCCAGTGATTAAAAACTACAACTCCCAGCAGTACCAGGGAAAGAACTTCGAGGACCCAAGGGCAGAGCTAAGCAGGCATTCTGGGATATTGGGGGATAAATAGGGAGCCATTTCCTGTCTCGCTCGCTCTCTCTTGGGAAAAGGCTCTCCAGACCACATGACTCGGGGCTTTCAGTTAGTTCACCAGAGCTCCAACTCAGCTCAGCCGGTAAGATATTCCACTTGTTGTTTCCTTTTCTTTTCCCCTTTTGTAAATGAACCTTTGACCCTTTTGTGTGCACCTGCAGTATAACTGAATTTTAAGCACACGGGTGAGGCCCCACAGACAGGCGGCACAGTTCACACTGGGCTGCCCTGTAACACTATTACCTAGTTACTCCTTTTTCAGAATCCTATATTCTCCCAGGAAACTGAAGATTCCGGTTTCACAAGAGTATGTTCTGTTGTCTTATCTGACTTAAAGAGATGAACCACCACTGAGGCCACCTTGCTTTAATAGAAGGAGTGTCCTTTAGGTCCTCTGGAGGAATACCTGATGGGTTTTTTTACATATAAGAAATCCATTGTAACTTATCTGTTTCTCTGAGTGTTTTGATACCATCATCAGTACTTTGCCAAGGCAGTTTTATTTTATTTAGTTTAGGCCACTGTCATGTTCAAGTTGTTTGAAATAAAGATTTATTTATTTATGCACATAAGAACTTGGATACAGGCCAGAGGTGTGGAGGATGAAAGGATTCACCAGAGACAGAGTGGGGGGCAGAACAGGCAGATCTACTGAAATACACCACTGAGGGGAGCAGTGGGTTAGACAGTAGAGGTCTGCTGGGCCATGTGGGTAGCTTCCTGGTAGGGATTGAACTTGTGCTTCAGTGGCTGAGGATTGCTTGATAGTGCTGTACTTTAACCCATAGTGCTACCAGGGAGGGCCCCACATTCAAGTTTTAAGGGGTTATTTCAGAAGCATGCTGGTACAGCCTCTAAGCTTCCTTGACTATAGTATGATGGGAGACTATCTGAGGATAAAAAAATCTCAAAAATTTTCTCTCTGCTTTCCTATGTTATACTCTCAGATCCATTCTTGAATATTCTTTCTCAACTACTGCTTGTAAAAATTAGTTCTGTAGCTTTTTGGGTAAATAATCTTTTTTTTTTTTTAATTGTAATAGTACTTTTTTAGCCTGGGTTGTACTTGGAAGAATTAACTCCTCTCACTTTTTTTGGGCTATCTTTTGTGTAGGCAGAATGAAGAAAAGTGGAATGATACATCAGGGACTTAAGTGAGGATGGGAATACTTGCAGCTTGCTCGAAACTAAGGGAATACAGTACAGGGTTCTAAAAGTGTGTGCTACAAGTATGATTCAGAAAATATCCAAAAGGGAGCAACCATTTGCTGTATTCATCTCTCACTAATAGTACCTTAACTGTTGGCTTGGTATGGCTAAAAAAAAATTCTTTTAATAATAATATTATTATTATATTTTCTTTTGTGTAGAAGAACTGGGGTATAGGCCAGAGGTCAGAAGTGTTGGGAGGGTGACTGGAGTATAAGCCAAAAGTCAGAAGTGTTAGAGGTGTGTGAAAGGATTCACCAGAGAGAATGGGGAACAGAACAGGAGTATCTACTGAAATACACTGCTGAGTGGAGCAGGCGGCAAGACAGGAATGTTCTGTTGCACAATGTGGTTCAGCTCCCTGGCCAGGGATCAGACTCAGGCAGAACAGTGTTAGTGCTAAGACTTAACCCCTAGGTCACCAGGGAGGCCCAATTATTTTCTTTTTCATAAATTAAGGCTAATTTGCTTTAAGTTAATCTTCCAAATTCTGGAACAGTCAAATACATCTATTTTTACCTATCTCTAGCTACCTCTCCATAGCTCCAGTCCAAATTTCCTTTATGTAACACTGACTTAGAGTTAATGATATGCATTACTTGAATAATAATTGTGTACTCATGTTGTCTTAAATTGAGTTAGCTGACAGTTAATTAAATTGGTCAGTGTAAGGAAATCACTCTTACTTTCTCTTTTATGTAGGTAATTCTGATAAGAAGTTTGGGAATGTTTCAAGGTGATGATTATCTTGAGATTGTAATATCACGACTAAGAGAAGTGGAAACAACTGAAATAGAGTGACTGAAGGTATCAACTAGAAAGTGGTTCTCATTGATTAACAGACAGTAGGCAAAGATAGATGGGAACTTAGCTGTGCTAGAAATACAAACCCAATTTAAAATCAACCAGAATCCCTGAAGCAGTGTAAATATAGGAGTCAAATTAAGCTAATCTGACACGCCTTAGACTTCTTGCCTCTGAAGTCTCTGAAGCCTTTTCCAGATTTAGTGTCTGTTGCTGTAGGCCCTTCCCAGAGAAACAGTAATTTACTCCCTTATTATGAGCTGATACATCAAGAAGTGTCCCTAATCCCAAATGTCACTCTCTGTAGTCTCCCAGTTCTCTTCGTGGCTCTTAGCCCAAGTTCTTCTGAGTGTCTTTTGAATTGTATGTTTCTAGCACTGTAATGTGGAATTCCCCCTGCTCCGATCAATTTACATTATGCCCCTATGCATTTGGCTTGAATCATAAGTGAAACTTCTGCTCCAGCAAGTTAGAAATTTGACCCTCATATTACAGTTTTTCTCAATTGGAGTGAAGTCTGGGGACCATAGGTCACAAAGTACATTCCCACTTGAATAAAGGGAATGAGCAGCTTCCAGGGAAGGAACAGAATTAGAAAGCTTAGGTTATTGAATGACAGTTACAAAAGAGACTGTCTCTCGGGAGGCCAGCCAGAATCTGGATAAGTACAGAGAAAAAAAAAAAATTATAGTTAGTATTAATTCTTTAGATTCAAGTTTCTTTCTGTGTACATTTTTCTCTTGTTGTCCTCTGGCTCAAAATAACATTATTTTTATTCCATTCTTCACATGCTCCTGAATATTAAGTGAAAGATTTGATGTTTACAGTTGATGCTTGTTTCTGAGTAGTGTTTATCCTTTCCCATCACAGTGAGCACTTAGTGTTAAGAAACAATAACATCCATATCTCATGCCCCCCTGGTGGTTAATGAGTAAGGAAATTTCTTATCTACACTGGGGATTTTCCTTTATTCTATTGTTTCACCTTCTACAACAGTTGGTTTAATTCATCTGTGCTCTAAATCATATTGATTCAAAACCATCTTTTGTGCTGAAATAACAAATTTTGGGTTTAATATCTCTCCATAAATTGTTTTAAGTTAGTGATCTATTCGGTCACTTAGTATTAGGGATTGGTTCTGAGACTGGTCTTACTAACGTCTTTATAAATGATGTGGAAAAGAGAGAGTTCACAATGAAGTTCCCAAGTTTGCCAATGACCCTAAGCTCTACTGGTTAATGAAATGCCAAGCTGATCTGGATAAAGTGCAGGAAGGCCTCATGAAGTTGCGTTAGTGGACAGAAAATTGACATATGAACCTCAGAAAGAACAAAGATAAGACAATGAGATGAGCCAATGCATTAAGGAAGAAAATAATCCAAATTAAACTTGGAAATGGGCATGGGGCTGTCCATTACAATGCAGAGATACTATAGACTTCTCTCTAAGGACACTTATGAATCCATTAAAAGTTAATGATTGATCAAATTGACAATCGGGCCCTCCCTGGTGGAGCAACAGGTTAAAGCAGAGCACTATGAAGCTACTGCAACCACTGCAGCACTAGTTCGATCCCTGGCCAGACAGGTGACCCACATGGTGTGGCAGACCACTCCTGACCAACCCACTACTCCCCTCAGCAGTGTATTTCAGTACATCAGCTCCCTACTCTGTCTCTGAGGAATCCTCTTACCTCCTGCACATCTGGCCTGTGCCTCAGTTCTGTATGCATTAATAAATAATCTTTAAAAAAAAGATGACAATCATTAGGTAGAGATGAGAAACAAAGTGAAATTCAGAACCCTTTCTTAACAGAAATTCATGGTGAAGATGTGCCTGGTACTTGTAGTGCTGCAGATGATAGTCAAGAAGATAGTGAAAAAGAAGTACTATAGCGTAAGGCATTTGAAACAACCAAGAAGGATGGCAATGCATGAATACTAAAAGGATAAAACCCCCAAAGTAGAGTAGCAAATTTTGAGGGAAAATTGAGTCCAAACCTTCAACATCTCAAAGATCTTGTTGTGTAAGAATTTAATTTTATAATTGATAGATTCAACACAGAATGGATTAATGAGATTCATTTCCTGGAGAGAGAGTACTGATGAGTGTCTCCAATAGTAATAAACACTTGTGATATGCATTTAAATTGTCCTTTAAGGGATGTGGAATGATTGTGGATTTACATCTAACATTTAAAACTGGGTGTTAGTGAATATGGCCATATACATATATATGTAATACATATATATGTGTGTATGTATGTATATATATATATATGTGTGTATATATATATATATATATATATATATATTTGTATTCTTAGAAATTATTCTTTGGTGTCCATCAGAGACAAGAAAAAATCAAAAAAGCAGCTCTTCAGGGCCAATAGTTCCATGAGTTGAGCAGTTAAAAATGGAGAATTATAATTAGTGCATGAGTTTCTCAAACATCTGCCACATCATATTGTTTAGTTACTATTGAGACAAGGCAGTGAACATCTAACAGATTTAATCTTTGTAAAATATGGAAACATTTCTCAACATTTTTTCTTGAGCAAACCAATGAAATTTCATCTTGGGCGGGGGAGAGGGAGTGGGGAGTTGAGCCAATATCAAGAAAATCACTACTGAAACCTGGAAGTTTATGGGTTTCTTTATGATTTATGTGTTCAAAATAGCTGGCCCATATCCTTAATTGTTTCTGTACTGTTGCCTTTCAATAACCAATTAAGAGTCCTTTGGGGAAGAATCAATCAACTGTAGAGTAACTGGTACTTGATGTTACTCAAAAACAATCTTAGAATGGTGAATTTGACAGCCACATGTAGACACAAATACTTGTAAGGAAATTACACTTTGCTGGCTACAATTATTCTCATTGTCACTGGACTTTTTTTTTTTTAAGATTTATTCATTTATGCTTATGGAACTTGGGTATAGGCCGAGGTGTTGTAGGTGAGAGGCTTCACCAGGGGTAGAGTGGGGAGAAGAACAGGCAGATTGACAAAATACACTGCTGAGGGGAGCAGCGGGTGGGTCAGGAGAGGTCTTCCTCACTATGTGGATCAGCGACCTGGCAGGGGATGGAACATGTGCTGCAGTGGCTTCGGAGATCTTCATAATGAGGTGCTTTAACCCATGCGCCACCAGGGACATTTAAGGATGACCAATAGTAAAAATTATCTAAGACAGGTGTTAACAAACAATTGTGGAAAAGATACAGATAACAAATATTTTTAGACTTTGTGGACCATCTTATCTCTGTTACAACTACTTAACTTTGACATTGTGACTCAAAAGCAATCTTAAATGATAGATGAATGAACAAATAGTTGAGGGTATTTGTTGCAATAAAACCTTATCCCCTACCCCGAAACCAAAAAACCTGACACTAGACCTTATCTAATTTGAAGGTCAGCTGACAGCTAAACTAAGGGGAATCTGATATTAACAAAACAAATTATAAAATCATTCCAAAATCAAGACATTAAAGTACGTATTTCACAGAATCCCCTTTAGTAACTTGTGTATCACATAGGATTTTACAATTAAATCCTGTAGTTCTTGGGCTCCCCTTGTTGACGCAATGGGTTAAAGCACCGCATTATGAAGCTCTATGAAGCCACTGCAGCACTGAGTTTGATCCCTGGCCAGGGAGCTGACCCACATGGCAGAGTACACTGCTCCCCTCAGCAGTGTACTTTGTCAACCTGCCTGCTCTGCTCCCGCTCTGTCTCTGGTGAATCCTCTCACCCACCACACCTCTGGCCTGTACCCCAGTTCTGTAAGCATAAACAAATAAATCTTTTCTTTTCTTTTTTAGATTTATTTATTTATGCATAGAGAACTAGGGTACAGGCCAGAGATGCGGAGGGTGAGAGAACTCACCAGAGAAACAGTGGGAAGCAGAACAGACTGACAGACAAAGTACACTGCTGAGGGGAGCAGCAGGAGGGTCAAGAGAGGTCTGCCACGCCATGTGGTCACCTCCGGGGCAGGTGGGTATCGAACTCATGTGGAAGTGGCTTTAGCTTCCCAGTGCAGTGCTTTAACCCACTGACCCACCAGGGAGGGCCAACAAATAAATCTTAAAAAAAAAAAAATCCTATAGTTCTCATTCTCTGGGTTTTATGTTGAGAGAGTATGGGATTTGTGTTCAGAAGGACTGGGCTCAGGTCCTGTACTTCCATTTACTACCTGGATGAAACTAGAGCAGGTTTAACTTTTCTAAGCCTTGGTTTTTTCTTCATAAGATGTAATTATATTCATGCTTAGTTTGAGAATTAAGTGAGATAATATCAATGAAAAAGGATTTTGTAAAAATCACATATAAATACTTAAATACAGTAACAAATATTTATTGCTATCACTGTCCTGGATTATTGGTTTGCAAGTGCCCTCTGTGAATACTGTCCCTGGCTAATTAGCTTCCACTGAGTTAATGATAAGAGTTTACAAGGAAAATAATATATAATTTAGTTTGGTCCTCCCTGGTGGTGCAAGGGGTTATGTCGCAGCACTATGAAGCTATCCACAGGAAGCTACTCACAGTCACTGCAGTAAGAGTTCGAACCCTGGCCAGGGAGTACCCATATGGTACAGCAGACCTCTCCTGTCTCACCCCCTGCTCCCCTTAGTAGTACATTACTGTAGACTTGCCTGTTCTGCTCCCCACTCTGTCTCTGGTGAATCCTCTCACCTTCCACACCTCTGACCTGTTCCCCAGTAAACAAATCTTTAAAAAAAATTAAAATTTAATGAAATAAGCCTAACTCTACCATTTTCTCCTAGTGAGAAATAGGTTAATCCAAGACAAATCTGACCATAAAATCTTTTTACTAAAGTTAAATTACCCAGTAATTACAATGTTTCAAGAAATTGATATTTACAATGAAAAGAAAATCTGAAAATTTGTCAAAAATGGACAAAAGAAAATCTGAAAATTTGTCAAAAATGAAGGAGTTGTAGTAGCTGACATAAATGACAATAGGGATTTAAGAAGAAAAGATTGCTAGAAGGTGAGAAATCAGAGAAAATTAAAGAAGAACGTAATAGATCAGTCAAAAGGCAAAACCCAAATCAAGCCAACAGTGAGCATTTATGGAAAAGAATAAAAATCTCAAAGTTAAGGACAGTAGCTCTAGTTCAAGGTCAGCTCAAACCTGCAGGCAGGAAGTGAACAAAAAACTTGTAGCTCTGGGTTTATCTGTCTCTATTACCAATATCACCATTTTCTTGTGCCTTTGCCACTTTGTTGTGATTATTGTGCTTGAGACCTTCTAGATTTTTCTGTATTTACTGAAAAGCATCCAAAGAAAAGCACCAGAATACATTTCATATAATAGCCTCTAGTTCTATTGGTTTTGCATTTCTAATCACAGAAAGTTTCCTTGAAAAAAATGATGTCCATGTGCCCTGACTGCAAAATGAGTTAAGATAAATGAAGACTAAATAACAAACTTGTTAATCAGGATTTGGGGTAGACTTAAATTTTCACAGTCCATTTTCTCGCTCTCACTTTCTCGCTCTCTAAAGCCTGTATTCCTGCTTATACATTCTCACAACACACATCCACACCCACGCACGCCTGTCATACTTTCTCTACCCAGATGGATAAAATGGACTGAAGTTGGGTGCACCAATGTGTTTTTTATAATCAGTATTCACTGTCTCAGAGTTAGACAAATGAGAAAAAAAAAAGCACACTTTTTTGAAAGCTTAGAGAAATGGCATTCTTATTTTTCCTAATGTGACTCAAACTAACCTATCTAGGTACCACATTTATATTAAGTGGGTATTCAGTTTCACCATCTGCCAAACAGAAGGTTAAGAGTATGACTGTTTAAGGGGAAACAAACAATTGAAGAGGTTTTATTTTCATCTCAAAAAAGATTTGAAATATGTCATCTCATCCCTAAACAGAGTTATTTCAGTCCCTGGATTATATGTAGACTTGGCTATACCAGCAAAAATATAAAAACACAGTGAAGAACTGTATCTTTGTTAATCTGGAGTTTTAGAAGTTTCATTTTTTTGGAAAAAGAAGAATCAGATATCAGCAGGAAGAAGAATAGGATGGTTTATATGTGTGAGAGAGGTATTTATATTTTATGGAGAAACAGAAAATTCTGTGAAACACTATCTAGGGTCCTAAAGATAGAAAACCCTTCTCAGAAAAAAAAATTAAGGTCAAAATGTTAATGCTATTTTCATATCCCTCCCACTCATTCCCAAACTCTAAGAATGGAGGAGGCTATGTCTAAGATACTCACTAAATATTTAGGGGGAAATACTTGTTCTTTTGAAAGCACACCTTCTTTGTTTCATCTCTGGCAATGTAAGTAATATTCTATAATGAAAAGCAGAAATTAATGGGACTTTCCTTCAGGCTCCCAACGCCTCCATTTAGCAAAGATTTTTATATTATATATTCTGTATTCTACTAGTAGAGACCTTCTTTCTTCTGACTCCAAAGTGACTGAGCCCCTTTCCAGGCAAAGGAAGGACATTCCTAGGACTAGATTTTCGACATCTATTCCTCCAAAAGGACTGGGATAGTTCATCTAAATTCTTTTAATGCAACAACAGAGAAAGGCAGTAGACAAACGTGTGGTAGAGTCCGCCTCACTTTAGGTCATTATGGTCACTGCCACTAGAAAAGAGGCGAATGCACAGGTGTATGTTCTGACATTTAAATTTTACTGATGCGATGGGTTCTCGTCTTATCGTTATCACTGCAACTCAGTCAAAAGAAAGTTTCTAAACAAAACAAGGTTATTATTTTTACCAGTAACAAGGCATGAAGACTTGGAGGAACAACTTAAATTGGATTAAAATGGTTTATCTCTAGATTGCTTTTTAGACAATTATAAATACCTGAAACAATCAAAACCATGCATTTGCGCAAACTTTGCAGAGCAGCTTGTCAAAGTCTGTTTGCCTAGGAACATCCTGTTTTCAGTCTTTTTTTAAAAAATGTATTATAGAAACACTCCACTTTGGTAATATATGAACAAAATGACACTGATATGAAATGTAAATATATGCAGGGTAGTTTAAACCTACAGCATTTTATATGTAAAAAATCTTTAAAATATACATATGTGTGCACATTATATTTGAAATTCAATGGACAGAATAAAATAATAATTTTCCTATTTTTATTTTAAAGGTGTACATCGGAAGCGTATATTCACTCAAAGATACACTTTTATTTTTAATTTGTAAGAAAAGACTGAATACCCTAACTTTTTAAAGATTTATTTATTTATGCATACAAGAACTGAGGTGTAAGTCAGAGGTGGAGGGGGATGAGAGGATTCACCACCAGAGAAAAAGGGTAGCAGAACAGGAAGATGTACTGAAACATACAGCTGAGTGGAGCAGTGGTTGAGACAGGAGAGATCTGCTAAGTTATCTGGGTCCCCTCCCTGGCTGGGGATCGAACTGGTGCTTCAGTGGCTGCGGACAGCTTCATAGTGCTGCACTTTAATCCATTGTGCTATCAGGGAGGGTCCAAGATGGTAATTTTTTTTTTTTAAGATTTATTTATTCATGCTTACAGAACGGGGGTTCAGCCAGATGTGTGGTGGGTGAGAAGACTCACCAGAGATAGAATGGGGAGTAGAACAGGCAGATCAATGTAGTACACTGCTGAGGGGAGCAGCGGAAGGGTCAGGAGAGGTCTGCCTCGCCATGTGGTCACCTCAGGGGCAGGCGGGGATCGAGCTCATGCGGAAGTGGCTTAAGCTTCTTAGTGTAGTGCTTTAGCCCGCTGTGCCACCAGGGAGGGCCAGAACCCCCCTCATATTTTAAAATGGGTGGTCCTGCTTCTCTAATGCTGCTGAGATAGTCTAAAATAGATACACTAAATCCAGTACAAATGCACTTAGATTTTTTTTTTTGGGGTGTTTGCAGCACATTTGTACAAGTTGTTAAAAGACTTGTTTTGCTGAATTTTCATTAGCACATTCTTAGTGAGATAGTAACATTTAATAGCACTGACAAATATATAGTAAAAACTTTTCTAATTATTGAATTTGTAGATATTCAAGAGTTGGCAGAAATTCTAAACCCAGACAATTCATGGAATCCAACAATTACTATGATGACCCTAATTTTCTTACTAATAATAACCACAGCGACACTCATTGAGCAGGCTTTGTTCACACTGTTTTCCATGTGTTATCTCATGAATCACAATAGCTCCGTGAGGTAGTTACTGTTACCTTCATTTTGAGGATGGAACAACTAAGACACTGACAGGTTAATTGCTTTGTGTTACATAGATACTGAGTGGTAGAACTACAATGTAGATGGAGTCGGTCCAGCTCTAGATCATGTGTTCTTAATTACCACTTTAATTACCAGTGGTACTTCCATTCCACTTTCTTCAGTCTTTATTTTTCAAAATTTTATTTTTATTACAACTTTAACTTTTAGAGGAGTTTTAGAGTCACAATGAAATTGAGATTTCCCACATACCATGCCCACACATGTGCACGGCCTCCTCCATTCTCAACACACCCCTACAGTGGTGTGCTTGTTACAATTGATAAGCCTATGTTGACATATCACAATCACCTGAAGTTCATAGTTTACTTTAGGTTTCACTTCTGGTGTTGTACCTTCTATGGGTTAGGGCACAATAACTATCCAAAATGATATCATTCAGAGTATCTTCACTGCCCTCCCCATTCTTTGCACTACAGCTATTTCTTTCTTTACCACTTTCCCCAACTCCTGAGAACCACTGATTGTTTTACTGTCTTTGTAGTTTTGCCTTTCCTAGAATATCAGATAGTTGGAATCATATAATGCGTGATATTTTTAGATTGGTCTTTCACTTAGCAATATGCATTTAAATTTCTTCCATATCTTTTCATGACTTGAAAGCTCATTTCTTTCCAGCATTGAATACAATTTCATTATCTGGATGTACCACAGTTTATTTATCCATTCACCTACTGAAGGACATCTTCAGATGAAGGTCATATTGGTTGCTTGTATTTTTGACTATTATAAGTTAAGTTGCTATAAACATCTCCCTATGAGTTTTTATGTGAACATGAATTTTCAGCTCCTCTAAATAGCATGATTGCTGGATCATATGGTAAAATTATGTTAAATTTTGCAGGAAACCCATATTGTCTTCTAAAATATCTGTACCATTTTTCAATCTCACCAACAATGTATGAGAATTCCTTGTTATCTCACATTCTCATCAGTATTTGGTGTTACCAGTGTTCTGAAATTGACCACTTTCAATAGATATATAGTGGTTATCTCACTTGTATTTTCTTGATGACAAATAATGTGGAGCATCTTTTCATAAGCTTATTTGATATCTGTTTACACTCTTTGGTGAGGTGTAATAATCTATAATCTACATTTAATTGGATTGCTTTTTTTCCCTCTTATTGTTAGGTTTAAGAGTTCTTTGTATATTTTGTACAATGGCTGATGATCAGCTGTGGAAATATTTTCTCCTAGTCTGTGACTTGCCTTCCTCTTCTCATGACATTGTCTTTCACAGAACAAAAAGATTTAGCCTTAATGAGCTTATCAGTCCTTGTTGATGTATCTAAAAAGGCATTACCATATATCAAGTTCAGCTAAGATTTTCACATATGTTATCTTCTAGAAGTTTTATAATTTTGTGCTTACATTTAGCTCTAAGATCATTTTGAGTTACTTTTGGTGACAGGCATAACGCTTATGTCTAAATTACTATTTTTTTCTTTTCATTTAGAAGCCTGCTGTTCTAGCACAATTTGATGAAAAGACTTATCTTGTTTCCATTGTATTGCCTCTGCTTCCCTTATCAAAGATCCATTGGCTTTATGTGTATCTATTTCCAGTCTCCCTGTTCTGTTCTTTTGATCTTTTTTTGTCTATACCATACTGTTTTGATTATGATAACACTACAGTGAATTTTTTCTCCTTTTTGTTATTTTGAAGGGGGAAACATAAGCTTAGTAAAGATTGGAATAGAAAATAATATGACTCTCCCCTTTATTCCCCACTTCTTTTTTTTGCCACTTCCCTAATTTTCTGCTTGAGGGGCTTTAGAATTCTAGGTCTATCTAATAAAAACCACCCTAAAGTTTTCTTAACCAAAGCTCACTTCTTTGAGGCAACTTTACCAAATTGGTCTTGACCCTTGTTTAGTAAATAGTTCTCTGCCAGTATATTTCTCTCAGTGGAAAATTTGTGTTCTGAACCCTAGACAACGATGGGGTCATTGATACTCTCAGCACTAACCTAACCTGTTCAGAATTTTAACAGGGTTAAGCATGGGATTAAATACTATTCAGTTTTTACTTCCTCATGTATAACAAACATATAATGATAATCTAGTCTTCACTAGATATTGTAAAATGGAGATATCTAGCAATTATATATTCAAATAACTTCCTGAAATTTTCCTGTTTCAGCACTTAAAATGCTTTCTTGCCTATCGCTTCTTTGAGAACAAGTGTGTGTGTTCTTTTCTTTATATCTCCAGGGCCTAGTAGTTAATATTGGTTGATTACATAAAGATTCATATGAAGTAATACTCTTTTAGTTGCTAATAACTCAAAATTCATCTCAAACTAACTGATGAACCAAACAAAAAGCCCTAGAATGTTAATTAATATAACTTCAAATTTCAAGGCTAAGTAATGTTACAAAGAGCTTGTCTTTTTCTGTGTCTCGCTCTCCTGTCTGCTGGGTTTGGCTTCATTCTCAAGTAGACATTCTGAAGATGGGTAATTTTGTACCCATTTTGTACAGGAAAAGCTACTTTTTTGTTTGATTGTACCCTACTGGAGTCAAGTGTATCAGTTCTTCATTATTGTATTAGAAAACATTCCCTTTGCTTCTGTGTCTAAGAGATTAGAAAACTGATTTAATTTCTTCCTTATATATGCGGTAGAATTTACCCTAGAGCCCATCTAGACCTGATGCTGTTTTGGAAAATTATTGCTTATTGACTCAATTTCCTTAATAGATGCAGGCAAAACTCATCTCTGTTTCTTCCTGTTTGAGTTTTGGAAAGTTGTGTCTTTAAAAGAATTGGTCTGTTTTATCTAGATATCAAATTATGGCCATATTATTCCTTTATTTCCTTTTCCCCTTTATTTTCTTTTAATGCTCATTGGGTCTGTAGTAATATCCTATATTTTATATTTCTTTTTTAAATTTTTTCTTTCTTTTTTTTTTTGAGATTTTATTTACTTATGCATACAAAACTAGGGTACAGGCTAGAGGTACAGGGGCAGTGAAAGGATTCACCAGAGAAAGTGTGAGGAGCTGAACAGGCAATTGATGAAGAACACTGCTGAGGTGAGCAGCGGGGAAGACAGGAGAGGTCTGCTGGGCCATGAGAATAGCTCACTGTCCGGGGATAGAACTGGTACTGAAGAGGCCTCTTCCAGCTTCGCAGTGCTGCGCTCCAATGCACTGTGCACCAGGGAGGGCCCCTTTATTTATTTATTTAAAATTTACTA
>NW_004567113.1:15262773-15264132 GCF_000260355.1 Condylura cristata
TATATATATATATATATAGTATCTATCCTGGTCTCTTGTTACCTTTGTATCTGGAAGTCTATATTGTCTGATATTAAGTATGGCTATTTATATATTCTTTTGGCTTCTACTCATTAGTTCCCACTCTTTACTTTTCCCACCCTTTACTTTGAGTTTATGATTATCTCTGGAACTTAGCTATTTTCTGGAGAAAGTAGAGAGTTGGATTTTGTTTTCTGATCCAATTGGTCACTTTATGCTTTTTATTGGTAAGTTCAGTCCATTTGTTACAGGGCAATCTCAATGTGAAATGGGTTGATCTGACTGAGGGCCCTTGGCCATGCACTTAAAGGACTTATAAATGAGACTTGCTTGCAGGCACACACAAACAAGGCTACTATAGGATTCATTTACAAAATGGATAAAATGAAAGGAATATCTCAGGGAGAAAGAGAGAGAAATAAATTGTGAAATATCTCCTATCAGTTCCACTGAGCTGGGGCCCCAATAACAAGCTGAAAACAGTAAAAACAATCAAGGGTATCCCTTTCCCCCAAGGTCTACTTGTCTGGTTATATACCAAGCCTGAGTGCTTACCTCCTCTCTCAGTTCCCAGCAATCCTCTGTTTGGTGATGATGCCATTATGGGATTTGTAGTCCTTTGTGTCTTGGATCTCTTTGGTCTGGGGTAGGAGCAGGGACCATAAAATCTGTGTTTGGGAAGTTTCAAACTGAACAACATATTTCCTCCCAATACATTTAATGAATAAGTGTTGATCTACATACACGTTGGATTTTAAGTCCTGGTTGTACTGCTTCCTTGCACATAAGTTGTAATGTAATTTCTTCCTCATTTCTGTATCTATAAATAGGGATATTAACTTAACTCTCAAGATTGCTGTGCACTTTAAATAGAGTTTATAAGTGAAAAGCATATTCTAAGTTGTAAAGCAAATCTGGATATTAATTGTGGGATTAGAAGTGCAAACCAGTGCTTCTTTTAAAGTCCAGATATACAAGTGAACTTTCCACAATGCTAGAAAAGTTCAAGTTTCATATGAAAGCTTTCATGGCTTTATAGAATTAATCATATATTATTATTAAAAAAAATGTATTATATTTACTTATTTTCTTTAAAACTAGCTTGTTTTTCCCTGTCAGTTATTTTACAATGAAGACAAAGCATCTCAATGATTAAGCTATTTGTTAAATTTGACATATGATATAGGTTTTATTGGTTAGCTGTTGTTTACAGTTCACTGTTAATCACAAATGGTGCTGAGGTTTTGTTTATAATGATACTTTAAAAGTAAATGCAGGCAGGGCCCACCCTGGTGGTGCAGTGGGTTAAAGCACAGCACTAAGAAGCTAAAGCCACTT
>NW_004567113.1:15264435-15363318 GCF_000260355.1 Condylura cristata
CCCCTTCAGTGCTTGGGGACACTAAATTCTAAAAGTAAAAAGCATTCACATGAGCCATTGTCTTCAGAATTATTAGGCAAACAATGAGTATCTTATAGACTTAACATGACAATGAATTCCTCCTCTAAAACAGGTTGTGTATGTGTGGTTTAGCAAAACAAAATTAAGAGTCATTCTAGGGAAGGACATTGCCACAGCTTTGGCATAATTAGGAATCATCATAATCAAATACAGGAAATTGGCACATCTGCTTTTCAGGCTGTTGATCCAACTGTGAGGCTGCCTGTGCGCACTGGCACAAGCGGTTCTGATGCAGCTCGATGTGTTCTGCAAAGCTGTCTTTGCATAAATATTTACATAATTTTCTCCAAACACCACTATAAGCAGTTGTTTTTTATCACTTTTCTCCCTAGGGTTATTATTTCTTTTCATCCTTACTCCTGGTAACGGAGTGATCTCTTGTTGGTCTAAGGTTTTGTTTTTTGAAGATAAGTTTGGAGGACAGTCTTAGAGCATGGGAGTTTTTTTTTTTTTTTTTTAAAGATTTATTTATTTATGCATACAGAGCTGAGGTACAAGACAGTGAGAGGATTCACCAGAGACAGAGTGGGCAGGAGACCAGGCCATCTGATGAAGTACATTGCTGAGGGGAGCAGTGGGCGGGTCAGGAGAGGTCTGCGGCACCATGTGGATCACCTCCAGGGTGGGGACTGAACTCATGCGGAAGTGGCTTCAGCTTCTTAGTGCTGTGCTTTAACCTGCTGCACCACCAGGGAGGACACTAGAACATAAGAGTTCTTATAAAATGACAGTGAAGTGAGAGGAGTAGCTTTCAGTTGTATATTTTCCTAACTATGCAAAAAAAGGTCCATCCCTGCTTTCACAATGGTATAAAGTATGACACTGCAAAGCTAGCCACAGCCCCTTCAATGTCAGTTTGATCTCCAGCCAGGGAGATGACCCTGTAGCAGACTTCTCCTGTCTCACCCTCAGCAGTGTACTTGGTCAGTCGGCCTGTTCTGCTCCCCACTCTGTCTCTGGTGAATCCTCTCACTGCTCCTGCACCTCTGGCATGTACCACGGTTCTGAATGAATAAATAAATCTTTAAAAAAATAAAAAAAGAAAAACTAGGTTCAAGTCAGTTGTAGACATACAAGGCAGAGTCTAGATTGGAGAGAACTTGGAGTGACAATTGGAAATTGATGAACAGAAAGTCAAATTAAGTGAGGATGAATAACATGGCTCTAAACAAGTGACACACTCCCCCCAGTCCCCACCACCATTTCCTTTAGTCATTAAGGATAAAAAAAAAGTCATCTACAGAAGAATTGATTGAAGAGTTCTTTCATCTTAATCACTTAACAATTTTAATAGTTTCTATTTCCTTAAAATGATCCAACATATCTCTCCAGGCTTAATATCCTATTTTTATTTAGTATGTATTATTTATTTCAAAAGATTTTATTTTATTTATGAATACAGAACTGGGATACAGGCCAGAGGTGCAGGGGCCACAAGAGGATTCATCAGAAACAGAATGGGGAGCAGAACAGGCAGATAGACAAAATACACAGCTGAGGGGAGCAGTGGGTGGGTCAGGAGAGGTCTGCTGTACCATGTGGGTCACCTCCGGGCGGGGACGGAACCTGCACTAAAGTGCAGTTTCCAACCTGGGAGGACCTTGCACCTATTTTTAAATGACACATTTTATATTTTAAGAACCCAATGTAATTTTAGTTTCCATGCATGTTTTGCTTACCATTGTGTATAAGAGTTCTAATTTTGAAGTTACTGTTATTAACCACATCTAAATTGTGACAGATAAAAATTTTGACAATATTTTGAATATGTATAAGGAGCAGCCCATGTGAAGGGCATATTTCTTCTTTGTTGCCTTTGATGCAGACTTTGGTGATATAACCCATTGGGTATGGGGTGTGTACAAATGAAGGTGATATTGGATGCATCTTCAAAGCAAAATAATTAGAAGGTTTAAATTGGAAAGTTGTGTTCACTTTTAATTCTAAAAGCCAATAAAAGAAGGTAATTTTCCAACAATTTTCAAGAGAAGTACAGGATTCTCAGTAGGAATAGACATAAAATCCAGGTAGAATGCTTCTGTATGCTGTACATGTGGACCTGAGTATGTTTTTAAAACCCTAAAAAACTTCATTGTATATGGTGGTGATGGTGTGTGAGTATAGGAAAAAAAAAATCATTCCTATTTATCTATTAACTGGCCATTAAAAGTTTCATACTTTCTCTTTCTGTCTGATAGCTCAGAGCACTTCCTCTTTGTTTTGCAAAGTAGGAGCAAACTTTCTGTTATAGCCTTGTTTGATCGTGGTCGTGATCTAATTTAAAAGTTCAGGAGTTATCAGCAAATTTTTTTGATCATATCTGTATGATCTAGCAATCACAGTTGCAGTAGTTAATTTTGTTAAAGATTTATTTATTTGTAGAGACATTTTGCGGTGGTGGAGTGGGGAATGGGATCAAAAATGGGGGTTGGGGAGGGAAGTGCATGGGATTATGGTGATGGCACATGGGTGACATGGTGATGGGAAACCCGCGGGGATTACAATTGAGAAAGAAAAAAAATGTACAAAATGATATAAAAATAAACTGTTATATAAAAAATCCACATTAAAAGAAAGAAAAGCAGGCTACAAAAAAAAAGATTTATTTATTTATGCATACAAGAACTAGGATACAGGCTAGAGGTGCAGAGGAGAGGATTCACTAGAGACAGAACGGGGAGCAGAACAGGTAGATTGATTGAAATACACTGCTGAGGGGAGCAGCAGGCGAGACAGGAGAGGTCTACCATGCCATGTGGGTCACCTCCCTGGCTGGAGATCAAATTCTTGCTGCAGTGGCCGTGGATAGCTTCATGGTGCTGTGCTTTAATCCACTGCACCACCAGGGAGGGCCCAATATTTAAGTTTTTGTTGCTGCATTAATCTAGGGCAAGCCTTTTTTTTTTTTTTAACTCCATGTATGTCTTATAATATTTTCAATTTATCATACAGTTAGCATTATTATCTCTACTCAAAGTTACTGTGAAAATATGTAACATATACTTCAAAGTTAGAGAGGCATGGTTGGATGACAGCAGTGCTCTTCTCTGGCACTTTAGTGTTCTTGTGTGGGAACTCCACTATTTATCTCAATTGAGAATATTGGATTAGAAAAAAAAATAATCACTATTTATTGAGCAACTATTATGTGTTAGCATATGTTGTAGAACAGCTGAGAAAGATTCTGAACTTCTGATAGATATGGAAGAAGAATCAATTCATAAACAATGACGCTAAGTTTATAAAATGTCTCTAAGGAAATGCCGAGTACACTAGTATATAGCAGGTGCATTTATCTTTCCCAGAGGGAGACAGGGAAAATTTCTTGGAGTGAATTATGTTTAGAAAAAGAATAGAGAATAATAAGGAATAGCAAGACAAAGAGAGGTAAAAAAGTAATAGTGCAAATAGAAATCTTACGGGATCAAAATACTATTAGTGAGTTGTCTCCACTGTATTTGTAGTATTTTAGAGACTCAGATTACCTACCTTTTAGAAATATGAGTATGTAATGATGGATCCTTAATTATCTAAAAGATTTTTAAAAATATTTTTTCTCTTTTAAGAGCTCTCTCTGGTTTACTAGTTCAGAAAAGAAATTTTCAAACTTTGTGCTATTTAGTTGAACCAATACAATTTTTAAGCTGGAAATATGCTGCAAGTTTATTGAGCTCAGTCCTCTTATGTGACAGAATGTTTGTTGAGGGTAGACATTTTGAACCTGCCTACTCATAGCTAGTTGTTGAATTTGCACTAAATGTAGTTTGATTCCTGGCTTGCTGGTAGTTCAGCCATCTTAAGCTATGTTTTCATTGTATGAGGATAATAAAATTTAAATTTCCATATTACTTTTTGTTTGAATCAAGAAAAGAAAATTATAAAAAGAAGCAAACAGAAATAGAACTGAATAGAGTTTTTGTTTGTTTTGCTTTGTTTTGGTTCTCTGGTTAGTGGTTTCAGCATTGTGATAGTTATGATTGTTTATAAAGTTCAAAAAATACATCTAATAACTTTTGCTTTCTTTAGGATTTATTTTTGTTTTAAATATATATCTATGCTAGTATTTGTAATTAAGATGAATAGTATTTTCATTTCAAACAGCTAATATGAATCTGAATTTCTCCTCTTCCTAAAGACATTTAATATTCTGGTATTATCTTTTAATTTATAGATTACTTTAAAATTCTACTGTAAATTAATGTAGTGAAAGATGATAGTGATTAAGAGTTCAGGTTCTGATAAAATTCTTGGTTAATTCTGGACTCAGTTTTTGCAACTTATATGACCCTAGATAACTAATATATCTGCTCTGTATAGTCTTATTTATCTGGGAAACTGAGATGAGATCATGATGAGGATTTAATGAAACATTCTGACTAAGACATTTAGCCTAAGTTAGAACAGTGTTCACTGTATGCCTCTTGTTACTATCTTTATCATTAAAAAAAAAAAATCAAAATCTCAATGAAAATAATGTTGCAGTGGTCTGCCAAAATGCTGCTTGTAGGAATACTTATCAAAGCAAATATAAAACAAGTTTCTACATTTGTGGAATGGACCAAACCAGTTTTGACACTGATGCCACTACTGTTGTTGCTGGGAATGAAATTTCGTTTATGGTTCTTGGCTGCCAGATGAATGAAGTGAAGAGCCAGTTTTGTGTACGTAGACCCTGTATGATTCCTGGGAGTGTCCGGAATGCTAGGGAGGCATGTGTGTGTAACTGCTGCAAATCTCTCTTCCTGCCACGAGTGTCATTATCCAGATAGCTGGGCCCAGCTTGGTCATTCCACTCTATTGGCAGCAGGACAACTGTGAGACAGAAACAAACATGCTGGGCCAGGCGAAATAAACCCTCAGGGATTACTGATAAAGGGTGTAGAGAGCTTGTGGAAGGAAAATAACAAGGAAGAAATTTGCACAAGAATGTGATAAAATAAAAACTAGTCAATCAGCCTTTGGAATCCAGTTGGAAATGGTGGGATAATAGTTTTGAGGCATCAATCAAGTTTTTCTTTTTCTTTTTTTTTTTTAAGTTTTATTTACTTGTGCGTACAGAACTTGGGTACAGGCCAGAGGTGCAGGGGTGGTGAGAGAATTCACCAGAGACAGAGCAGGGAACAGAAACAGGCCCACTGTCGAAGTACACCGCTGAGGGGAGCAGCGGGTGGGCCAGGAGAGGTCTGCCACTCCATATGGATCACCTACGGGGCAGGTGGGGATCAAACTCATGCAGAATTGGCTTTAGTTTCTTAGTGCAATGCCTTAACCCACTTGTGCCACCAGGGAGGGCCAATCAATCAAGTTTTTCTTGGCATATTTTTTTCCTACTTTCTTTCCTTCATAATTTACCCTAAACCCTTTCTCCCTTTGCAGACTGAAGCGGTTTGCCACATTTATGTGGACAGATGACATTAAGAACCAGATTCTGCCTGTCATTCCTCTAATCCTATTTACATAAACACTTTGATACTGTGGGTTTTTTTATTGATTTTAGATGCACCTGAAAAAGAGATTGTGGATCATAGGGATTGACTAAAATTGTTATACTATTTCAGGAACTTTCTACTCCAGTAGAAATGTGATAGAACTAAGGAAATAATATTAAATTCTTCAGTATCTGAGTCTGAAGATGAGATTCAAATGTGAAACATGTATCTTTTTCTCTTGAATTTCCATTAAGTAGATGTTAGCTAGACTATCTTAAGAAAAAATCATATTCTGGCAACACATGTAAAAAGAGAGTAGGAGGGGTCCTCCCTGGTGGCGCAGCAGGTTAAAGCACAGCACTAAGAAGCTGAAGCCACTTCAACAGGAATTCCATCCCCACCCTGCAGGTGACCCACATGGCTCAGGAGACCTCTCCTGACCTGCCCGCTGCTCCCCTCAGCAGTATACTTTGTTAGTCAGCCTGTTCTGCTCCTCATTCTGTCTCTGGTGAATCCTCTTACAGCTCGTGCACCTCTGGCCTGTACTCCAGTTCTGTATGTATACTTATGTGAACCAGGGAGAGGGATTGTTTCCAACAAGCTGAGATTTTATGTGAAACAGTAAGATGGGAGTACAGATTTTATAAGTAATTTTCAGACCAGGTTATGTAATCATAGAGGTAAATGGAAATTAGCTAATCTCTCATTTCTTCTCTCAACCAACATTCTCATTCCCTAAATAGCTTTAGAGAAGGCCAGGATACTGAGAACATTGTAGGCACGTGTGCTCTCATTGGTTGATCTGACTTGTTAATTCAAAGCCCAAGACCTCTCCTCTCAATTACTCGCTTAACGTTCTAGTATATTTTTGGAACAACAGATAATTTTGGGATCTGCCCAGCAGATGGATGAATGGTAACTGACTTAGCAGACTTAGGAAAGCTGAAACCATAAGCTAATTAAAACTGCTGAACCCTGGGGCTGCTCCCAAATTGAAACTACCAGGTGCTTCTAAAAGTGAGAATTCAAGGTGGGTCAAAAGGAGGTAAATAAGTTGAATATTGAAAGTGTTATAAGGAAGCGTTTCCATTCTTCCTTTTCTTACTTCTCCCCAGACAGAAGGCTGAAGGCTAACTGATTGAATCACACATGGTCTGCTTTTCCAGAGACAAGACCAGATATGGAGGGGAGATGACATAATAAAAACTGAAAAATGAGTGAAAGTCCACAATCTGAAAGATACCCTTGGAACTCACTTCTATGGGCTTCTTAATATACAGGTAACTAATTGTAATAGATACAAATTTATATTTCTCAAGTAGGAGATTATAAGACTTTACTGTGGGAAAACAACTCACAAAACAAGCTCTAGAGATAGTACCCATCATATAGCTCAGCTGGGAATATGAAGGGAGGGAATTATATTTTTGGGAGGTGGTGGAATGAAGGAGTTGAAGCCCATCTTACATAGCCCATGGTCATTAGTGGAAAATCAAGGCAGTACATAAAATGTATTTGTGATTGTACAGTGTTACAAATATAAGGGCCTCCCTGGTGGCTTCAGGGTTAATTAAGTCTCAGCACTACCACCTCCAAAGCTTGAGTTCCCTGCCTGGCCAGGGAGCTGACCCACATGGTGCAGCAGACCCCTCTTGTCTCGCCCAATACGCGAGTGTATTTTGGTCAGTCTGCCTGTTCTGCTCCCCACTCTGTGTCTGGTGAATCCTCTCACCCCCTGCACCTTTGCCCTACATCCTAGTTCTTTTTAGGAAAACAACAACAGCAAAGAAACAAATATAGCAATAATGCCAGAAGGTACTACAAAGGTATTTGAAAGAGAATATACCCATTTCCTCTCCTATCAAGGATTATAATGGGGTAAGAAACTAAGAAACATGCTACTTTATAAGAGCTAAAATATTAAAAACAGTAACTTGAGTGCCATAGAGTCAGACATAACTGGATTCATATTTCAATTTCTCCACCAATGAGCTCTAAGAACTTGCCCATGTTACTTACAGTTTTTACGCTTTAGTTCACTGTTCGCTAAGTGGAACAATAGGATCAAGCACACAATAAATAATATCCATATCTTAAGAGTTATTTCGAATAGTCAATGATACATTGAAATAATTAATTTAGTACTTAATACATCTTAACTGATACCTATTATTACAATGAGCAAGGAGTAAATATTTGTATAAGTGCCCATGTGGACGGATGCAGAATTTATAAAATGGAAAGGGAGTTGAGAAGGGGAGACATATTAAAGCTTTTAAAGGACAGTTATATTTGTCATTTATGTTTAAGTTAGGAAAATCAAAGTAAAAGTAACTATTCTCCTAGTAAGAAAGAACAAGAAATCTACACTTCCTAAATAATTTTTTGTTCATCCACCTTAACTTCTTTGTGAGACAAAGTGGCATGTAAGTAAATGCAGAGGTTTCAGTAGACAAGATACTAATTACCATTACAAAATGGCATAGTTATTACACCTAATAAAAGTACTTTCACTTTATTTTCATAATTACCCTATCGATAAGTAAGATGTCACTTCCTACTTGGTTCTGTTACAAATGGGGGAAACTGGTAAAAAGAAAGTTTAGGGTTGTCCCTGGTGGCACAGCAGGTGGGGATGTAGCACTGTAAGCTAGCTGCAGCCGCTTCAGTGTGAGTTTGATCCCTGGCCCTGGAGGTGACCCACATGGCGTGGCAGACCTCTCCTGACCCGCTCACTGCTCCCCTCAGCAGTGTACTTCTGTCTGTGTCGACCTGTCTGTCCTGCTCCCTACTCTGTCTCTGGTGAAGCCTCTCACAGCCCCTGCACCTCTGACTTGTACCCCAATTCTGTATGCATAAATAAATAAATCTTAAAAAAAAATCTAAATACTAGCATAGCTTGGGAAGAAAGAGAGAGATAATAAGTTTGTAATAGAAACCTATTTTTATTGCTCAGCATGACAACTTGTTTATTTATTTTTAGTGAGAAGTACAACTGCCACTAACATACTGATATCACCTGGCTTGCACATTCCTTCTCCTCTGAAGAAAAATGTTTCCATGAAAATTCATATTGGCTGGCAGAAATACAATCAGAGCACAGTTTATGGGATGATCTTAGTGGCTGATGTCATCAAATTATGACACATGGGCTCTCCCTGGTGGCACAGTGGGTTAAAAGCACAGCACTAAGAAGCTTAAGCCACTTCAGCATGAGTTCGATTCCCGCCTGCCCCCGAGGTGACCACATGGTGTGGCAGACCTCTCCTGACCTGCCCGCTGTTCCCCTCAGCAGTGTACTTCGTCAATCTGCATGTTCTGCTCCCCACTCTGTCTCTGGTGAATCCTTTCACCCTCCGCATCTCTGGCCTGTACCCCAGTACTGTATGAATAAATAAATAAATCTTTAAAAAAAAATTATGACACATGATGTCTCGCCCCCCCCCCACCAAAATTCAAAAACTATATTTCCCAAGTGATTGTTGTGTCCACATCAGCTCGCCAGAGCACCTTCCTTGCTGGGTAGTGTGGAAACTACACTGAAAGAATTGTGTTGTTTGACTTCACGTAGACCATCTGGTGACACTTATTCTTCGGCTACATTTCAGTCCAGTTGGTTAGGTTAAAGTCTTCTTTTATATCAAGTCACATTCCATGCATAGCTTCTTAATGAGTATTTCATATTTTAAGTGACAAAGGGAAAACTCAGTTTCTGTCGGAATGAAAAATGAGTAATGTGTCCATATGGTTTTCTAATATTCTCATAAGTACATTAAAAGAAAGCCAAGTAATTAACTAAAATAAACTTGAGTTCATTTTGATAAGAACGAAGCTAAAGATGATTAATCTATTGGATTAAACAAATATGGTATTAGAAGCAGAGGTGCTAGTGTCAGAATATAGAAAGCACAGTCTGTGATATTCTTTATATCATATGTACACTTAAGATACTATCAAACTTTTAATCATTATCCTTATGTTAGAAGCTTTGTTTGTCTTAGCTAGTGAAATGTCACTTCAACAAAACCAAAAGAATTTTAAGAAATACCCACATGCTTAGGAAGCAGAAAATAGCAAAATGTGGGGAAAAAGTCATCTTTGCAAGAAAAGGTCAGCAGAAACATATGGATCCCGAGTGAAATTAAAATAAGGTTTCTGTACAGACTAGATACTATGGCAGATAACGGTGCCACAGGCCAGACAGAAGGTTCCCAAGGCCCCAGGCTGCTTTCTTACTTCTGTTCGGCTGAAGACTTATCCAACGTTATTGTGGTGATAACACTTGTTATACATCCTCTGGATCCTCAGATGCTAAATCATCCTGTAATAGATTTCATCCAGGAAACCTAAAGGCCAGACATATTCCATCATTTCTTAAGTTTCAGTGATTATAAAACAGCCATCTGTACATGTCTGGGACCATATTTTTATTTGGGTTATTATTTAATAATGTACAGACAATCCTATCTACTGTGTTTATTTGTAAAGTCATAGGAAATCTTCAAATGATTATGGTTTTTAAATTTATATTTTATTTAGTTCAAATACACATAATTTTTCCATCCATATTAGATAAGAAGAAAATACTTTCTGCAATAACAAACTGGCTGTTCATTGAAAGGTATTTGACTGTAAAAATATTGACTTACTATAATCTTTTAATTGAAGTAGCAATGCATTATAATATTATATATTTCAGGTAAATGGGTTTCACTGAGTGCTACTAAAGGTCCAACTGACTATTTTATTCTAAAATGTTTCTTTTATTAAACAAGCTGCCTGTGTGCTTGAATTTGGAGGCTATACATAAGCATGTTTATATATGCTGGAAAGCTTTCCTATTTATATATTGGATAGAGAGTCTTTTTAAAACTATCCATCCAATGCATACTCTTTTGCTCTTTTTTGAAATGAATATATTATATATAAATTTTTGTCTAGTGCATGCTCTTATTGTATACCAGATTCAGATTAGGGAATGAATTAGATGTCATATAAGTAGCCCTTAATCCCTTCCCTTCCCTACAGACCTTTGACTTCATTGTAAAAAATATCTCACCCTAAGCCACCTGCCAGGATGAGATGTCAGTTATTCTATGCTATCTACTAATTCTAGCCATGCTATACCTGGTATTCTACCATTTGATATTTTTTTCTTTGTGATTAAGGCAAACATACAGCTATTTTTTCTACTTGGAGATGGGATAGAAATAAAATCAATACATTAAATGTTTATTAGTAATGCATGTATTAGTGTGATTCCCCCTCAGCCCCTCGATTTCCTGCTCTTTCTGAGGAAAGCTTAAAAAGTTTTCTCTGTCTAGAACAAGAGTTGCAAGAATGGTATTTTAATGGGAAGAGGGGAACAGTTGTGGAGAATGAGCAGGCCAGAAATGGAAGGTTGGAAAGGAACAAGTTAGATACTGCAAAATCTTTGTAGCGGTTAGCTACACTAATCAGGTTGCCACCAGAAAACAGATGGAAAACCCTCAAATTGAATAATCTAATGGAGAAGTGAGTAATAAAGAATGGGTAGGAGTAAGTTAGGCAAAAGTGGAATATAGAAACAGAGAGATGTAAAGAAGAGACTGTGTGATAGAAGCTATGTCCTTTGACAAGAGGATTTTGCATGTTGAGGACCAAGGCATAGTGGAAAGAAAAGTACATGTGGGATCCATTAAAGACTTGAACTTAAATCTCTGCTTTGCAACCTTTGAATAAAACATTTGAATTTATAAAGTTTCTGCTCTGCAATGTACCAGCTAATTCTTGATTATCTGTGCTTCAGTTTCATACAGAAAGTAATTGTGAGAGTCAAGTGATAGCACCCATTGAGAAGGAAGGTTTAATGAAATGTATGTTTACTCTCATGCAAAAATCAAAGGTCCAGGAAAAGTGTAAGGGAGCTCTTTTTTACCTGAGATAGGTCGTAAGGTTGATGAGTGAGAGATGATTAATTTACTGTATATGCTTGAGGTGTTTTAGAGATGTGTGTATAAATATGGTATAAGAAGGTGGAAAAGCTAGGAAGACAAAGAGAGGGGGGAAATACAAACAGAAAATATCTGACACCTTTCCCTGAATCATTAGAATCAATAATATTAAATACCTATTTTGCTAGCTGAGTTCTGAGGCAATATGCAGACCAATCAGAGTGCATCCCTCACATAGTGAGAATGGATTCACTTATAGCATTTAGCCAAGAGGTATAAGTATTTTGTCACATTTCTCAAGATTTTTATATACTAAATAGACATTTTTACTCTGCCCTGTTCAGTTATAAAACCACAGTACAACTTAAAAAACACTTTTTTTTTTGTCTTATTTCCCTATGGAACTAGCTTTCCATCTCAACCCCAGCATATAGTAATATATGAAGAATGTCAATGCATTTTATCTCCTACAAGATACTCTTGTAAGAAAAAACACTAGTTAAAAGGAACCATACACTTGTTAAGTCTGCATCAGGGAAAAGAGAAATTATTTGTTTGATCTCGTGAGTTTGGTATTGTGTTATGATACCATCTAACATGAATGCAGTTAAAAATTCTATGTGAAGTCCCTCTGTTGGACTGTCAGTTCAGGGCAGAAAACTATTTTGTTAGAAGTGTCAAGGATATGATGAATGGTGAAGATATCAACTTTGCTGGCTTATTTTTTTTGACTGCCACATGATTCTTCTTGTACTATATCATGTATAAACAAAAAAAGGCATTAATTCAAAGACTAGACATTCAATGAGTTTAAACTAATCATCTCAAAGTGCAATGAATTTATCTGCAATATCCTTTACATATTGATGTCTGTGCTTATTTGGCTCCCTTGGTTTATATTCAGTATTTGTGCCACAGAAATGAACTCATTAATGAATACCTTTAGCATGCAAATTTGTCAAGGTCAGTGATTCAAAAACAGAAACTTGTTGGTTGAACAGTGCAATACATTCTATTTCTCTTTAATAGTAGGCAATCAATCAAAATGTTGGCTATCAGATCTATGGTCAGCTTGCAAGTTTTATCTTTTCCCTAGCCTTTTGTTCAGTTTTTCTATGTTCCACATATATAGGTAAAGTCATTTGATATTTATATTTTTCCTTCTGACTTATTTCACTTAGCACAATCCCTTCCAGCTCCATCACTATTGCAACAAATAACATAAATATCTTTTTAAAAAAGATTTATTTTTATTTATTTATTCATTCAAAAACTGGGGTACAGACCAGAGGTTCATGGGTTGAGAGGATTCACCAGAGACAGAGTGGAGATCTGAACAGGCAGATGTACTGAAATACACTGCTGAGGGGAGCAGTGGGCAAGACAGGAGAGGTCTGCTGTGCCATGTGGGTCAGCTCCCTGGCTGGGGATCGAACTCATGCTGCAGTGGTTTATGATAGCTGAGTCTTTAATCTCTGTGTCACCAAAGAGTAAGTGTATCTTGTTTGATCACTAAGTAGTATTCTATCACACACATTAAAGTTGGCACACTTGTTCATTGAAGGTCAGGTAGCATACATTTTAGACCTGAGGATCATACGGGTTTCTGTGTCAACTTCTAAATTTTGCTGTTTAGCATGAAAGTAATCACACACTATATGTAAGCAAATGAATATTGTTGTGTCTAGCAAAATTTTATTTACCAAAAAAAATAAAGCTGGATAAAATTGAACTAAAGTCTTTTCTATATATTGGACATCACCTAACTCTGTCTGCTTTATTTTTTACTCCATCCCTTCACACACTCAATGTTCCACTGAAACAAGTTTGTTTCCTTGCCCATTACACTACGGTTCTATGCTTCTATTTCCTTGGATGGGGGAGGCAGAGGGAGGCCATTTTTTCTCAAGCTCATTTTCCACAAGAGGTGCCTTCATGTCAAATTTAAGGTAATATTTAGTTATATGACTTGTGAAGCATATACTGACATTATTCTTGAGAAAGCATTAAAAAAATGTCTAGAACACAATGTTAACACTCCGTACAGATACTGTTATGATGAGATGGATAAAAAAGGATTGCATGCTTTTTGAGGACTTGTACTTTTAACTATCTCAATGCATGGTGCATCTTTTTACCAGTTGATAGCATCTGACAGAAACTGGTTATGCATATCCTTTCTGTAGTTTTCTTCCCTTCATCTGTGCTATTCTTTTTTAAAGTTTTTATTTATTTATTTATTCATACAGAATTGGGGTACAAGCCAGAGGCACAGGGACAGTGAGGGCCTTCACCAGAGACAGCATGGGGAGCAAAACAGGCAGAGCAACGAAGTACACTGCTGAGGGGAGCAGCAGGCGGGTCAGGAGAGGTCTACCTTGACATTTGGGTCACCTCCGGGGCTGGGGATTGAATTTGCACTGAAGTCGCTGAGGCCAGCTTGCAGTACAGCATCCTAATCTGTTGTGTCACCAGGGAGGACCCCATCTGTGCTATTTTTAAAAGCACTGGTCCATCTTCCAAGATACATATTAAATTTTCTGCCCTATATCAACTCTGATCTCCCCAGCTAGGTGAAATTTCTTTCTTTTGCTATTTTCTTCATCACATTATTTTAAAAGTTATTATTATTGTTAAGGTAATGTTGGTTTATATTTTTGTTTGTACTTTAGAATTTGTATAGGATTCCCCCTTTCAAATACTGTTACCATAGTGCACTCACAACTATAGTAGCCATCGTCCACCTCCATCGTCCATTGTGCTGTTTGCCCACTTTGTGCTTCTTCCTCCCCCTTCTGAATGCCTCAATTCTGTAGTCAGTTTTCAAAAGCTTCCTTTTTAACTGTTTGTTTAGTTTCTCTATATCCTACACACAAGTCACATCACCCAATATCTGTCTTTCTCCTAATTTATTTTACCTAAGGCAATCCCTTCCCACTCCATTGAGGTTACTGTAGATGGCATGGGCTTACCTTGTTTTGATCACTGAATTAGTATCCCATTGTGTATATGTACCACATTTTCTTGATCTCCTTGGCTGTTTGGGAGTACTTTGCTTGTAAATAGTGTTGCAATAAACTTTGGAGTGCAAGTTTCCCTTTAAATTAGTGTACTTGTATTCTTTGGGTGGATAACTAGGAGTGGAATTGCTGGGTCATATGGTACATTCATTTTTTTTTTTTTAAAGATTTATTTTTATTTATTTATTCATACAGAACTGGGGTACAGGCCAGAGATGCAGAGGGTGAGAGGCTTCACCAGAGACAGAGTGGGGAGCAGAACAGGCAGATCGACGAAGTACACTGCTGAGGGGAGCAGCGGGCGGGTCAGGAGAGGTCTGACACGCCATGTGGTCACCTCCGGGGCAGGCGGGTATCGAACTCATGCGGAAGTGGTTTCAGCTTCTTAGTGCTGTGCTTTAACCCACTGCGCCACCAGGGAGGGCCCTGGTACATTCATTTTTAATCTTTTGAGAAAGTTCCACACTGCCTTACATAGGGCTGGATCAGTTTATGTTCTCACCAATAGTACCACCTCATTTAAGTCTTGATATTACAGTTATTTGTTTCAGTATCTTAGTTCTACAGTTGGAATATCTAACTAGAATATCTCTATTAGTAGACTATGTTTAGAAGGTCACCAATCAGTGTTTTGCTGAGAGTGAACATTAAATATTTATTTGATTTGTACATTTAAAAATGGTACAAATGTATTTTTTCAAGTTGAAGTGTGAGTTTGTGTAAGGTCAGGGTCAAAAACTAACCCCTGGTTTACTAATCTTTAAAACTACTCACAAGCACTATGGTCTAGTATTTTTAAGTTAAGTTGGTAACTGGTGATTTTGCTAGCCAAACACACAACATATGAAACCCATTGGCCATTTTGGGATTGACAACTTTCTTACTGCTCTGTTCAAAGAACTTACCAAAAAAACTGGGATAAATAATCTATGTGGCATATGTGCTGTTAAAATAAAGTTGGATATGCAGTAATTAAGCAGTTTGCATGAGAAACACAAGGCCTCCAAAATACAAACTTTTAATTGTAGTACTTATGGTAGGACTCCAAATAGAAAAATTAGATTTCAAACTTTTTCTTATAAAAAAATAGATTATACCATAGCTTAAATATCTTGGAGCAGAAACACACTGTGGTGTTAAAAATGTTATATAAACAAGATTGAAATAAGCAAAAAAGTTTTCTCTTTAGTGATGCCTACAAAATCTTTAAATTAGTGCTTATCTATATATGCATGAAAATTTAAGTACTTATCTATACATCTATACATATATACACACGCACATACACACACAAACACACAACACATATAGCTTTTCATAAATAATAGAGACAGGCCCTCCCTGGTGGCGCAGTGGGTTAAAGCACAGCACTGAGAATCTAAAGCCGCTTCCTCATGAGTGATTCCCGCCTGTCCTGGAGGTGAACACATGGCGCGGCAGACCTCTCCTGACCTGCCCGCTGCTCCCCTCAGCAGTGTACTTCATCAATCTGCCTATTCTGCTCCTCACTCTGTCTCTGGTGAAGCCTCTCATGGCCCCTGAGCCTCTGGCCTGTACCCCAGTTCTGTATGCACAAATAAATAAATCTTTAAAAAAAATAATAGAGACACAGGTGTGTGTGTATGTGTGTATATATATGTGTATGTGTATGTGTGTATAAAATCCAAGAAATGATTGTAGGCAGGAGAACAAGAATAGTGAAATTTGAGTTCTCATAGTTGAATGGATTGGGTAAGAACATCCTCATTTACATCCCCAGTATGATCAGTCTTTTCAATTGTTTCTTTTGAAGAAGATAGTAGATAGGGAAAATGATGATTGAATATCACATTCAATCATATTAAAAATTATGATTGAATATCATAAAAGTTAGCTGGTCAAAAATTGGATATGTTTATTAAAAAGATAATGTAGATATAAGTACATTAAAAATGTTAACTTGGGCCCTCCCTGGTGGTGCAATGGGTTAAGATGCAGCACTAGAAGCTAGTCACAACCCCTTCAGTGTGAGTTTGATCCCCACCCAGGAGGTGATCCACATGGTGCAGCAGACCTCTCCTGGCCCGCCCACTGAGCCCCTCAGTAGTGTACTTTGTGGATCTGCCTGTTCTGCTCCCCATTCTGTCTCTGGTGAATCCTCTCATCACCCCTGCAACTGGCTTGTACCCCAGTTCTGTATGTATAAAATAAATAAATCTTAAGGAAAAAAAAGATTAGGCTTAAAAAACTGTTAATGTGTTTTTAAAATTTCTAGTCTATTGTTAATATTGTTGAAGTTTTCAAATCTCATTGATTTGTCTTTCGCATGACCATGTCAGCTGGTTGCACAGTTTTGCAAGTCAGTATGTGCACATTTTTGGTGTCTTCCACCAAAGCCCCAATGCTGATAAACTGTTTCATTGTCCCCCACATTCCTTCCTCTTTCCTTCTTCTCTCATAACCTCCATTTTTTTTTACAGAATCTAATAATTGTTTTTGTTGTGTTTTGCCAGGTTATTTTCTTTGGTTATTTATAGTCTACAGATGAATGAAAACTTCCTGTAATTGTCTTACCGTCTGACTTATTTCATTTAGCATAGTCATCTCAGAATCCATCCACTTTGTTCCAAAAGCTTTTTTCATTGTTTTAATAGCTGTACAGTAATCCCAAAACTGTAAACTTCCATACAAATCTGTCCCTATCATTTGTTCCTGTTTCTAACATTAGAACCTTCTCATGTGGACTGTCTTAGGTTCCATATCCTATACCTGATGGTCCCCTCCTCTACCAAGGGGGTACCTTATCACTCTCTTTGTTCTCTGGTACCCTGCTCTGGACTACTGTAGCTCTTTGGCACCCTGACACAATTAGCTTGATCCCAGCTAATTATTTTAACCTGAATTGTTCAATAAATAAGTGGAAAGGAAGAGCAAGAAGAGATGGAATTTGACTCAGAATATGATGGAAGAGAAATTGGAATACATGATGAGATTAAGACCCAAAGATGTATATGAGGGAAACAGTAATTATTGTGATTTCTCTGGAGTATAGAAAACATGAGGGGACTTAACTTGTTAGAGCTGAGGTTATATGTGGGTTCCTATAAGCTGGCCACTCATGGGCAACAGTGACCTACTTGCTATCTGCAAATCATAGCACAGAACATTCCTTGACTACTTACCGAGTATAGCTTGAATCACAAGGAAGGCACCAGGAGACCGAGGCCTCTGTGACCTGATTACGTATTTCCCCCATGGTGGCCTCAGGATAACTCTGCTTGTGAAAACATCATGCTCTGCTGACGCAAATGTCTCTTGACGCTTGATCAAATGTTCCCTTTCCTTTCCCTTGTAAAATTTTGTCCCCCCCCCCCCATTCTTTTCCTACTCTCAGGACTCTAGACCTCATACCATTGTTATATGATCAGCTTTTACTAGTCTGTATGATTTCAGTAAATGGCACAAGAACTTCTGCTCAGGTTTCCTTATAAACCTGCTCCATGACTACTGTATCCCTCATTGCATTTCTGATGCAAAGTGACAAAAAGAGCCTTTTTTGACACTATTAACAGACATAGGACTTTTTGTGAAGCTATTGTGGAGGGTGTTCAGTTGTTAAGAAAGGATACCTCATCAGCAGTTGTTAGGTAGGTGAGTAATAGGATTGGTTTTATACTCCCGAAAAGTAAATAATGTTGAAGTGTGTAGGAGCTGTGGAAAGACAGAATATTGGAATAACCTCGGTTCCAATAGTATTCCAATGAGAACAGAAAAACTGATCTGGATCAGTTCTGTGACAAAAGACATGAGAAAAAGGGATGTGAACACATGATTTCATCTTCCAGCATCCCAGTATAAGCCTGAGCTAGTTTGTGAAGGTCGGACATTGCACAAGATAAAAATTTCATCAAACCAGTTCTAGGAATCTTGGCTTTTGGGTGATGTCCTGAATGAATCATCTAGATTCTTTCCTTTTAAAAAAAAATATATTTTATTTATTTATGTGTACAAGAGTAGGGGGTGTAAGCCAGAGGTAGGGGGTAGGATGAGGAAAGGATTCATCAGAGACAGAGTGGGGAGCAGAATAGGCAGATCTACTGAAATATACTGCTGAAGGGAACAGCAGGAAAGACAGGAGAGGTCTTCTGTGCCATGTGGCCACCTTCCCTGGGGAATTGAATTCATGCTGCTGTGGCTGCCAATAGGTTCATAGTGCTGAGACTTAACATCCTACTCCACCAGGAAGGCCAAGTAGATTCCTTCTTTGTGTCTGAGGCACCCATTCTCTGCAGTCAGGAGTTCGATTGCTGAGAGAGTCAGGAGTTGCGATTGCCTAAGTGAAAAAGAAATTGCCTCATCCAAGGTTACACTCTTCTAAAGGGTCAGCCTACATGAGGAAACAAACCTTGGTTCCATTACTTTACTTCACTCAGGGCAACCATGAATGACTTTTTTTTTTTTTTAAGATTTATTTATTTATGCATATAGACTGGGGTACAGGCCAGAGGTGCAGGGACAATGAGAGGATTCACCACACACAGAGCGGGAGCAGAACAGGTAGATCAATGAAGTACACTGTGAGGGGTGCGGCGGGTGGGCCAGGAGAGGTCTGCAGCACCATGTGGATCACCTCTGGGGCTGGCAGGAATCAAACTCATGCTAAAGTGACTTTAGCTTCTTAGCGCTGTGCTTTAACCCGCTGAGCCACCAGGGAGGGCCCTAAATGACACTTTTAACTCCAGAGCTTCAACTGAAGTCAGCTGAGGCCTCCTTTGCTATCATCTCATGGTTCAACATTCTCTCTCATCGTCTCTGCTTTCAAACCCATTCCCGTGGTTTTTGCTCTGAGAGCGTGCCTCAGTATACCTCCTGTATGCAAATCTCAGAGTTTGAGTCTGTTCCTGGGAAACTAGATCCAATCTGTAAAATACATCCAATCCCCAATGCAGATGGTGATCATCAGTCTCTGTCATCGGTCGACATGCCCTCTTGTCATACATAGAGATCTTAATTTAGTGGTGATTGCATCTTCCAAAAGTATTTCTTTCCCCCTGGAACTAGTTCAGAGATTGAGTAAATTTAGTTGTTTAACAGTAATTAGGTAACCTTGGTAAAAGTTTAAACACGTTTATTACCTATTGATGTTCAAAATTAATTTCTTCCCATGAATCACTGGACATATATACCATGAATCACTCCGTATGTAATGTGACTATGAATCACTCTCGGTGTGGTAAAGGTTATCACTATGGGTTTCTTATAAAGATATTTACTTCTAAATAATATAGGTTACTTGATTTTTTTGCACATAATGAATACATTGACTCCCTTTTGTTTTCCTCTGTTCATTATTGTGATGTATTTGTTCCTTCTACTTATTGTTCATAAGGGTAGGATGAGTAAGAAATAAATTAGAAATTGGATAATTCCCTCTTGTGAGCAGGGAGTATGAGATTTGTGCTTAGAAATTTGCTAGCTATGTAATAGGTCTCAACAAATATTTGTTAAATAAAAATCAACAAATAAATACTTAAATAAAATTGAACATGGTATCCATAGGAACTGTGTGGGTAGGAGAAATGAGTAACTCGAGAGGGTCTAATGAACATTCTTAATCAATTGGTATGCCAGTCTCAGGCTATTCTAACTGCATTTAACTGAGTTTAAAATATTTTTAAATTAATTATTTTATACAACAAAGTGACACATTTTAACATTGAATGAGAAGTGTGGCTTGAAACAAAGAATGATTTTAAAAGATAAGGGTTTACATTAGTGTGAAACAAAATACTTCAGCAGAAATCCAGATAAATTGAGAAAATATTATAGAAATATTATAAATTGATTTAACGGAATGATTCAATTTTTTTTTTTTAAAGATTTATTTATTTATACAGAACGAGGTACAGGCCAGAGATGCGGAGGGTGAGAGGATTCACCAGAGACAGAGTGGGAAGCAGAATCCTGCCACCCCAGGTGGATCTCCTCCGGGGCAGGTGGGGCAGGTGGGGATCGAACTCATGGGAAGTGGCCTTAAGCTTCTTGGTGCAGTGCTTTAACCCGGTGCGCCACCAGGGAGGGCCCAGAATGATTCAGTTTTAACGCTCTCCTTTTTCTCTGCTTAAAAACCTGTATTCTTTTTTTTTTTTAAAACCTGTATTCTTTATCGCATTCTTGAAACAAATATTAGGGTTAAGCTGGTTCCTAGCAAGTCTTGCTAATTTCTAATGGATGCAATGTCAGATTTCTCTCACCTGTGACTGAGGGCTAGTGTTAACGACTGCTCCTGTGCTTCATTCATTACTCAATGAGATTCCCATGTCTTTGCTCTCAACTTCCTTTATTACTTCTTGGAAAGAGGATGACTAACAGCATCCATTGCAAGGGACTGTCTAGGGACTGCCCACTTCTAGCACCAAAAGTCCTGTGTCTCTGGGCCCTTCTCAGACCAGGGAAAATGGGGATAGTTGGTTGCTCTGGTAATTAATGACCTTCCCATTGTTTTTTATTAGATAAAAGTGACTTGATTGGCCCTCCCTGGTGGCGCAGCGGGTTAAAGCACTGCACAAAGAAGCTTAAGCCTCTTTCTCATGAGTTCGATTCCCGCCTGCCCCCGGAGGAGACCACATGGCGTGGCAGACCTCTCCTGACCCGCCCGCTGCTCCCCTCAGCAGTGTACTTCGTCGATCTGCCTGTTCTGCACCCCACTCTGTCTCTGGTGAATCCTCTCACCCTCCGCATCTCTAGCCTGTACCCCAGTTCTGTATGAATAAATAAATAAATCTTTAAAAAAAAAGTGACTTGATTAATTATTGGTCTCTGTGAGGTGAGGGCAGTTCCCTATATTGGCATAGATCTTAGTTGTACAAGTACATAATGTGAAATGAAAAACACTTTCAGAACTGAGCTGAATGAATTACCCAAACAATGAAGAGACTAGTAACATGATTTAGCATGTCAGTCACCTTGCTGCTCTTATAGTTAAGAAAGAACTGAATAGGAGGATACAGCAAGAACTTGGGAATTTTGAAATTTTAAGTTTAAGGTAATTTTGCTAAATATAGTTTAGGTCTAGGACAAGGTAGATTCTTAGACCAATTTGTGGGGTCTTAGAAAATGAGCAGCCAATAAATCAGAAGAAAAGAAAGCCAATACATATGAGTTTAAAATTCTTAATCATAGAGTACATGATCACTATTGTATCTCATATTTCTATGTATTATATTCTCTGCTAACTTGAAACCAGTTGTCAATACTTTTTGATGGATTCTCCCCCACAGATTTTATTCAGTCATCCACTTACTAAAATAAGCTATTAATGTGAAACAAAATAGTTCAGCAGAAATCCAGATAAATTGGCCCTCCCTGGTGGCCAACAGGTTAAGATGCAGCACTGCAAGCTAGCCACAGCCCCTTGAGTGCCTGTTCCATCCCAGGCCACCCCCTACTTATTGTTCATAAGGATGATTCACAAGGCACAGCAGAACTCTCCTGTCTCCTCTGATGCTCCCTTCAGCAGTATACTTGGTAGATCTGCCTGTTCTGCTCCCCACTGTCATGGTGAATCCTCTCACAGCCCCTGCACCTGTGGCCTGTACCCCAGTTATGTATGCATAAATAAATAAATCTTAAAAAAAAAGAAATCCAGATAAATTGATAAAATCTGAATGATTCAACTTAAACGTGGATTAGGGTTAAAGTAAAAAATGGAGTCCAATTTTAATGAATGGTAAATAATAAAAGCCTTCAAAAAATCTTTTAACAAGTTGTCAAAGAAAGTTTTTGGAAAATTTCAGAATGTTTCAGTTCTGTGATGGAAATCAAGGATATTAACAT
Organism: Condylura cristata; assembly: GCF_000260355.1. Classification (NCBI taxonomy): domain Eukaryota; kingdom Metazoa; phylum Chordata; class Mammalia; order Eulipotyphla; family Talpidae; genus Condylura; species Condylura cristata. The sequence goes on from NW_004567113.1 coordinate 15,286,714, forward strand.
CCATGATTGGGGCTGAAGTGAAATGAGATGTGGGAACATAAAGGGAGGCCTGATAACATCAGAAGAATCAGAATTTAAGAAGGGATAAGACAAAAGAATTACAGTATTATAATGTAGCCTTTTCTCTCCTTGGGTTTCCTACAACCACCTTCTTGAAGGATTGTGTGTCTGACAAGACTGAATATTATCGTTTATTCAATCAACCATTACCTGAATTCTTTATTACAGTGCACAAAACAGTCACATAATCTGGCCTCAGCTGAACTCTCTTACTTTACTTTATTCATAATACTTTTCTTTATTTCTTGAATATGCTAAGCTAATGTCCGTGGAGAGTTGTTGCAAGGGGTACAACTTAACAATGCCAAAGAGTTTGCTCGTTTCTTGGTTTTTGCGATGAAACATGCCTGTGTATAAAAATGGAAAAAAAAAAAAGAAGTTGCCTCTTTAAGCAACTTCCTTTATAGAGCAGAAAGATAGTAAAAAATTGTCGGGGGTGGGGAGTACAGCAGGCACTCAGAACATTTTGAAATTGCCACTTTGGCCTTCCTACCACACAGCGGGCTTGTCCTGTACAACTGCTGAAACAGGCCAGGCCTCAGGACGGATGGGTATGTTTAGTTTCTAGAGGACGTTTGTTTCTTTAAACTCCCTCTCTTAAAAATTGGCAAGCTCAGTCATTTTCTGCCCGGCTGAAGCTCGACAACCGACAACCGTGCCCAGGGCTCACACACTTCAGATCAGGCCCCGCCCTCCAGAGCTCAGGGAAATCTCTGAACCCCTCGCCAGATCTCACTATTGGCTTGGGTGGAGTGTTTTTATTTGTTAAGCCTCTAGCCCCAGAGTCTGCTCAGTTGCGTCGCCAAAGGGTGCAGCCCCAAATGCTCTGGCCTAAACTGAGCACCAGGAAGAAAGTTTGGAGCGCCTGGGGCAGTTGGGCCGCGGCAGAAAGAAACCAGAACTGAGAGTTCCACTCTCCGCTGCTTCGCGGCTCTCGGGAGCCCCAGCCCCGCAGCGCTCCGGGAAGCCCGACCTCGGTCCTCCCGGCCGCAGGAGACTCTCGGCCTGGGTCTGGAGCTCCCGCTAGACGCTCATTTACAGGCCCCAGAGGACCTTGTCTGGCGAACTGTCGCCCCGGGCGCTCGTGGTCGCAGGAACTCTCCGGAATCGGGAGGGGGAGGACTGAATTACGCTTCCACTGGGATTCGTCTGGAGTTCCGGCGGCAGCTACGGAGTAAGCCGAGAGTCCCTTTGTCCTTCTAGGACCTCCTCAGTCGTCCTCTCTCCCAGTCTGTTCTCTGGGTCCGCTGCCCCAGCGCCGCCGGGCATTGCTTGCAGTTTACACCACAGGAGCGCCCTGGTGACTTTTACCACTTAGGTGCACCCTTTATCTGGAGCCGAGGGTCTGCAGGCAGGAGGGCGTCTCAGGCCCCTGACCACAGGATGGTGGCGGGGCTGTCGCTGGCCTGCAGTCCCGGGAGCTGGCTGGTCCCCGGGCTCTGGCTCCTGGCGCTGAGCGGTTTTGGAGGTCTCGTGGGCACCGAGGAGCAACCTTCCTGCAGAGGAGCCTTTGATCTCTACTTCGTCTTGGACAAGTGAGTGCAGAGGGAGGTCCAGGGTTTTCTACTGTGGGCGGCAACGGGTGCTCACCCTGGGGAAGGCTGTTAGAAATCCGAGGTAGGGTGTGATGGATGCCTCATGCAGGGCAAGTGCTTTTGGTTCAGTGGAGGTTGTTTGTTGGTGGTGGGGAGTGTCGGGGGTGAAGGTGGGGGTGGGGGTCGGAGGGGTACCCAGCTTCATATTTCCCTAGGGGAGTGGGGTCTGAGCCTGCTTGTCTTGGGACCCCTTGGGAAATAGCAGTGTGCTAGTTTCTCTCCGTTCTTGAAACCCAGAATCAACTCATTCTGGACATCTCTGTCCTCATCCTCTTCAGATTGGCTGAAGTTTGCCTGTTTTTTTTTTTTTTTTTTAGCCTGACCCCATACTTTTATTGCAGCCAGGAAAAATCTGGTGTTAACATACCCAGTGTGGCTTGCAATTCCTGTGACACAAGACTGTTTATTTTGAACAATTAGCATACAGGTGGTCACCCAAGATGGGTTGACTTCTTGGGACAACTTCTGAGTTTCAGCTCCGGATAGCTGTTACTTTGCTTGAAGTTTACTCGTGGAAACGTTTTGTTTTACTAATCAGTTGAATTTGATTTCTCAGGTCTGGAAGTGTGGCAAATAACTGGATTGAAATTTATGATTTTGTCCAGCAACTTACAGAGAGATTTGTAAGGTAATCTTCCACTTTTTTTTTTTTCCTAGACAGGGAAGTAGAACTAACTCTAAAGAATTCCTCTTTTTGAAACCTTTCTAATGGAAAAACCTTTACTGAAACTTTGAGTTTTAAGTGCCTCAGGCTCTTTAGCACACACATGCTGTCAGTAGGGTAGCCTGTGAGTCCTTGAGGGCTTATTTCATCTGGATCCCAGAAACTTGGCTCAGGCTCTGGGGAAGCATCTTCAAATACTACTCCAAATGTCTTTTCCTTTCTGATTTTTCTTCTGTTTTGAATTTCAGTTATGCTTTCTCATAATTTATCACATTAAAAATTTATGCTAATGGTATCCATAACATAGTTTCCTTTCCACACAATTCTTAGCATCATAGAGGTCCTTCTTAAAAAAAAAAAAAAAAGTGTTGGTAAACTTCAAATGAACATGTGTTAATAACCCACTACCAGAAAAGCCACTTGTTTGTATGTTTAAAGAAACGACTTGTGTTTATACAATGTGTGGGTGTGTGGCTGGTTTAAAATTTAACTGTTCTATATATGCAATAAGGCTTACTAGCAAAGACTGGTTTCCTCTCCTATAAAAAGCATAACTGCTATGAAATCCAGCTTACTATGTTATTTAGAAGTAACTAGGAATTAGTAGCCTTTCCTCTGTAAAAATAACCATAGGATACCGAAATTTTGAGGCATTTTTTTCCTCCTTTTTTTTTTTAAAGAAAAAATGCAATGAGCGAATGCAAGTTTATCAAGATAATGGAAAGGACACAAAAAGGAGCTGTATCATTAAATATTGCTTCTTTCAGTCTTGTTAGCCCAAATGTTTTCTGCAAAACAGGCTTGGATGATCAAAACATTTTGAAAGTCATGTTGCAAGTAACTTCAAACAATCTGTAGAGGCCTAGGCAATCCTTGCTTGCAGTTATTGGCAGCAGTAAAACTTATCCCTATAAAAATGTATGCTTGTCCATGTTCAATCATCAGGCTCCTGCTTAAGAAGCCAAGTACGACACTCTCATTTCTGGACAGGGTCTGAGTTAAAACTGTCTAGGAAAGAAAAATAAACAAGGTCCTGTATCCTTAAATGTCAAAGGCAAAAGAGAAAGTTGTTTATAAATTTTCTCATATAACCTCATATGTTCAGAGAGTGCCACACTGATTTTGATCAAAATCAATGAATCCTTTCAATCCAGCATTTTGAGGAAGTAGGGGTGCTTACTTAATTTACTTTGAGGTTGACTTCTGTAAGACTAAGGCTCTAGGTTAGCTGTTCAGTGACTAATGGTGCATTTTGGGAAGTGAGTAATGGGTGACTACCAAAGAGAAGAGCTTTTAAAATATGTACACGTCTTTGAAGTCATTATGATGTTCAGTTTTAGTTCCACATTTCAGTTTTAGATCTAGTAGTAGTTTCACTGTGGTTTAAAGCCTGGGAGATAAACACCTAAATCTTCAAGCATGTCACCAACTGGGGACTATTGTCAGTATTGAAGTGTACTTGAGTATGATGTTTGAAACTTGGAAAGTCAAACATGTGTAACTAAAACGTGATTTGTTAGGTTCTGTCACACAATCTGTGACACTCTTAAGGTATTCTTACCTCAGGGTGGCTTTGTATAGACACATATCATGGTTGTCATAATTAAACCAAATTGACTAGCCCTAAATACTGCTTAGGATGTTGGAACATCAAGGGAAGAAGTGTTCGCTATAAAAGCATTTTACATTCACCTAGCATTTATCTTTCTAGTTAGTCTCCTCCTAAGTGAAAGACCCTCTGGGTTGTGGGGGAGTGCATGAGTGCAGAGAAACACTGGCTAGATCCAAAATGACTCAGGCAATAATGTGGATAGTGTTAGTGTACCTGCTTAGGAGTGCTTTTTAAAAGAAGCCTGGACCATTCAGTGAGACCAATTTTAAATGAAACTCCTTTGCTATACATCTATATTATATCAGTATTTCTTCTAAATATATTTTAACTGCCTCTTTTCTTGTTTTGCAGCCCTCAAATGAGATTATCTTTCATTGTGTTTTCTTCTCAAGCAAACATTATTTTGCCATTAACTGGAGACAGGTTAGTGCATTATCATTTCCCGGCAGGCTTTTAGTAGAGACTAATCTTAAAGGAATGATTGATATCTCAAGTGGTGAATAGACCTCTAAGTGGAATCAAGCAAATGCACAGACAATTCAGTTCTCTTCCTAATAGAAGGGAAAGGAGGTTTGAGTAATACAAAAGAGCAGATAATCTGAAAATCAATGTCATTTATGTTGACTGTGGAATGTGCAGTGAAGCCCAGATCTCTGTTGTATATTCATTACTTTCTACCTATTCCCCTCTGTTACCATAGATAGTTCTACATCTTTCTTGTTTAGATGTAATTCATTAATCAACTAGTAGTTTGAAGAACATTAGAGAAGAGAGATATGGTTCTATTTGGATAATTTACTAGATTTAATAGACATCCTAGAGCAACAATCGGGTTTTCTCTAATTTCCACTGATATTGAATATATTTATCTTCATAAATGAACTTGCTTTCTATCTACCTGTCTATCTACCTACCTACCTACCTACCTATCTATTTATCTTTTTCATTTTTATATCAATCACATTTTAACACAAAGTATTCAAGGTAGACCTAGTGCAGTTCTTGTAGAATGAATGAATGGGTTAACATTATTTTGAAATCTGATTTCTCCAAGCTGCACTTTTAACAAGGGAATCTGGACTACTTCGTTAGCTGTTTAGACAGGGGGGCTGAAATACTTCATTGTGTTTAATATGTGGATTTCTGAAAGGTTATGTGTGAATTTAGTTTTTTTCTATAAATTATTTTTCCTTTGAAAATATAAAAAACAAATAATATTTAAAGGGGCTCAGGAAAGAACATATAATATATAGGATCTCTTTGGAATATATATGTTCATGTATATATGTATGTTTAGGGTATATATATGTGAATTTTAAATTTACTTATGTTAATGTTTCACTTTTCCTGCAAAGGAAGTCTCGAAGGTGAGGTCAGGCTCATCTTCAGTTTCGTTGTTATAGCTTCCTTCCATACTATCTTGTATGCATCCAGGTTACATGAAGGCACAGAGTAGTAGCAATCCCTTACTATACAGATGCAACAGACTTATGTCCAGAGATATAGTAGTTCTTGATTTTATGAGAAGAAAACTTTTCCCTATCCAGATAAATTTATTTTTGTTTCTTTTTTTTTTTTTAAAGATTTATTTATTTGTACATACAGAACTGGGGTACAGGCCAGAGGCTCAGGGGCGGTGAGAGGCTTCACCAGAGACAGAGTGGGGAACAGAACAGGCAGATCGACGAAGTACACTGCTGAGGGGAGCAGCGGGCCGGTCAGGAGAGGTCTGCCACGCCATGTGGTCTCCTCCGGGGCAGGCGGGAATCGAACTCATGCGGAAGTGGCTTTAGATTCTCAGTGCAGTGTTTTAACCCGCTGCACCACCAGGGAGGGCCCCCAGATAAATTTCTAAAGTAACAGCTTTAGAACAAGCTCTCCATTAGGAGAAAAAGAGAACAACACTGATATCTATGAGGTACATATACATAGAAAGGCATCATTTTAGAAATAGCAATTTTCACCTGCATACATTGTGCCAGGTTCTCTGCTTGCATTTGGGTCATCCAGCACTTTAGAGATGAAGTACAGTCACTGCTTGACCAGACTGGTGTTACTTTGACATCCATGGAAAGGGTTGAAATTGTTGGCCTCAACTAGAGATTTTCCCATGACCATCAGTTGAATCTAATGGAGACAAACTAGAATGGTATAAAGAGGCTTGTATTTCAAAGAACAACCTATTTTGTAGTTATGAGTCTCTGGATCAAGTTGCTAGCCAGGATCATGGATAAGTTACTCTCCCTCTTTGTGCCTTAGTTTTTTCCACCCATTTGATGACAATGATAATATTAATACCCACCGCCTAGGATGGTAAGAATTGAAGTTGATTGTGGAGACTGTAGGACAGAGTCCATTACATGAATTCAAGAAATGAAACCTGCTTTATCATCATCACCGTCACTATCATTGTCATCATGTGCAGCTAGATATCATTGTATTGACCATGAAAAAATAAGCATATATGAAGGGAGTTATTGTTCTGGTTGAAAGAATTTATATTCCAGGAGGAATTTTAATAACAGGGACCTTAATTTATCTCCTTTTAAATACAAATTTACTTTGAACAAATTGCACTATTTGTGGCAAGTTCAATCTGTTTGAGGTGGCAGAAAATACTCAATGAAGGCCTGCATTAGAGTTCTAGTTTGGCCACTCACTAATTTAGAGACTACTCAGTGTGTCAGTACTTACATCCATTAGCTGTAGGTAAAATATGCCATGTTTTCTTAAGAGAGTTGTGAAGATTGAAATAAAACAGTGCCTAGTACTTATTAGATCACAAAACAGTCTCCAACAAAGGATGTTATTCCCTTTTCTTATATTGTTCTTTTACTAATTTTTATTTAAATTGACAGCTTCTATAATTTCTATGATCTTCTATATTTGGACATAAGATAACTTTTTAAAAAAATATTTATATTTATTTATGCTAACAGAATTGGGATACAGTCCAGAGATGTGGTGGGTGAGAGAATTCACCAGAGACAGAGTGGGGAACAGAACAGGCAGATTGACAAAAGTACACTGCTGAGGTAGCAGCTGGCGGGTCAGGAGAGGTCTGCCATGCCATGTCGGTCAGCTCCCTGGCTGGGGATTGGAACTCATGCTGCAGTGGCTTCAGAGAGCTTCATAATGCAGTGCTTTAACCCATTGCACCAGCAGGGAAAGTGCAGGATAACTTTTTAATGCAGTTCACAATTTGCATATTTAGATGCACGATCATAGAACAAACTAGAACTACTATGGAGCTCTATTTTAAAGCCAGCCTAGAAGTCAAATTCTACTTATAAATCATGTCCATGTAATATGCCGTATTCATGGATAGATTCAAGTGCTTGAAAATGCATAGTACAGCAGGTTGCACAAGTTTGCTTAATACATAAATTCTCTGGTACCTTGGTAAATATGAGAAGTACTCTTTTCGAGTTTCTCAATATGTTGCTAAATATTTTCAGTGAAGATGAAGCAAGATTAGAAGGCAGTAAGTTCTTCCAGTAGGGCTCTGTCTCCTGTTTGTTTTTCAGCATGGTGCCTGACACTATGGAAATGCATGAATAGAATGATAAATATGCTGAGAAATGATCAGTTATACATTATATATACTCATCAGTTAAAAACTGTACTTTTAAATATTCTAGTTTGAAATGCCCATGTTTTCTTCTGCCCCATGTTATTTTTCCTTCATATAGCTGTAAGTCTATCCATTCACCAGATAATCAGCCCCGTAGTGAGTGCACATGGACACAGACAGCTCAGGTCTGTATTGTAGGATCAGGTGAGAGGAAGGTGCAGAGTTTTGATTTAATGTAGAACTACTTAGTCTCTCAATATTAGAAAATTTGAATCAGGACTCTTTTTAGGGGTTATTTTTAGTTAATGTGTATAGTTGGGAGAATGAGTGATGCTTAGTTTTGTTCAGTGTGGTCTTAATGATGTTACAGTGATTTAGTTGAAAACATTTAGTGAGCAATTATTATGTATCAGGTTGTATGCAAAATACTTTCCATTCATTACCTCATTTAACCCTCACAACTCTATGTAACAGATACTACTATCTCAGCTTTATAAATGAAGAAAGTGAAGCTAAGAAAGGTAATGTAGCTTGTCCAAGGGCATATGGTTAATAAGTGGTGAGAATCTATTAGCCAAAGTTGTCTCATAAAGTATGAAGTAGATCATGTCAATCTCATGCTTAAGGCAGTCCTGAAATTTAAAATAGAAGATGTTGTACCTGAGTGCCTCACCCTGAGCTCTCCTCTGAACCCTGGGAGCCACAGTCTAGCCCAGCTCACCTGCTTTCCATCCTGAATTTGTTTCTGCATTAGGAGTTTTTGTTTTTCTCTGCTTCAGATCTTCCCGGTTTAGCTCACTTAGGCCTATTCCCATACATTACCTTCTCTGAGAGACCTGCCTGATGCAGATCTGAAGGACTCCTACCCTGCCCCCACAATAATCTCTCACAATACTCTGTTCTGTTTATGAGTCAATTCTTTTTTTATCTCTATGACTGAAATGTAAATTGCATGAGAACAGATGAATCTTCTTTGTCAAGTTCACCCACTATAGCCCAACACCTAGATCTAAGCTACACAGTAGATGCTCAATAAATATGTTCTGAATAAATGACTGAGTTGGTCTGCCTCTAGATTCCAAGTTATTAACCAGTATGGTACATTGCCTTTCTTTGTAATGATACCATATGATCAATGACATTGTTCTATATTAGTTATAAGCATTTCCAATTCTCTTTTCAATGTACTTGATATCAAGTTGAAAGTCATACAATTGACAGGAACACAATGATCAAAATTACTTAGGAAAAAATACCCCTAAGGCAAACTTGTAGGATATTAAAAGAGATGTTATTTGATTAAATTTACATAATATATACACTTCCTATTTCTTGACAGACTTTCTTCTGGTTCCTTGAAATTTGAATTAAAATTTAATTGTTGTAGAATAGCCCTTTATATAGACTTGGTAACATAAATTGGTGCATTCATTTTGTGGGGAAATTTGTCAGTGATTATACAAATTTAGAAAGTTTCTATCATTATTTCTACTTTTCAGGACTATGCCCTACTAAAACATTAGTACTACTATACAAAGATAAGTATGTGCAAAAAATTAGACACTGTAGCATTGTTCATGATATTTAGAATTGCATTTGGTCTAAATTCTATCAACTGATGATACTATAATTAAATTAGTGTATATATATATATATATATATATAGGCAGGCTACTATGCAATCATTAAAGAAATGTAAAATCCATATATATTCACATGGCATATCTCATGAGATATATGAATAGATATAATCTAAGATTACTTGAGAAAAGTACCTGCAGAACATTATATTAAATCTTATTTTATTTTTGTGAAATGAAAAGAAAAACTATTTGACTGTTTTTAGTGTGTGTATGTGACTGAAAAAAAATTTCAATGACATGCAATAAATTAATAATGATATGATCTTAGCAGTAAGACCCAAGGCAGAGAGTGCCTTCATATTTTTATTTTTATAAATTTAGCTCATTTAATTTTTTTTACAATAATTACTTTTTGTTTTAAAAATAATTTTTTTGTCTTTACAATAATTATTATTTGTTTTAAAAAATTAAGTAAATGACCGCCCCTCACCCCCACCCCCTGGTGGGGTGACAGGTTAAAGCACAGCATTGTGAAGTTATTCACAGCCATTGCAGCATGAGTTTGATCTCTGGCCAGGGAGGTGACCCATATGATGTGGGCAGACCTCTCCTGACCCTCCCACTAATTCCCTCAACAGTGTACTTCAGTAGATCTACCTGTTCTTTCTTTCTTAATTTTGTTTTATGTATTCATTCTTATTATTTTTTGCATCATTCTGTATTTCGTACATTTTTTCATTTCTGTTGTAATCCCCATGAACTTCCCATCACCAATCACCCATGTACCAACACCATAGTCCTGTGCTCTCTTCCTGCCCCAGTTTTGATCTTGGTCCCCTCTCGGCCCCTGCAGAATGTCTCTGGTTTATAGTTGTTTGTTGACTCTGTTTTTACTTTATTACAATTTTTTTTTCTTTCTCTTACACTCCTGCTATCAGTGAAACCATCCTGTGTTTTCTTTTTCTTTTTGACTTATTTCACTAAGCATGATCCCTTCCAGTTCCGTCCATGTTGTTGCAAAAGATCTACCTGTTCTGCTCCCCACTCTGTCTCTGGTGAGTTCTCTCACTGCCCTTGCACCTTTGGCCAGTACCCCGGTTCTTGTATGCATAAATAAATAAATACTTCAAAAAGTAAAAAGTTAAGTAAATGCTTAAAAACAGAAAATTTCTTCTGGAGCAATCTGAGATTTTAGGAGTTAAACAGAAAAAAACATTCAGGATTAGAACATATCCAATTATTCCTTAAAGACTCCTTAAAGCGAAAACACCAAGATTGGGTCTTAAGTCAAAGAGATCTAGGAGCTATATATTTCCACCTCCCACTTCTGTGCATGAAAGGAGCTAACCATTCCTACCATATAGCAGTGTTGAGATAAATGAAGGCCTAGTTGATGACTAGGTGGGAAGAAGCCTAGCTGTGAAATAGAATTTGGAAGTTATATCTTCCATCATCATCATTTTCATGGTGCTGTGACCAGAATTCTAGCAGAAGTTTACACAAGTCAAATGGCTTTGTTTGAAGTCACCTAGTTAAGTAGTTAGAGTAGGTTTCTCACCCAGAGTGAACTCTAGTGCATGCGCTAGTCATCCCTACACTGCCTCGGGCCTTCTCCAGTTTTCCCAATTAGTCAGAATTGGTCATAATTCAAAGACATATTCATCCTTTGCTTTTATTCTTTTGTTGTATAAACCAGGGATGTGGTAAAAGGAAGTGGCTAGTTTTGTTTTATTTGTTTTTCTTTTTAAGTTTTACTAGGGAACTAGCTATTTCTGTTTAGAAAAATCTGTTTTGGCTAACATTGTGGGAATCCTGAGAGTTCTGAGTGTGGCAGCGGCTCAGTTTCTAATTAAGTGAAATCCCACATCTGTTTTTTAAGTATGTGCTGAAAAATTAAATACACTGCTACTCAGTTCGAAGAGACAAAGCTGACACACAAAAGGGGTAAAACACAGAGGTAATTTCTGATAGGCCTTCTAGAAGAAACAGTTAAGTACATTATTACTAATCTATATGAAATGATTGTGTATTGCTGAATTTTATTTGCAATTATTTATTTCGAGGACTGATATTTCCAGCTAATAATCTATTGAGGATACAGAGCAGAGTTGACCTATGGTATAATACCTATAGCGTTTATACTTATGCAATTAAATAAGTTGGTATTTGGTAGCACAGGTGTATGAAGCTTTTAGTTTCAGGGTAGTTTTTTCTTCTGTGGTCTCCATGAAGTACAGAATGCACACACACACACACACACATATCTATGTCTATACAGTAATATATGTGAAATATGTAATATACATATGTAGAAATACACTGATTTAAATATAACTTAAGAAGTCTGGCCTGGCTTATGATTTACTTTAGTAGAATTTCACAGACATACATATGAGAATGTGCCAACTACAGGTGGTCCTCTATGTAAATTTTGCATTTGGCATGAAATTTTCGTATCATGAAACTTGGATTCTAAGAGGGAATATTCCAAGAACAAGTATCTTACCTTATTCTATTGTCAGCCAATGACAGGGATAGGCCAGGTTCAAGGGAGAAGAAAGAAATTTCATCTTTTGGTGGAATGTAGACACAAGGAATTGATAGAGGCCACATTTGGAGATGGCTTACCATAGTTTATGTGAAAGTTAATAATAAAATTATTAGCTGAATATTTTTGAAATAAATAGACCTACTTAGAGAAAAAAATCTAAATCTTTATGTAATCAATTTTTTTTTTGCATCCTTGTTTGTTTTTTTTACATTATAGGGTTTCCCCCCTTACATGTGGTCACTGTAGTTTTCCTACCGCCAAAGCACCTATAGTTCCCTACTCTATTCCACTGGGCTCTTCTCCCCTCCTGATTTGTAAATCAGATTTACAAATTAACAATATATACAAATCCTTTGCTACTGTGTGAGGACAGAATTCAATTATAGGAGGAAGTAGGATAAAGAAGGGGAAGGGTAGAATTGTCATCTGTAGTCTGAGAGACTGTGAGTCTGCCTTCTAGGTACTTCTCATCTGCTTGATGACTCAGTATTGTAATAGAGATCCAGCCCTAGTTTCCAAGTCAGGGTTTCAGCCTTGACAAAGGAACATTCCACTGATCAGCTTCTGGGGTCCCTTGTCATACATAGGTTCTTAGCTCCCCGGGTGCTCCCAGTCATAACTCATGATGCATACCCTTCCCAGGGTGATCACACTTTTTTGCTCTTGATAGATTTGAAAGGCACCTTGTAAGATTTGGCTCCTATGACTTGATTGACAGGTTTCTGATTGGCAGTTCTGATTTTCTATAGGAATGCAGAACTTCAGGTAACAAAATGGTGGCCCAACAGGCCACTAAGGATTAGCAGACTCACAGGTTTTTTTTTTTTTTTTCCAATCCTCGGTTTGCTACATGAGCTCTCCTAAACCAAGAATGAAGTAAACTGGATGAACAAAATGATATTAACAGGGAAGAACTAATAACGATAATCATAGCTAGAACATACTCAGTACTGTGTGCCACTAATTTTCACAATGACCCCTTGGGTTAGATATTTTGATCCCCATTTTAATGTTGAGGAAACAAGATGGTGCTTGGAATTAATCCATGTTCTCTTAGGCTATGACCCATCCCATTTAGAAATTGTATTTTACCATTTAAAATATTACACTAGTCCTTCTAAAATTACTGTGAGAAAAAAAAAAGACTAATTGAAAAAATAGATAAGGGGAAGCATATTCTAATAACAGTGAAAGGTTATAAATTAGATTTGGTCAAAGGTTTTTTTTTTAATATTTACGCATACAGAACTGGGGTACAGTTCTGTAGGTGCAGGGGTGGTGAGAGGTTTCACCAGAGACAGAGCGGGGAGCAGAACAGGCAGATCAATGAAGTGCACTCTGAGGGGAGCAGCAGGCAGGTCAGGAGAGGTCTGCCGTGCCATGTGGGTCACCTCCTGGGCTGGGGATTGAACTCATGCTGAAGAGGCTTTAACCTCTCAGTGCTGAACCTGCTGTGCCACCAGGGAGGGCCCTGGTCAAAGGTTCTTAATTATGACTATATTCTAGAACATTCTAGGGATTTCCCAAAAAAAATACTTTGATCCACAAGCCAAGTAAATTAAAATCTCTTCAATTACAGCTTAAAAGGAACTTTTTTAAAATAATAGTTTATTTTTACATCATTTTGTGCATTTTTTTATCTCAATTGTAATCCCCATGGGTTTTCCATTACCAAGTCACCAAGTCACCCATGAGCCATCACCATAGTCCAGTGCACACTCCCCCCCCACCCCCCGTTTTTGATCCCATTCCCCACTTCTCCACTCCACTATCACAAAATGTCTCTGGTATATGGCTGTTCATTATTCTTATTATTTTCTTGCCTAGTCCATTATGCTCCTGCTATGAGTGAAATCATCTGGTATTTTTCTCTAAAAGAAACTTTTAAAAATGATTGTGGTTGTAGTGGAGAATTCCTCTGCATCTGTAGAGATGTGTGAGTGAGTCACCATTGGCTGTGTGTGAGTCATTCTCTTTGCATTATTTAGAACAATAATGTGTAGATGCTCAGAAAAATGTATGCAAATTGACTGAATACAATCTAGAAAGAGTTGTAACATCTTGAAAGTTCAAACAATAGGCATTGGAAAGTTCAGGTGCTGTGGAGATTGTTATGCCAGAACGGGATGCACTACCCAGAAAAAGCCAGCCACATCGCTGTAAAGACAAGAGGAAACTTTATTGCAAGCTGGAGCTTGGGCCTAACCACACACCAGAGGCACCTGAGTGGCAGGAAAGGCCCAGAACAAAGGAAAGAGCAGACCATATAGTTACTTTTTGGCACAGCAGGCCTCAGGACAAAGGGGTAGCTAGTGATTGGTTTGGCTGATCTTTACATGGTTTCCTAAATATGGTGAGCTTGGCTTTTGGCCAAGGCAATTGGCCCCCCACACCTTATATATACAGGAATGCACAAGAATGCAGGTTCCAATAGGGGGCAAGGAGGGAGGGGTAAATGTTTCCCCTGGGGCAGAGATTTTAAGAACATGGTGCTGATTATGTTCTGCAGAGATATTTAGTAGAAGATATTTAGAATAAACTTTGTCTTATTTGTGTTACTTGGGCAAGTAAGACTTCTCTGCCAACCATTTCATTATGTGACTATTAATAAAGTGTACCTTTATCTTAGTTTTGATACTATACACAGTTTGCACAATCAAATTTGTTTTTGCATGGAGAAAAACTCAGTGCGTGATTTTTGTAGTTACTATGTCCCAGCCTTTGCTGTTCCTTCTTGGCAATTCTTTTCCCTCCTGAGCAGGAAGGGGTGGGGTTGAGGGGAATGTAACATGCTAAAGAACTGAAAGTATTAATTTTATAGATAAAAAATGAGACATTGTATCTTTGCCCCCTTCCTCTTTTATCCAATCAATAAAAAGAGTGATTAGAATTTAATTCCTTGATTCTCAGTTAAAAAAAGCTAATAGCTTAATTTTATTCATCTAAATTTTGCCTCTTTCCAAAAAGGATTTAAAACTGCATGGAACATATTAACATTGGAAAATTAGTAATGTATACAAAGAAAAGTTAAGGTCCTGGGGGAGCAATATGTTGGTCAGGGGACTTAGCACAAATTTGTAACTGAATAAGATGTTTACTGGGAAGCTTCTTGCTAGTCAGGGCAAGAATCAGTTTACTTAGTAATTGTTAGCAGAAACGACCTGTGTAGGGCTTAGTGCAGATGTCAAAGAAACTTCTGCTTTAGACTTTATAAGGGACAGTGTGTGTCAAGATAAGCAGCATCCTTGACTACAGCTTCACAACAAACACTGAGGGAGCTTCACTAAGTTTCTGTATTACTGTTTCTTTCAGTTGAAGACAAAATGTTAAAGGCAGACTCAGTGAAACTGTTTTTCAAAGATGATGTTGGATTGAAACTATTCTTTATAATATTTCCATTTTTTCACTTTTTTTATTTTTATCATTTTCTCTCTTGCTTTCCTTTGAACTTCACAATATAGACCAAAAGAATTGTTTTACATACTAACATACTACATCATTTTGTTTCCCCCCAATTATTTATAATAATTTATAATAGAGAAATATAGGACATACTTTTAGTTTCTTGGCCTTCTTTGAAGACCTGAGATCCACACACACACACACACACACACACACACACACACACACATTATATTTAATAATATAATGGTTTATTTTTACAACATTTTGTATCTTTTTCCATCTCTGTTGTAATCCCTGTGGGCTTCCCATCACCAAATCACCCATGTGGCATCACCATAGTACAGTGCACTTCCCCCCCTGCCCCCATGTTTGATCCCATTTCCCACTCCACCCCCATGAATATCTCTGGTATATAGTTCTTCATTATTATTATAACCCCCCCACCCCTGAGATGAGTGAAACTATTGGGCATTTTTTTTCCCTTCTGTCTTATTTCACTAAGCATAAGCCCTTCCAGCTCCATCCATGTTGCTACAAAATGCATGAGTTTATCTTTTTTGATTGCTGAGTAATATTCCACCGCCTACATTCCTATATTTCAAGCTGACAGGCTGTGCATCCAGTGGAGGAGACAAGGCCAGGAATCACGGGCTTTGGTGCTACTGACCGTAGGCATGGGCACTTTTTCTCCTATGACTATGCAGCTGCAAAGGCATAGTGGGGATTCACTGCTGACAATATTATGTAGTCAAGTCTGGATATGGCTAGAAATTAAAAAATGCTGTGGATCTTTTAGTGAATAAGCTAGCAGAGACCTATCTTTCCAAAAGGTATCAAATTCCTTTCTTGGAAAATTCTTTCAAATTAGATTTTTCTGCCAAACTATCTGGTTCTAGAAGTAATGGTGAGCTGAATCTGAATCGAATGGAGAGGAATATTTTTACCTTGCAAATCTGTCACATAAACTGCAATTTCAGCTGTATTTTTTATTTCCCTTTTGGCAGCAGACATTAATGGTTGAGGACACACTGCCATTCATTTTTGGGAAGCACCAAGTATTTGGGTTTTCTCTGCATCCAGGCAGAATCAGTTTCATGTTGTTTCTATAGGTACTAAATGTAAATATTTAGATATAACAAGCTTTTAAATTGTGTAATTTACTCCATCATCTGTGGAATTATGACTTTTCCTATGGCAGATTTGAAAGATTTATTGAACACTTACTTTGGAAAGATTATAAGATTAAAGATTGAAGATTTGTCCTAAATTATAAGTGCAGAATAAGAGGTCAGATTAAGATTAATCAACTGTCAAGCTGACCATAGATCTAAGGCAAGCAGCAGGGTTGGGGAAGAGAGTGGGTTCAAAGCAGGGGAGGGTAGAGCCCAAGGGGTTGTAGTGATGGCTTCCAGGTGTTATGGTGGTGTGAGATCTATGGGGACTACAGCCGAGGAGAGTAACCAAATTACTATACAAAAAAAATGACCAATGTGAGAAAAAAAATAATAGATATAGTGATAGCCAACTGTAAGCTTCCAGAAATAAAATATAAAATTGAATTAGTTAATTTTAAGATAGATTGTAAGAGAAAAAATAGTTCATTGTAGTAAAAACTGAACATGGATATAATATTTGGAGCCTCAGAAAAACGAATGTAATGAATGTAGGGAAGAGTTCAGAATAGGTAGATTTTAAATTCAGTATGAAAAGAGACAATATCTATAGATGTCTACATATGCGTGTGTGTGTTTGTATATGTACATATATACACATATAAGCTTGTTTATCATCCAATTCTTTGATGTTCAGATAATATGATTTTTTATAATTTCCTTTTGTCTATTAACCTCATTAGTGTGAGTGTTCTGCATGTTTTATTTGAAGCTTTATACTTCAATTTACCATATCAAGCCTTAGGTTGAAAGGCATTTTCTTTGCTTCTATTTAAAAATTAAAATTCTGAAAATAGGGCCCTCCCTGGTGGGCAATAGGTTAAAGCACAGCACTATGATCTAGCTGCAGCTGTTTCAGCACAAGTTCGATTTCTGTCCTGGGAGATGACCCACATGGCCAACAGACCTCTCCTGTCTTGCCCACTGCTCCCCTCAGCAGTGTACTTTCTCAGTCTGTCTGTTCTGCTCCCCACTCTGTCTCTGGTGAATCCTTTCACCATCCCTGCACCTCTGGCCTGTACCCCAGTTTTATATGCATAAATAAATAAATTTAAAAAAATCAGAAAATAATGTATTAGAAAAATCTCTGTTGATCTTTTTTAAATTTGTCTTTTTTATTATAATAGTTTATGTTTACATCATTTTGTGCCTTTTTTCCATCTTCTGTTGATCTTTTTAGGTTAAAAAGCTTTTAATTTGTTTTGGGCTGTTACACTATTATATTTAACTCTACATTACTTAAATATTCTGTGGGACTTTGACTCTTGTATTTTATTTTTTGTTAAAGATTTATTATACATGCATATAAGAGCTGGGTTGCAGGCCAGATATACAGGGATAAGAGGGCTCACCAGAGACAGGGTAGGGAACAGAACAGGCAGATGGACTGAAATACACTGCTGGGGGGAGCAGAGAGCCAAGACAAGAGAGGTCTGCCATGCCATGTGGGTCACCTCCCTGGTAGGGAGTACTTCAGAAATACCTTTTCACTTAAGCTGACTTACTCAATTCTAGTTTCTTTTTCCTGATGGAAATGTTTTTATCCCTTAATGTAGTAAAACAAAAATATGATGAGATATCTGCTCTTAGACCAAAATATCTAAAATATGCCTAGATATTTCAAGGCATTTCTCACTGATAGTGCTTTTATATTTTGTAGTTAAAATTCAAATGCTATGACATACTCATTAAAAGGACAAAAATATGAGGAACTAACTGCCTTCAAAGCCCATGTTCTTTCCTTTTTGCTCAAGGAAAACTTAGTTTTCCTCGATTACTGCCATGTGTTTGAGAAGTACTTAGCATGATCTTTTTTCTTTCATTTAATATTATAATACATTATTTTCAGACGCAATATTGACATAGGCTTGGAGGATTTAAAAAATGTGAAGCCAGCAGGAGAGACATACATCCATGAAGGACTAAAGCTAGTAAGTTCTTCATGTGTTGGGAGAGAATGTTTTCTTATACTGTATTGAAAGAAATTATCTTTCTAGGAAAACCCAGTCCACTTACATATTTATCTTAAAGGTTTTTTTTAAAGGCTTAAGTTGTGGGCATGAGATTGAAAGAAAACATTGCATACCGTGGTGATAACAAACATTTGGATAGCATTTTGCCTTTTAAGGGATTTTCCACTTTCTCTGTGGTTACGTTCAAATTATTCAATCAAAGCTGAATTGTTGATTACTTCAACCCAGTAACAACTCTTCTGTAATATGAACATATGCATATTTCAAATAAAATAAGCACAAAACAGTGTTTTCTAAGCCTATCTATAATATTTTGATTTTGTTAGGCTTACAAGTTCAGCTTGCTGGAACATGTTGGTTAAAAGTTAAGATGAAATTATGGGTTGGATAATTATTATTCATTTTCAGGCAAATGAACAAATTCAGAAAGCAGGAGCTTTTAAAACCTCCAGTATCATAATTGCTCTGACAGATGGTAAGCTGGATGGTCTGGTGCCAAAATATGCAGAAAAAGAGGTGAGAATTGAACTGAAACTGTTCTTTGCACCCCACTGTCCTTTGATGTGTAGCCTGATAATTGAATAATTTACCTTTTTCTCTCTCTTTTGGTACATTCCCTCCATCTTCCCTTTTTCAAGGCAAAGTTATCCAGGTCACTTGGGGCTAGAGTGTATTGTGTTGGTGTTCTTGACTTTGAGCAAGCTCAGGTGAGTATAGCAGCTCTTCAGACTTTAACTATGTCACATAATTATCTTAAGGATATTTATCAAGTTACTCCACTGATGGCTTATTACGACACATTTAATTACTTATTAAGGAATTTCTACAAAAAACCCATGTCTTGAATCATGTGTTAATAATATTTGTTTTTGTTAGATTTTGCGACTGAAAACAAAACCCAAAATTTCTTGGAACATTTATTAAAGGAGAATCACTTTCAAATCTTTCCAAGCCATATAATCCTGGAGTATAATTTTTCAGAAGAATGTAGCTAAGATGTAGTGAATGATGTGTACGAAGAGCTGTGTCTCTTTCACCCATTTCTTTATTAAAATTTCCTCCTTTTTCTAAAGCTGGAAAGAATTGCTGATTCCAAGGAGCAAGTTTTTCCTGTTACAGGCGGATTTCAAGCTCTTAAAGGAATAATCAACTCTGTGAGTATTTCTTTGGGGCAGGAGGAAGGCCTCATAATTTTAGATATATTTTATACTTAAGAAGTAATCTTGTTATCCAGGTTAGTAGGTCATTATCTTGGAGACCACAGTGTAATCCTTAAAGATCTGGATTTTTTTTTTTCAAATGAGATTTGATATCAATTCTGAGAAATTGAACACTGTGAGCCTGAGTTTGTGATTTCAAATTTAAGATTTTCATTAACTTTTTTAGGAACACTCCCATTTTTTAAGCATGGGCTTCCTTACTGGCTTGCTATCGTGAATGTTTTATCAGCTTTATAAGCAAAGTGTAAAATAATACTTTGGATTGGCATTTGTGATTACTTCCTCTTCCAAATATGGTATTTCTTAGCTATCCCTGTGCTGGGTATTTGACTACTCTTGTTCTTTCCATTATAATAATTGGTAGTTTCAATGGAGCTCACCATATTTCTGTTTAGAATTCAGTTGAGATTCATTAGAATCTGGGCTATCCTAAACTGGGGGTAAGAAAATGGAGTGATGAAATATAAAGGAAAACTCCTGGGCTTTCACAGCAACGTTTATGTTTCATTTTACTGGTTTTTGCTAGAAGCACTAGAAACAGTTTCTATTAAGTATTTATGATATTTTGTAAACACAATCTTAAAATGAAAGTGAATAATATATAGCCGTATGTATACATACACACATACACACACATACACACACACACTTCGCCTAAACCAACTCTTTCTGTTAATCATTAGGTATTTATTAAAAGGAAAGAAATCTTATTTTCTTCCGACATTTGGTATTTAAAATTTGTCTTTAAACATTATACTTTTCAGAAACACAGAGTAAGAGTTATTGAATTTGTTTTTAGTAGCAAATAGGGTTTGTTTTCTAATTAATGAAGCTTCTCAGAGAAAAAATACAATTTTGTTCTCTCACCACATACAGTGAAAAGGCCAAATGCAAGTGAGGAATGTAACAAATTTAATTATAGCAGGAATTTTTATATATCAATGTGTCTAGTTTTCGGAAAAAAATGTAATGTAAAAATAGTAAATATTTTGTAACTAGGTTCAAGATATGCTGCAAATGTGATTTTAGTCTTAGAATATAGGAAAATGAATGGCAGTGAAAATAGAAGGTAACTTGATACTATTTGTAAACAAATCAGTATATTTCATTTAATTTTTAAAAATTTATTTGTTCATATTTATTCATGTATACATGTATTGTGGTGTAGACCAGAGGTGTGAGAATTGAGATGATTCACTAGAGACAGAGTGGGAGGTGGACAGGCAGATCTATTGAAATACACTGCTGAGGGGAGCAGTGGGTCAGACAGGAGAGGTCTGCTGCGCCATGTGGGTCACTTCCCTGGCCAGGGATTGAACTCATGCTGCAGACAGCTTGATAGCACTGTGTCTTTAACTCCTGTGCCACCAGGGAGGCCCAGTATATTGTAATTTAAATAGAATATTAAAATAATGCTTAATGAAAATTCTTAGTTTTAAGAATTCTTAATTCTATTAAGAATTTTCAGTTATTTTTGTAATTATACCGGTAAGTAGTAAAGATTTCTCTGGGTTATCCCCTTTGGGATTTTTTTTCCCTCTATAGTAACAGGTTTGGTTAAACATTTTCCAGATGACTAATTGGTTTTTTGAAATTTGTTTTGTTAGTTACAAATAAGTACAGATTTTCCTTTCAAAAAATGAGTAGTTGACTACCAGAACAAATAAAATTGTTTTACTTAAAAGGACATTTTATTGTTAAATTTTATTTTTCTATTTATATTAGGGAAACCTCCAAATGCATTTTTTTTGTTGGTTTTAAGATTTATTTATTTATTTATGCACATAAAAACTGGCTATAGACCAGAGGTGTAGGGGGTGAGAGGATCTGCCAGAGACAGAGTGGGGGGCAGAACAGGCAGATTGACTGAAATACACTGCTGAGGGGGACAGTGGGGCAGACACGAGAGTTCTGCTCCACCGTGTGGGTTATCTACCAGCCAGGGATAGAACTCATGTCTCAGTGGCTGGTAATAGCTTGACAGCATTGTTTATTTAACTCCTGTATCACAGGAAGGCCCTGGAATGCAATTTCTAACTATAGTCTTTCTTGCCTGAATTTTTGATGGACTTGAATAAGTGATGTTGATACATTTAGCATGACGTTGGAAAGATTAGTGTTATTTTAATTACACATTGCCAGTAAAGTCTCTTGTGTTTTACTGGAAGGTCTGATGTGTAGAACTTTCAAGTCCACATAGTTAAACTTTAGCTATTTTGTCACAAAAGGAAGAGTAAATTAGCCTCTAAAAACATCCTGGCAATAAAAAAGCAGAGTTGGCAGATAGATAATCATTACAATCAGAGTTGGTCTTAGTATTGGTTGAGATTTTTAATCAATGTAAAGATAGCTTGGGATTTTCGCCTACTTTGTAGAAGTTAAGGTAACTCAACCACTTTATCTTTCTTCAAGGCAGAGGTAGCTCCATTCCTGATAGTTCACAAGTGCTCTAACTCTACCTCAAATTTGAATTGCACTTTATAGTTACACAGTACCATCTTAAAAGAAAAAAAAAAGTATTTAAAATAAATATAGTAGGGCCCTCCCTGGTGGCATAGCAGGTTAAGCACAGCACTGAGAAAGCCACTTTAGCATGAGTTCAATCCCCAGCCCCAGAGGTGACCCACATGGCTTGGCAGACCTCTCCTGACCTGCCTGCTGCTCCCCTCAGCAGTGCACTTCATCAGTCATCCTGTTCTGCTCCCCACTCTGTCTCTGGTGAGTCTTCTCACAGCCCCTGCACCTCTGGCCTGTACCCCTGTTCTGTATGCATAAATAAATCTTTAAAAAAAATAAAGAATATTCTTAGTAATATATATGATGATTTAGAAGATGGACAGGTATGTTATGCATGTCTTGCAATAGTCCTTATGAACAGTGACAAAAGGAAACCCAATATAGTACAGACAATATGAGATTGGGACTAGGAAGACCTGTGTCTGGGTTCCAATTCTGCCACTGTCTAGCCATGAGACCTTTTGTACATCCTACACTGCAATATCTCAGAGTTTAAACTGTCTCCTTAGTAAAACGTAGATACTGATATCTTTTCATTGGGTTTTGTGAAGGAGATGACATAATGAAGAATTGTAAAAAAAAAAAAAACATTTTGTGGGAAGTTAAAAATAGAAGGAAGCTAGGTCTATATAGAATGAGGCTATTGAACCTTTTGTAGAATCAGCAATGGGAAATTATCTGTGACACCAGGCTGGATGGACATGCTATTGAAAATGTGAGAGGCAGACAACCACTTGGAGGGTCAGAATAACTAGTATTAGTAGATGGTGTTTAAAGTCAAGTAGTGGCTGTGATTTAGTTCCAAATTTGTCAGTGGGGTATTGGCCCAGACAGGAACTAAGACATTCAAAAACTATTGAGATTCAATATTCCATAAAAAAAGCAATGGAAAGTAACAGAACTCTGCATCCAAAAAACAGGCACAATTCTCAGGGGAAACTGGTTCTATTAAACAGCAGAGTAGAATCCTGATTAAGGGGAAGCAGCATCCTTAATTGACCAAAACTTCACAGGATTTATTCTGGGTTGCGAGATTGTAGGGCTGTCAAACAGTTAGGTCAAGGACCATGAGGGATTAACACTGCCCTGGTTACAATCAGTCAGGACAGAGTGAGGCTAAACATCCAGGTATAAAATTATTTTCTAAATGTTGAATGAACTCTAAGCCTCTGACAAATTTTAGGCAGCAAATACTATTTATCAATATTAAAATGATAGCAATAGAATGGAATAAAAAGGTAAATTTGAAAGCATTAAAAATTTAATAGATCTAAGAGGTGGAATTAAAGGAGAGCAGAGTATAACTGAGTATCCCTCCCTCACCCCTGAACTAATATGAATAATTAGGAGCTTGACAGGTAAGAGTAAAACCTGTTGTTATTAAAGGTACTCCAGAGTTTGCCCACAAACTGGACTAGGCAGAAGGTACAGAGGAGGTGATTGGGTCTAGGAAGAAATCCCTTTAGGAAAGCCCCTTGGGGAACTGGTGGTCTGCTTAAATGTTAGGACAAGAACTCTGCCAAATTGAGTCACTGTTCCCCCTGTTGTTTCTTCCTCTTTTCACTGCTCACAGACACTACGATACAGCTCTTTTGTTTTTCACTTTATATTGTTTTTAAGATCTTGGGTGTTTAACAATTATTTTTGGTTTCTCAAAAAGTGATTATATGACTTTTATTTGAAGTAGTGTAGATCAGACTCTCATGTGAGTGCATGTGGTGTTTTCATAATGCAGTGCTATGAAACAAAACATGAAAAATAAAATCACTGTTGGTGTATAACAGGGAAAAAAATAAAGTTCAGAATGCTTAGAGAAAAATCCCCTCTCCTTTTTTTCTAAAAACAGGACCATAGGCTGTTTACTCTTTGGGATTATTTCCATAGTTTTTCCTTTTTAAATAGAGTACTTAAGCTGTGAAGCAGAAGAGGTGAATCAGTTGTGAAGATGGTTTTATAAATAATCCTGTTCCAAAAGCATTAAGAACGCCACATTATGGGTGATGGCAGCTAGTGCCAGAGTTTTAAACAGAAAGGGAGTGATTACCTGTATTGCTGGGAAATTTAAATAAATAAATGACAATATGTTTGTAAAAGGGGAAAATGGAATATATATTTTTAAATAACTATTCATTGTGTTGAAACTCTAAGCTGTATTTGACCTTTGAAACCAAATGTTTTCTCAGTAATGTTTACTATTATTTAAAAAAAAATATCTAAGAAAAGCATCTAAATTTTATTTAATGGAATGAAAGGACATTACAAAGTCATTTTCTCTACTGATAAATCATTTCATAATAAAAGATATCTAATAAACATTTTAATAAGATTTTAGCTTAAATGATTTTTTTAGGATCTGCTTTGAATATTGACTTAAGTTGTGAAACTTTCTATTTATAAAATTGTGGGTTGATAAAAAACCTAAAACTGAGCTAACTATAAATATACACTCATTGGGAAAAAACCCTCTAACTGGTAGAACTTAACTTAAAATTGGAACTCATTTTTAAAAGAATTGGTTATGATGTGAGTTTCACTATAAATCAGATTAATCTGAGTTTCTGTATTTCCTCCCCTCCTTCTTTGCCTAGTGACTAATACAATATTGGGTAAGTAGTTGTTAATTTATTCATACTTACCAATGAAGGAGTCAGTAAATAACATCCATGCAAGTTATTGAAAATGATTTTATAATATAGCTGATGTAGTTGAGCATTAAAACAATCAATTACGGGGCCCTCCTTGGTGGCTGTGTTAAAGCACAGCACTAAGAAGCTTAAGCTACTTCCACATGAGTTCGATCCCCGCCTGCCCTGAAGGAGATCCACATGGCACCGCAGAACTCTCCTGACCTGCCTGCTGCTCCCCTCAGCAGTGTACTTGGTCAGTCTGCCTGTTCTGTTCCCCACTCTCTGGTGAATCCTCTCACCCTCCGCAACTCTGGCCTGTACCCCAGTTCTGTATGAATAAATAAATAAATCTTTAAAAACACTTTTTTTGTTAACCAGAAAATATTTTTAATTGACTTCTAAATGTGTATGACTTTGATTTCATTCTCTTATTTATATTCCACTATTGAATTTTTTTGTTACAAGTGGCAAAAATAGGTTCATACTAGCTTTAAAAAATAGAAAACTATTGGCTTATTTAACTGAGTAATTCAGAAGGGAAATTCCCTTGATTCCTAAGGATCTCCTGCTTCAGTACGTTTTCCAGATGGTTCTGTCTGCTGCTTCCTCTCCTTGTTCAGAGAAAATTGTTAAAGATTTCTGGTTTACTTGGTCCTCAGTAAGCCTGCTGCAGAGAGTTATTGTTTCTGGACATCTGTATATTTGGTGCCAGATGAGAACTTCTGTTGACTCAGTTGGGTCAAGGGCTCATTGCTGCACCAGTTACACTGTCAACATTATCTGGACTAGCCTGAGTAATATGTCTCTTTCTATACAAAGCATTGGGAGCAAGGTGGAGAGGGAGATGACACTGTGTTTGACAACTTCACTAGTACCACATGGTGTGTGAACAATTTCTCCCACAGAAAGAGGAGACTGCTCATAGATGTATGAGGATGAGTAAGTATAGAGCAGAGGGGTAAGAAAAGGAGTTGATAGCTACTGTATTCAAATGTTTGACTTTTTTTTTTTAAAAAAAGACCCGTATATTCAGTGTCATGATCAGACTTACCAATCAGTGGCATGGCTGCCAAAAACAAAAAACAACAAAACTAGTTTAAAACCCTTTGTTAGAATTCTTTACACTTTCTGGGTCCTCCCTGGTGGTGCAGTGGATTGGAGCACTGCACTGTGAAGCGAAGCCAAGCTGTGGCCGCTTCTGTGAGTTTGATTCCTGCCCGCGAGGTGATCCACATGGCACAGCAGATATCTCCTGTCTTGCCCACCGCTCCCTCAACAGTATATTTTGTCTATCTGTCTGTTCTGCTCTCTATTTCTGGTGAATCCTCTCACTGTCCCAGCACCTCTGGATGTACACCATTTCTATATCCATAAATAAAATCTTAAAAAAAAAAGAGGAATGCTTTACACTAAAAAACCTGCTATACAATTAATCACATACAGCCCTTGATTATTTTGCCCATACTCATGAGTATTGTCTAAACCCTTATTTCTCTGTGGCAGGTAGGCCCTGCCACTACTGTGTTTGACTGAGTTCACAAATCTATTATGTCCTGTACCTCTCTCTCTCTTCTCTGGCTCTCCTCCCTGGATAAGCTGTGTTTCTTGTCAGTTAATTGAAGCTTCCCGACACTGCCATTCATCCTACTGCTGTGGGAGTTAACATAACCTCCTTGGATTCATGGCTTGATGAATTGTTGGCTTCTCCTTTCACAGAGACCAGAGCTTCTGCCTCCAAACTTTCCTACTTTGATGGTTCCAACATTTGAAGATGGGTTGTTGTAGTTGCCAAAAATGTAGCTTCTACCACCTCCAAAATTGCTTCCATCAGTACGAAGTCCATTGTCATCATTCTCACTGCCTCCATGTCCACCACCACCCTGGCCTCCATCAAAGCCACCTTGACCGTTGAAGTGCCTCCCATGACTAACATTGCCACTTCACCAAAATCATCTCCACAAGCACCATCAAACTTAAAAAAAAAAAAAATCCTTATGCTTACAGAACTGGGGTCCAGGCCAGAGGTGTGGTAGGTGAAAGGATTTATCAGAAACAGAGTGGGGAGCAGAACAGGCAGATCTACTGAAATACACTGCTGAGGGGAGCAGCAGAAGGGTCAGAAGAGGTCTACCAATACTATGTGGGTCAGCTCCCTGGTGGGTGATTGAACTCTTACAACAGTGGCTTAGTAGAATTTCATAATGTGGTACTTTAACCCTTTGCACCACCGCACCATCAAACTTTTGAGAATCACTTTGACTTCTTTGACTGGATGAAGCACTGGCCATCTCTTGCTCAGATAGGGCTTTCTTGCTTTCACAGTTGTGATGGTTCACTCTATATGGTATTTCTGAATGACAGTCTTGTGGACAGAATCATGATCCTCAGAGTTTACAAAAGCAAAGCTTGTCTTCTTGCCACTGCCTATTCACTCATGATTTCAGTCACTTCAATTTTCTCAAACTGCTCAATATAATCTCTTAGGTGATGTTCTTCAGCATCTTTTTTAATGCCATCAATAAAAATCTTTTATACAGCTAAGTGAGCACCAGGTCATTGAGAATCTTCTCTTGTCACAGCCCTCTTTGGCTCCACAACTCTTCTGGGCACCTTGAATGTGGCATACGTGGCAACCCCAAAGTCTCTGGAATGCTTGGCGTGGGTCTGTCATTACCACACAGTCTACGATCACTCCCCATTGCACAAAATGGTACCTCAAAATGCCATTAGTTGTTTCAAAATTTAAATCTTCAGTGAAGAGCTTCTGCAACTTTTCTGGCTCCTTGGGAAACTGATTTAGACTTGATGGCAGTGGAAAGGGAGACTTTTCTAATACTTACTCAGGGAGTCCACAGGCAGAGCATTTGACTTACCTTCTTTTAATAGACTTTATTTCTAAATTATAATTAACTAAAAAATGTAAATAGAACAGTTGCTTAAAATTGTTAATTTTATTTATGGAAATTCTTTAACCTGTTCTCACATTTATTGTCCAGTGCTGTTTTAATATATTACATAATACTTCATAATAACATTATTCTTTCTTTTTTCTTTATTTGATTGTAATTATAGTTTAGGAACTCAATCCACTGAATTTCTTCATTGAATAAATACTTACACTGTTGGGATATTTTGTATGAAAATGATAAATGAGTGGCTCTAAATTATGTAGACAAAGTTAGGTGTGAAGTGTTTATATCTGAATGTTAATCTGTTGGGCCACAAAGGTAACTTTTATTATTTTTTTTTACACTTGACTTTTTTAAAATTTTAGGTAACCTTTTATTAGTAATTTGTTACAGGACAATGCAAATTTTTAAATCTTTTAAAAAAGTATTTATTTTAAAGATTTATTTATTTATGCATACAGAACTGGGGTACAGGTCAGAGGTGCAGGGGCAGTGCCAGGATTCACCAGAGACAGAGTGGGGAATAGAACAGGCAGATTGACGAAATACACTGCTGAGGGGAGCAGCCGGCGGGTCAGGAGAGGTCTGCTGTGCCATGTGGGTCACCTCCTGGGTGGCGATCGAACTCATGCTGAAGTGGCTTTAGCTTCTTAGTTCTGTGCTTTAACTGGCTGCACCATCAGGGAGGGCCCTATTT
Source organism: Condylura cristata (assembly GCF_000260355.1). Taxonomy (NCBI): domain Eukaryota; kingdom Metazoa; phylum Chordata; class Mammalia; order Eulipotyphla; family Talpidae; genus Condylura; species Condylura cristata. Next base: position 15,314,873 of record NW_004567113.1, read on the forward strand.
ATTTATTTTTAATTGAGGTAATATTGTGATACCCCTATCAGGTATTACCACTATGTTGCACCCATAACCAACTCAGACCTATTTCACCACCAGACATTGTTGTGCTTTGTGCTTCCTTCCCTCTATGTTTTTGCCCTTACCCTACTCCCTTCTCCCATTGGCACTTCAGTTCTGTAGTCAGCTATCAAGAAGTAGCAGTATGCCATTGTGTATATATACTACATTATCTTGATTCACTCATTTATTTGGGGCTTTTGGGTTGTTTCCATAGTTTGGCCATAGTAAATAGTTTGACAATAAACATGGGAGTGCAAGTTCCCAAAAGGAGCTGGCTTTAAAAGAATCCCTTGTTTTTGAAAACAAATTCAGTAAAATAGAAAAAAATGGAAAAGAAAGATAAAATGTTAAGATTTATGACTAAGATTATCATTGGTGTAAATTATAATGGGTAAATGCATAATTTCTCAGTAATATCTCACTTTCCCCCAAGGAGAGTAATTTCAAATTTGTTCAGAAGCATTTATTGAATATATACTGTGTTCAAGATACTTTTCTGAATATTGGGTTATAAGAATGGGTATGCTACTCCTGACTTTTCGGAGCCCACCATTTTTAGGTATATGTGTTTTACTATAAAATTAATAGACTAATCTAATAAAAAATTCCTTGTTTTTGTTACAGAGGGAAATATTTTGTTCCTGACTAATTTTTAAAAAAATCAAATTGAACAAATAAACACTTAGAATGTTTGGCAGTTCTACTTCACATTTCAGTTAATAAGAGAATGGACAAATAGGACTAATATGATGTAATATGTGCACAAGAGGGGAAAGCATGTTGGGATCCAATATTTTAAAATTCTGAACCAAATAGTACATGTATTACCATGATCCTGAAATTTCAATGGACTTCTTATGGGGACTCTACTCATCCTTTCAGAAAGCATTTCTGTTTATTCTGAATTTGAGATGAACAAAAGAAAATAAAAAGAATGTAAGTCAGCTACACTCTTGTTTCAAATTACAATCTCCTTTTGGCATATTTCTGGGTTGTAGTGAGAAAAGACTTGTTCATACTTTTTGTCATGAGTTCTGCAATTGTGAGATGTGGAGGAACTTTTTGGTACTTCTGTTTCACGGTTTGTAATATGGATATATCTTCAGCAAGAGTATGCTCTAGTACTATTATTCATCTATTATGTTTGGAGCTGAGCAGTGTAAAAGGCAATAATTATAACTTATGTTCTTCCCTAGACTTCTTAGAATAAAAATTTGTTTAGAAAATTTGACACTGTGCTTACACTACTTGCTTACTTGCAAAATAATAGGAAATCCATATTTAGAAATGGGTCAGTGTGGTACACACTGTTTTGAGCAGCTGATATTTTGAAGCTCCAAGCACTTTTTAAAAATGAACTCAGCTAAAACACATGATTACAGTTACACTTGTTTTTCATTGAATTATTGTCACTTACAGAAAAATACATTTCCCAGGGAGCTTGGCAACCACAAGGGGAAAAAATATCACTTATTTGAATTTTGAATTGTAAAAATAAAACAAGAACAGGAAGGATCATGACCATTTTTTTAGCAACTTATTTCATGCACATGTATGGCTAATTACTAAAGCTTTGTATTATTGGGACCTTTAGAATGAATGTTGTCCAGTGATTTTGTTCCTTATGGAGTTTTAAACTTGAAATTGTTCATATTTGAAATGAACTCCTATAGTTCTTAATGCTGCTCATTGAGTCAGGGGGAAAAAAAGGGCGTTAGTTTTTTTAGATGTTGTTATCTTTCTTTTTAAGATGTACTTATTTACTTATATATACAAGAACTGAGTTGTAGATAAGAGGTGGGGAGGATAAAAGGATTCACCAGAGACAGAGTTGGGTAAGGAACAGATGGATCTACTGAAATACACTGCTGAGGGGAGCAGAGGGTGAGACAGGAGATGTCTGCTTTGCTATCTGGATTAGCTCCTTTGCAGGGACTCAAACTCATGCTGTAGTGGCAGGTGATAGCTTGATAGCACAGAGACTAACTCCAGGGAGCCTGATGTTATTATCATCTTCTGATATATTGTATGCCAAAAATTTTAGCTGTTTCTATCTGTTAAAGATACATCTATAGCATCTGTCAGTTATTGATAATGTTCTGTTGTAGAACATTTTATACCCCAAGACTAGTAGGTGAAAGCTGTTGGTAGGGTAAATATCTGGAGTTTCTAATAGAATTTTAAAAGTATTGGTCATATATGGGCAGCATATGGAATTAAAGTGTAAGGAAATACTTTATTTGGGAGAAATTATTATTTAAAAATTGACTTTAGAATGTTAGATTACAAAGAAAACTATTTAATAGTATTTAATAGCCTTTTTCCCTTTTCACATATCCTATCAAGAATTAGCCTCCCTCATATGAGGAAATAATAAAAAGTGTGAGTGAGCCCCTTTCAAGAGTAAGAAACTGAATATACTAGAATACTGTCACAGAATGATCTGCTATTATTGAGGTTTAAGCTCAATATTTGAGGTTTAAGCTTATGTTTGAAAGAAATCCATCGGCAAAGTTGAGCAGTTTTCCCATCCAAGTATTAACCAGGCCCGACCCTGCTTAGTTTCCGAAATCAGATGAGACCAGGCGTGTTCAAGGTGGTATGGCTGTAGACAGTTGAGCAGTTTTCATAATATGAGATTCTTGGCTGCATACTTAGTATGAGATAGTTGAGTGAATTTGCCAGCGGGGCAAGGGACCTTAGGTTGTTACAAGGAACTGATGGTGGTCTGCTACTGAAGAGTCTAAGATGGGTGATGGGGGTAATTTTTTTTTTCTTCCTCCCTTTTGATATACAATAAATGCAAATGCCACTTTCTCTATAAAGTATCTCTTTACACGTCAAGCACAAATGAGTATTCCTTATTTTTTGTTATCATGGCAGTTTGTACACTCTTCTATAAGAGCATTTATCATGTTATATTGGATTCGTTGTCTGTAAGTATGTCTTCCTAAAGACTGCTACCTTTTAAATGGAAGAACTGTATCTTATTCCTCTATATGTTGGCAATAATGTGGAGCATAAGGAAAGTTCTTAAACAACATTTGCAGAATAAAGGCATAAGGTGAGTTATAGAAGGAAGTCTTTCAGTGTCTAGAATAACGGTGAGCATTTGATGGACAACTGGTGACTAACTGATCGATTGTAAGGAACATCAATAGGATTTTAGCTCTGTGTTACTTTCTCATTAAATAATTTATTTATCAAAAAATAGAATTAGCCTCCCTCTTTTAAAACAATACATATTTTTAAATTGTATTCCTTTTCATGTTATTTTATTATTTCTTTTAATTTTCTTAAAAAATTTCTTAGTATCTACTCAATACCTTATAACATGTTATTACGTACCCAAAACTTGAACTAAGTTTTTCTTTCACTGTATGAATAACTGAAGATATGTGTGGTTTGACGAATTCAAGTAGCCCCTTATTCAGTTCTGTACTTTACAAAAGGTTATATGAAACTAGGCAGTTAATTAGATTTTTTTTTTACAGTACAGAGTTGAATGAGGGGTTACTTGTCTTATAGTTAAAGTGCTCATGTTTCTTGTTAGAAATTTTGAAGTTTACTTTTCAATTAATTTCATACACATTAATTGAGTAACTACTATTAGAATATATTCTGCTATAAGCTTAATTACTAGATTGGTTTTGAATTTGTTGTATTATTAGGGAGGTCCTGTAGTATTATAATTCATTAAAAAAAAATTTCCCTACACTCTTCTAGCATGAGTTCTACTCGAGTATTCTTCCCATTCTCACTTAGAAATTGGGAAAAAATGAAGTTTTAAACCTGGCTTGACAAATCAGTTGTAGGAAGTTGATGATTTTCTTTATACTGAAATCTTGATATTTCTCCCAATACAGCATAAACTTTAAAAAATACTGTCAGCCTTATATTATTATTTTAACTTCATTTCTCTATCTAAATTAATTGCTTGGTAAATTTTATGTTAGATATATCCCAACTAAGTGCCTTGATAATCAATCCCATTTTATCTAAATGACAAAAAAAAAAGGTCACAACTGTATTTATTGTATGCCTTTTCCATGTCATAATTCTGTTTATGTGTCCCATATTTGTTATTATAACATGTGTCCATTATGTAAATATTTTAAGAACATACAAATCTCAACATATGGTTTTATATATGTCTTAAAATCTCTAAGAAAGAAGAAATGAAGTCAGGATTCTCACAAAACTCATACCTTTTATTTATTTTTTGCTATAGATGATTCCTTGATAATACAGTCCCTGGCTAATACTCAATAATTACAAGTTGCTAATTGTAATCCTATAAATAAGCAAGATAAGATGTTACTAAGTAACCAAGGTTTTCTTGCCCCACTGTATCTCTGACTTAGCAGTATTTTTCAAGCCCCCACAGACTTTTCCAGTTCAGGCTCCAAGTTTATGTCTGCCAGTTATTATCTCAAATGCAGATTTAACTTGAAATCCAGCAACTTGGTCACATGACACAAGATGCAGACTCAATCCAATTAATTAGGAACTTGCCTGGGGTACACAGGGTGGAAATGTCTGTGTGATTTTTCATTCAAGTCTGGTTTCGGAGAAGGGACAGCACAGTGTGATCTGTTTTCATTTCCAGCCAAAACATCTGTAATCTCAGAGACCAGCAAACAGTGTGATCAGAAGTGATCCGATCTCTTACTAGCCAAAAATTAATCCAGGAAGTCGCATAAACAACTTAATCGCATTCTGTCCTCCTCCCTTGCTAAATAGAACAATTTATTGAAATTGCATTTGTGGTATTTATCAAGCCATTCATCATGTTCAGATTATATGATTAATACAAGTAATGTATGGATCTTTCACAGCCAGCTAGAAGCAACAGAAAATAATTATATTTTGTAAGAGTAAATGTTATTGCGCTAGTGTAGTTTTATCCCAAACAATTCAAAGGATGGGAACTACATGTATTTTGACTTTCTTAGTGTGTGTGTGTGTGTGTGTGTGTGTGTGTTAGACTTTTTGGGATACAATTTAGAAGAAGCATTCAAGGCAATACATTTCATTACACTTTTTATTGAAATAACTTTATAAAGTAATATTTTTCAGGTGTGTAATTCCAACATTGTGATCCCATCAAGAACCTAGCTTCCATCCATAAAAATAAAATTGACCTCTTTTGCCTATGTCATCCACCCTTCCCATATAGTAACCACCAATCTGTTCTCTGTATCTGAGCATTCTTTTGTTTCATTTTGCTTGTTCATTTGCTTTGTTGCTTTATCTTCACATAAGAGCGAAATCATATGGTAAAGACAAATACATTTTAAATACAACAGTTTCCATAATAGGAAAAGACAGTAAGTGGTATATAAAATCATCTTTAGACATTTAATTCACTTTGAGGCAACATCCTGGAAAGTAGAATTTTTATACAAAGTAACTATAATTTAGAGTTGTATATATTTTACATTTTCTATTACATATTTTTACTGGTTTATAAACACATGTTTTGCAAAGGGTGTTGTGCACACCAGTAGCTACCCTCCTGGAATTTCACACCTTTCTCTCAGACTGCTTTTCTAATGGTTTTGCTGCCTGCATTTCCATGTGTAGAGAATGGGCAGACATCCTTTTGAAACTACAATACCATGCAGGTTAATTGACTTCCTTCATATATTCAGCTCAACTCATATAGTCACATTCTAATATGAATAAGTTCATAGATAAGAAATTACATTGAAATGGAATTTTAGGGGAGATAGACTAATTGTACTGTGATTTACAGTTCAGCAAAAAAAGTGTCTGTTTCTCACAATTTAGGTGAGACTGTGAGGGTGACTATCTTAGTCTATATCAACTTGCTAAAGTCAACTCCATATCCAAACACACACACACACACAGTGTACAGCAAAACAAAACAGAAAACCAAACTTCTACCTCCAGGCTCTGAATGTCCTTTTTGTTTCAGAGCTCAGTCATATTCCAGAGTATTTCAACTGTGAAACCTAAAAGCCATTGCCATCTTTTACTTAGATGAAAAAGATATGTTCGAAGATAAAATAGCAAATTGATTTTTCCTGTTTGACTTTAGTTTTGAAAGAGTTTGCTGTGGTCACAAAACCAAATCAAAACCTTTGGTAGCTTGTTAACCTGTCATTAGTATAGCCTCTCCAGTCTTTTAGGTTCTGGATGATACTGAGAATTTGTTTATCTGTAGAAAACAAATTTGATATAGAAAGTAGCAACAAAGTAAGACAATAGAGGAAAAATAAATAAAAAGGAGGATACTAAAAATTTGGATATCATATATGTTACTGACTCAGAGTGCAGATAAGATTTAAATTTGTTCAAAGTCAATGATACTAAGAATTTTGAAACACCCCTCTTAGTCCCCCAACATATAAAAGTGAAAATTTTGGGACATGTTTTTGAATATAACAAATGAACCTGATTTTAGGTCATTTTTGAGTTTTACTAATTTGTTAAATATCTATTTTGTAATGGATCCATCCTGTCCATCACAGGCTTACAAGGTAGTAGAGTGCAAAAGTAGAACTGATTTTGGACCCAATGAAACTGGGGAGGTTAGACTCATAGTGAAAAGCTAATTGTTCTAGGGCAATTTTTAAAAATCTTCTTAAGCTTAAGCTTCTTCAGCTCTAAAGTGGGGATGCAATTAGTATGCACTTGCAAGATTTGGGATAATTAGCTAAAGAAATTCAGATAATGTGGTTAGTTCTGTTTCTGGATCATAAGTGCCCAACAATGGCAATTATTATTACCTTTTCCAGCTCAGTTGTAATCCCCATGGGCTTCCCATCACCAAATCACCTGTGTGCCATCACCATAGCCCAGTGTACTTCTCCTCTCCCACCCCCATTTTTGACCCCATTTCCCATTCCACCCCTGTAAAATGTTTCTGGTATATATAATTGTTCATTATTATTATTTTCCCCTGGTCCTTTATGCTTCTGTTATGAGTGAAACCAGTCAGTATTTTTCTTCTCCTTTCTGGCTTATTTCACTAAGCATGATCCCTTCCAGCTACATCCATGTTGCTGCAAAAGGCATGAGTTTATTTATTTATGCATATAGAACTGGGGTACAGGCCAGAGTTGCAGAGGCTGTGAGAAAATTTACCAGAGATAGAGTAGGGAGCAGAACAGGCAGATGGATGAAGTACACTGCTGAAGGGAGCAGCAGGTGAGACAGGAGAGGTCTGCTGTGCCATGGGTCACCTTCCTCGCCAGAGATCAAACTCGTGCTGCAGTGGATGCAGGTAGCATCACAGTGCTACCTCTTAACCTGTTGTGCCACCAGGGAGGGCCCTACTTTTTGCTATTCTTAAAGTCTGCAAATATAATTTGATCTCATTAATCTCAAACTTCAGTAGAACATAAATTTTTACATCACCCTTTTCCTGAAAATGAGAATACCTTACAGAAGGTAAATGGGTCTGGCATCACAGATGTAAATGATAAACAATTCTTAAAAGTGTTTATTCTCCAATATTACAAAGAATTCACCTAAGAGTTGACCTTTTGATTTTTGCTATAATTTTAAAAAATGTGTTGATGAATTACATTTAATTCAGAGCTGGAGTCAACATGTACACATCTGTCTTAACTATTTTAGGATCTGATTTGATCATGGCAAATATTGGTAGGACAAATAAAACCAATATAATTTCAGAAATCCATTCAAATTCTGGTATATGTATTTTTTACATGGTCTTTGTAAATTTTTGATTTATCTTACTCCAAGGAATTATAAAAATGGTTCTGTTTCTGATAGATTCAGTTTTTCTACCTATTTCATAATTTTCCTTGGTGCTTGAAGTATTTTTAAGTAATGATAACAGAAATGAGACACATAGAACTAATAAAAAGATTGTAAATGTAAAGATATAATTAGATTTTTTGCTGAGATCTGTTTTAAAATAAATTCCTTCAGAAGTGCTGGCAGGCAACATAAATTTATGGGCTTTGTGTCTTCCTTTGGCCTGTTTTCATGGTTCACTGTACTCAGTTTTATCCTTGATTACCTATGCTAAAGCTATAATACCTCACTTTTGCTTGTTGAAATCTTTGGGCCCTTGCTCCTTTGGCAAAACTTCTATGCTGTTCCCTTCAGATGCTTATTTGAATTATGTCAACATTTTTAAAGATGTTAGTGTTTTGAAGCACTGTCCCTCCAAGAGGTCACACTGACCTTTGGCAATGGGCCTCAGTTCATAATTGAACAGTGGTACTCAGTTTAGTGAGAAGGGAATGTTGATTTTACAAAATAAAACAGCAGGCAAAGGGGAAATATTTGGGAATGAGACAGTCTTTGGGCGCTGGTCAGATCTTTTTTGGTTATTTCTGAATTTAAATAGACTTCATCTGACTCTCTCTGAATTAAAATCTTAGTAGCTTTGTTTCCTAGTCATTCAAGCCTTAATCATTATATGGAAAGTGAACTCACTGGGAAATGATCTAAAAAAACAACTGATGCATATTCAACACCAAAAATCCAATGATTTGTCACAGTAGATGGTAGAGTCTAACAATTTATATTTCAGTCACATTAATGAAAGCACATTAATGTGCAGTGACCCCCTTTCTTCTGATTCTAATTATGAGCAGGAGATACTAGAAACCATTGCAGGTCATGTCTTCAACTTCCATGAAGAAAGGAATGTCTCTCAGAGATCATCTGGAACTTTTCTGACTTTGATTATTTAGTGCAGAGTAGTACTAAAAATAAAGATGGGATTGTTATGTCCGTTAGAAGCAGCTTATTTCATCATTGTTTTTCACTTGTAGCCTCATGCCTTGTATGGTGGTTTCTGTTTCTCAGAACAAGCTAAGAAGAACTGTTCTGTTTCTGGGGCTCTGGGAATGCTGGAACACAGAGGCCGCGTTTATAAAATAATACTTATGCTCACAAGGAGCCTGTGTTCCGCAAGTGTAGTTTTTGATGCACGTGAGGAGTATTAGCATCCGTGAGAAGGGAGGCTGAGAAATGCAGTAGAAATGCCATGGTCCAATAAAGAAATGGCATTTATTGGTATATTGAGTCTCTTAGTAGAAAACCTTATATTAGCATACTTAAACAAGAGGTCTGATTTGCTATCTTGTTTCAACCTAATTAGGGAAAGTCAACATTGATTTTATGCTATCAGGACCTTTGAGTTATCTTTCCTTATCTTAGATTACCATACTTTGAGACAATACCCAATTTATCTGTCCTCATCTATATTAATTCTAATCAACTAAAGGTTCCTAGGGAATAAAATGTTAGAATATTTATTGAAAGATAACAGAGAATTTTCTCAGGGCATAGTAGCTGAATGGTTAGTAAATTTTCTATGCCGCCTTTTGAAGTTAAAGACAGGACATCAAGATTTTTAATAATATTATATAGTTCACTTTGCATGTTAAAAATTTTAGTTCTTAATCATGGTCTTCTTTTTTTCCTTTTTAGATACTAGCTCAGTCATGCACTGAAATCCTGGAATTACGGCCCTCAAGTGTTTGTGTAGGGGGTAAGTGGTTAGAATTTAAAAATACCATGTAAAAAAATTGTAGTTTTTTTTCCTGGTTAAAAAATATGATTTGAAGATTTGAAGAACTCATGTTGGAAAGAGAATAGCAAAATTAACTTTTTTGGCATCATTTTCTGTAAGAATTTTTAAATAATTCCTTGAAATATTTCTATTTTAAATTCAAATTTTTAAGATTGGAGTGTTATTTTAAATAATGAACATATTGTGTGACAGGCTTTTAGAATCGTCTGTATATTTAGTTCATGTTTGAAACCTCTCCTCTAACAAGTAAAATAAAAAATGAAAATTTTCTTCTTCCTATTATACACACACCGTCATGTATCTGTGGACACTGAGCTCTGTGCTTTGATGACCTGGCTAAAATACAGCATCTGCTATCTCAGCGCTCATAAGGAAATCATTTAAGAGTGAATGACAGGGAGGAAGCAGGTGGCTTCCTCAGCTGGTCTAAGAACAGCTCAGGTTTTATAAGTTGCCAAACATCCTCACCCAATGAGAGTGTGATTCTCTTTGATCTATTTTATTTCTTCTTCAAGTTTGATCTGGAGTTCATTTTAACCTGCCTTTACCTAGAAAAGGAAAAACATTAAATTTGTTGGGGAAGGAAATTGCTATGTAATTTGCCACAGAGCTTCTGAATTGCTGAATTAAACTCTGCATCTTTTAGATTCTCTTAATGGTTATTGAGATCTTTAAGAGGAATATCCCAGAGGATTACCTTTCTAAAATTAGATTAATAAGTATCTAAGCATAACAAATAAAAATAAAAGTAAAGAATATTAAAATGGTAGTGATTATTTATTAACATCCTTTTATGTGCTGGGTACATATATGAGGTCATTAGCATTTATAATTTTACTTACTTTTCATAACACGATGGTTGACACTCCTATAATCCCTGTCTTGCAGATTGGGAAATTGAAGCAGAGAAATGTTCAGTACTTGCTATTAGCAGTTTTTCCTTTGAGAACATTTTCTGTTTAACTCTAAAGCCCATTCTTTTCACACTGCATTAGATTTAGAATTTTACCTGCACTTTATTTTCACTACAAGTAAAATTCCTTTCATAACAGTGTCAATTGCAGTCACATGGCAGTAATTTATTCCATAGTTGATCACTATTGTGTGTTAGATTATGTTAGGGGATATTTGAGAGGATTAGGGTTTAATCACTGTTAGTTAATATACCATTTTGCAGTTTAGCAACAGATATTTAGTTTTAAATCAAAATAGTTGATTTGCTAACATCTTTTCTATCATCACGACTGCTCCTAGTATAGGGGAAAATACAATAAGTTTAATCAACTTCCTTTAGTGACTGATTACAGATTATTAGTGGTCACAAAATATGTGACCAGTGATAGCTAATAGTTTGTCTGCAACAGAGAATGAAACTGGGATTACTGATTTGAAGAACTATTAAAGAACACTGCATGCAGTACCATAGATTAAAGAAAATATAACATCTGACTGTTCTAGAACAAAAGAACATGCAAAATTAATTTTCTTCACATTTCCACATCTCAATTCCTAAAAGTAGAGGAAAACAAAGAGGTTTCTTTACTGCCTATATTTTCCTGAGGATAAAATTTGGGAAAGCTTTTATGGTATTTCTCTGGGAATAACTGTTATGCTTCAATTCTAGTATCTTGGTCACTATTAGAAAAAAAGATTACTCAAAACCCTGACTGCAGGATTGAGGCTGTCAGATGGGAGGGGAGGAGGGGAGTGGGGTGTGGAGTGGCTCAATAGACTGGCCTGACTGTGGCACTAACACACAGTGATATGGTGTGCTCACATCCATCTGAAGAGCTGTGGTCCTATGTTGCTGAATCATGCACAGTGTTGTAACCAAAGCTATCTCAAAACAAAAAATAATATGAAAAATAAAACAATACATTCCTGTGTGACTGTGATTGATAGTTTCATTGGCTTTGTCTAGTAGGATAAGAAGGCAAGTAGACTTGAAAATGGTGCCATGTCTTCATTATTAGTTGGTTTAATAGTATGAAGAAACTTTTATGTTACTTTTAAGTTTATGTCTTCTTCTTATTATTATTTGTAAATTAGTGAGTAAAATGTCTATTTTTACTTTTGCTTCTAGAGGAATTTCAGATTGTTTTGAATGGAAGAGGATTTGTCTTGGGCAGTCGGAGTGGCAGTGTCCTCTGTACTTATACTGTTAATGAAACATACACAACAAGTAGGTTCCCCAGTCTCGATATTGCTTTATATTTGCACCACATATCAGTATCAAATGCTTTTCCAAATGTAACCAACTCTGCTATATATTTTTTGAGATAAAATGTCTTTTTATCGACCCTCCCTGGTGTCACAATGGGTTAGGACACAGCACTGCAAGCTGGCCACAGTTGCTTCAGTGTGAGTTTGATTCCCCCACCCCGGAGGTGACCCACATGGCATGGCAGACCTCCCCTCTCTCACCCACTGCACCCCTCAGCAGTGTACTTTGTCGATCTGCCTGTTCTGCTCCCCACTCTTGTCTCTGGTGAATCCTCTCAACGCCCCTGCACTTCTGGCTTGTACTACAGTTCTGTATGAATAAATAAATAAATCTTTAAAAAATGTTTTTTTTTTAAATTTTTACCCTTATGATATACTCCTATTTCTTTTCAAGTTTTACTTAAAAATCTAATCTTATTAAAACTTTATTATTTATACATTTTAGTTTAAAGTTTAGCTTAAAATTGAATCACAGCTTAAGGTTGTGATTCTATACCTCTAAATCAGACAGTGCTTTAAACTAATGCTCTGTGTGTGTGTATGTAATTTATCCTTAAGAATCTAAATGTTTTCACAATTGAGGGAAAATAATGTGATAGTATCTACAAAAGTCATGTCAACTTAGTCTATGTCAAAGTAATCATGATGTGTAAGGACAGTATATACAATGATATGTATCGTTTGTGCTTCTATTTTACACAGTAAAAATATATTTCTATTTTTCATTCCTTCTTTTTTCAGATGAGTATCTTTTTGTTTTTTCATGCTAGTCTATGTAATGGTCCAAACTTGAACTCTGTCATATCCTTTTCACTTCATTAATAAAATTGTGTGTGTTACATAAAATCCTTTATTAACTCAATGGTATTTTACTTTCCAGGTGTACAGCCAGTCAGTGTGGAGCTAAATTATATGCTTTGCCCTGCGCCTGCCCTTAATAAAGTAGGAGAGTAAGTACTTCATTAAAATATTTCTCAAACATTTTAGCTACAAATCAAAACTGCAGGTGCACAGTTGTTTCATTGTACTTAGTCAATAGGTTGAACATGACTAAGTAAGTTGAATGTAAATCACTCTGGTTTTTACTTTATACTTTTAGTAAGTTGAAAATAGTGAAGTCTGCTTTATTTCATTTCTTAAGTATTGATTAAAAGATTATATTTATCTGGATGGCTGTGAGCTATATTGTTAGAAACTTTAATCAGAGCCGAAGTCATTGTTTTGACTTCTTATAGAACTTAGTGTGCACACAGACACACACACATGCATATGCTTTCCAAAGAGATTTAGACTGAGCAATTGCTATAGAATTTACATATTAAAATTAAAGAACAAAAGAAACTGGTCCATTGGGACATATTTGTGCTTTAATTTGCCTGTTTACCTGTTAAGGCCTGTACTCTTGTTATGATGTGGCACTAACCATTTTGATAGCTGGTTAGAAGGAAGGATATTTAATTTAGAAGGGCTTTTATTTGAATTGTCTATATATAAATAATTTCGTCACTCATTTAGTATTTTCATTTGCAATTTCTTCAATCCTCTCTATTGTGAAAGAAATGATACTAACATCTCAAATGTTCTCTTGCTCAACAGTGGTGGGTGCAATATATTTAGGATAATAAATAGGATATGGTTCTATAATTTCATTTTATACTTATATCAAAAAAATATACAGGGTCCCAGTCCAAAAGCTGGATTAGTGTTCAGAGTGAAGATTTTATTTTCTTCAGGACACCCAAGGGAATCAGTTTAATAGCTTGAGGTTGAGGTGAGCAGTTTAACTTTTGTGCATGCTTAAATGTTCAGGATACTTACTGGACATCACTTGTAGTCATCACAGTAAACTGGAGGGGTATCAACTTTTGATTTCAAACTGTCTGAACTGAGCTGTGTAGTGAGCTTTGCTTAAAGAGCAAGACTCTTAGAATCTTTTCTCTTTGTCCAATATTCACTCTGTGTGTCATGTAATAAGACAGTGTTAGTAGAAACATGCTTGTGGCTAAGTAAGACTGGTAGTGGAGATTGAGAACAGGCACATTTTGCATGGAGCCATTTTAACCCCAAGTGTACAGTGTGACTCAATAGCTTCCTGAATAATTGTATCTTTTATTAACCTTGAGAAGTCCGTTAACTAAAAGTTTCAACCTAATTTTCAAATCTGTAACTCCCTACTGATTTTCCTATTGTGTCCTCTACCCCTCCACCCACCCCACTCATATGCTCTCTGTACTGGTTTCTCTAACAAATCTTCTCAACTCTAATTTCAAAACACATTCAGAATCCAATCTGTCTTCTCTCTCTCCATTGATACCTATCATACTAGACCAAGCTATTGTCATCTCTCGTTTGGTTTTTGAACTTCTCAACTGGTCTGTCTGTTTCTGTCCTTGGCAGAAGGGATCATGAGAATGCAGATCAGTTTATGTCAGCCCTCCACTTAAAACCCCTTATAATGAGGTCTCCATTCTACTCAGAGTAAACATCTCTAATCTTTGCTATGTTTTACAGAATTTGATTCCTAACTAAATTTGTCTCAAATTTCATCTTACTTGTGCTCTTTCTGTAATGATCATACCATCCTCTTTGCTTTTCCTAAACCACAGCAACTTACTTCCTTTCAACACTTTCATATTTGCTGTTCCTTCTTGAAATGCTCTTCCCTTCATGGCTCATTGTCTCATCATTAGGTCTTGTAAGTCTCTTATGGACACTAGATTTACTCATAAAATTCTTCCCCTCTGTTGAGATTGGCACTCTCTGTTCCCTTTTCATGCCCCCCCCAATCATTTCCTGATTGTTATTTTGCCTCTCTCTTCTACATTGAATTTCTTTTGTTTTCTTTCTTGCTATAGTTCTCCAACCTAACACAATATCTGGCACATAGTAAATATACTAGAGAACTAAAAGAGTGATTTTGATTTCTGGGGTATAGGTAGGAAACAAATGATCAGCATCATATTATGAGGTACACGTCAATTAAGGGAGCATACAAATGCCTTCCTCTTTCCTTTTTTTTTTTTTTTTTTGATAAAGACATAGGTTTGCTGAGGTAATGTTGATTTACATCACAATAACTTTGGATCATGGGTTTACACCTGTGAAATGTCATTTCACTACACCCCAGACCAAAGCCCCAGTGTCCTCCATTGGACCTTTATTTTTTAATACTAGTGACCAGTTAAGAAACACAGCTTATTTTCCATTTCAAGGAAGCTATAATGTGTATTATGCTTTTTCTACCCCAGACACTGAATTTATTTCTCTAAATTTTGCTTTTGGGTACAGTAGTCTCACTTTGAAGATACTACCACAGAGACTACTGATATACTTAAATGATTTATAGATGGGCTAACTGCTCAGGAGATGTGATTTTTAAAAATCATATAGAGCATAATAATTATGAGTGATAAGACATCATCATTTGTTTGGTTTTTGATGTTAACATTTCACCTGTAATGACAAATTTCTGAGGAATTGTGACCCCCATGTCTTTGATTCACAGAGTATTGTAAATCGATGTTAACTTAGCAAAAAAAAAGAAAAGAAAAGAAAAAATATATATAAGCAAACTGGGATGCTTTGGGAAGATATCTGTCAAAAATGATTCATTTTGCCTTCCTTTATATTTTATATAAGTACATGATACTACTGAGGCAAAATTTGTGCATATTTTATTGGCTAATGTATTGGGTATTTGGGGACATCATTATTTGTTCTATGTATGCTGCAAGTAATTTGGAGCTTTCCTTTGCTTTCAATTTTCTTCAGATACTTTTGTAGGTGATGAGTTCTCTTATGAGACTAGATTAAAATCAACACAACTGAAACAGTTTAGCCTTGTAAGGTGACTGATGCTTAATATGTTTGCCTAATTAGCTTTTGGCTAAAGATTGAAACCCATTAAATAGCTAGTTAGTCTATGTTTCAAATAAACACATCTGGCCAACAATGAACCACAGTTTTTTTCCTGTGTGAGGGTGACAGATGTGATGGTTCCCCCTGTTCTCTCACTTAAATAATTAACAACACACTGGTGAAGTAACCCTAGACAGACAGCTTCAAAGCCAGATGCGTAGTCTCAGAGCTGGAGCTGTGGACATGTGCCTCAACTCATTATCCTGCTCGATCGGTTCCTTTCTCATCTTTATATTGCTTCCAGAATGACGTTTTGTTTGAGGATTATCCTCTAAAATACTTAAGGCACGTGAAGAAGGTTAAAATGAAGTTGTTTTATGTGGAGATAGAGATTAAGAAGGTAGCAGGGTAGCTGGAACATAGATTTGCATTCGGAAATGACTGTCATTATATAAAAGAAGTTAAAGTTACCTTGGCAAATCATACCCAGGGATACAATTGTTTAGCATTGTTGAAATGGGTTTTTGAAGTACTCTTTTTGGCAGAGATATCTGTTTATAAATTCGCTTATTTGATGTAGAATTCTAGACTAAGATAAATAAATTCATAATATTGAAAAAGAAGGAATACAAAAGTAGTGGTAATGAGCTTGTTTTCTATTGCTTTTACTGGACATAATTTAATTATAAAATGCCATGTGATTCAATCAAGTGTCTTACCAAGAAAAAAAATCAGTAGGTTGTTTGGGAGTTTATTTCTGCCAGTAGTTCCTTTGTAACAAAATGACTTCCTAAAGTTTGAATAGAAAGAACTCTGTAAAGTTCTTTGAATCCTTCACATTTTGGGGCCATCACCCCGTGTTCAGTGTGCAGGTGTCATGGTACTTGCAGTGTGGGCTTATTCTCTGACCCTTGTTTAGCGAGACAGCAACAATAGCACAGCTGCTCTGCACTAGTTGAAATCTCAAACCTGTAATTTGGCAAGAAGAACAGAACAAATTGGGTAAATATACATAAACACATTGTGAAGAAAGAAAAACAGAACAGAATGAACCAGAGTCTTATCCTACAGCTTGTTTGATAGAGATGATTTAAGGAGGCATATGGTATAGTTAAATGTGCTTTCAAAAACATTGGCCAGAATCTTCTGGCAAATATGAAATAAATATCTAACTCAGATGAAGCTGATAGTATTAGTTCTCTTAAAAGGCAGTGTGGGAAGACACTTGACAGAGTGTTTTGAGTAAGAAGTGGTGGGATATCAGCGTATGTGGAAAATTTTAAGCATCTGATACTGAGGGTTTAGCAAGATAAGTGGTGTGGCCGACTTGAATTGAGAGTCTCGTTAGAAAATAGAATATTTTTATTGTCCTTAATGTTATTTTTTCAATATTATCCTTTTTGCCGGTAATCAAACTGATTATTTCCCTTTTGGGTTGAATAAATTCTGCCTTTAATGAACACTCCCTTTCAAAATATGCCTGTGTATGTTTGTGTGTGAGCATCTTCACATACCTAATTCCACTATCTTGTTACCAAGTAACACAACCGAAACTTCATTGTTTCTTCCATTTTTTCTCACTTCTTGTCATAAATGAAATTACTATTTTTTTATTTAACATGAAGCTAAGACATTAGTATTTCTTTATTTTGAATATATGCATGAAAACTTGGTGGTGATTTAGGAGAGAAAACCTCTATTTCTCTGCCTGTCTCACCCTTCTCAAATGCTGAAGCAGTTATCTATTCTTTCTTATGGTGTATTGTTTTCTGACTGTATTAATGAATACAACTGATTCACCTACTCTGAATTGCATCTTCATACTGAGTGTTATATTCGTTTCTGGAAATTGGTTTTAGGGAATAATCGTTTGAGCATCTGGAGTGGCCAACAGGCTGTTGCCAAATATGGAAGTGTTAAATAGTAGAATTTAAAGTACTGAGAAATATATGATTCAAGTGTGACATCTTAGCTCTCTTCAAACGTTAGATCTCTCATGTGAGAGATAAGACAGATTTTTATTGCTGTAAGGACAGGAGAAAGAGAGATAAAGGGATACACATTTAAGTTTAATATACAGACCTTTCTAACTTTGGAATTATTCATGAGTAGTAGTGAAAAATCAGTTTAATGATGAGGTGAAATATATTCCTTACATATATACTTAAACTCTCTTATGTATCAACTTCTAAAGTTTGTTATCAAAGTTTTTACAATTACTAAGGCATTTGACATTTTTGAATGAAAGTTATTAAAAGTTATGCTATTATCTCCAAATATCTTTCTAGTATTTTATGAAAGCATGAAAACAGTTAAAAAGGGGTGATTTTCAGTGCAATACTGAAAACATTAACATTACAACTTTTAGGTGTGGTGTCCAGTATATTTTATAGTTTTTTTTTCTTTCTTAGACCTAGCAATCGTCCTACCTGCAATATTTATTTAAATTTTATACATACATTTAGAGCTATCTCAAAAAGAAATAATTTTATTCAAAAAGCCTCTATATTAGATAAAACATTAATTTATATAGGTACTCAGAAGTGGAATCTTTTTTCCTGAAGATAAACAAAGAATTTGTATTTGTTTGTTTCACATTCTTTTGAAAAAATTGAGGAGTTACTGGTTTGCTGTATATGATTAAGAGGTGCAGGTTCACACCTCTTCAGATATCGGTTACCACACCTTCACCAAGACACCCATAGTCCTTGATACAGTCCATTGGGTAAAGAAGTAGAATCTTTAGATTCTTCAAACAATTCACAAATACTGAAACTATGTTCAAATCCTTCTTTTTCAATTTTTTAGTATGCATAAAACTAACTTATAAAACCCCCATAGAATATTAAGAAGTAGCACTTAATCTTAAAATATCTCAAGTTTCTATAATTTTAATAACTTTTTGAGTAGCTGCTAGTTAAATTTTCAGTATGTAGAATTGGTGGTAACTTACTTTATTATTTCTAGAAAATGTCTTTCATAGTATTACTTAGTTTTTTTCATCCTTTTAAATGGATTATAAAATAACAACCTTTTATTAGAAATATATAACATCAGTAGGAAATTAATATGGATTTCTGTGGATTGAAATGTCAACGATATTTCTTGGAGTATAGAATTTCTTACACAATAGTAATGCTAACATATGACACTAAGCTGTTCTGAAAGTATTACATAGCTTTAAATAATAAAAGGGACCATGACTCTTACAAACTTCTGAATTTTATTTATTTAATTATATGTCACAATACTTTTTTTATTTTTCATGTGGAATGAGTTTAACTTTATCATTAACTGAGAACCAATTGCCATTGATATGTGCTTGAAGGAATATGTTATGCTAAGATACTTAGGTATCTTCTGTCCTTGCACTCTGAAAAAATATTCTAAAACTGGAGTAATTTTAAAATATGTAGAAGAAACATAGCATTGTCACTGCTATTTCAGAAATTCTTCCTTGTCTTCCTTGACTTCATATTTTCACCTCCTTTAGTTATTCTCAGATGTCACCTCAGGCTACCCTTCTTCTTACAGTCAGAGGAAAGATTCACTTTTTTTTGTCTGAGCCTTTTATATATATATATTCCACATATGAATGAAACAATCTGGTCTCTCTACTTCTGACTTAACTGCACTTAGCATAACCCCCTCCAGTTTCAATCCTTGTTCATGTCACAAGTGGCAAGATTTTGGCTTTTTTTTTCTTTTAAACAGCTGCATAATATTACAATGTATATATGGATCATGCCTTTCTAATCCATTCTCTGTCTTTGGTCACTGAGTTTGTGTTCATAACTTGGTTATAGTAAAATAGTTTTGCAGTAATCACTAGACTGTATATGTCCCCTCAGATTATTGTTTTTGTATTCTTCAGATAGATAGTATGAGTAGAGTTGCTAGATCTACTTATATATCTATTTTAATATTATTTTTATTTTTAATATTTTGACAACTCTCCATACTATTTTCCACAGGGACTATATCATATATCAGACTGTGTTCCCATCAGCAGTATATGAGGGTATCTTTTGTCCACATCCTTGCCAATGCTTGTTGGTTCTGCTTTTGTTGTTTGTTGCTATGGGTGATGCTCACAAGTATCTGGAAGTACCTTGTGATTTTGATTTGCATTTTCCTAATTTTTCATGTCTGTTGGCCAGCTAGCTGTATGTCTGCTTTCAAGAGTATCTGTTTAGTTCTTCTGTCCATTTTTGTTTTGATTGGGTTATTTTCTTTTAGTTGAGTTGTATGAGTTCTTTGTAAATCCTGGCTATTAGTCCTTTGTCACATGTGTGATGTGAAAATATCTTCTCCCATTCAGAAGGGGTTTTTTTGATTCCTTTCTGATCTCTTTTCCTAACTCTTGATCATACTTTTGCATTCATTGAGAGATGACTTCCCCCAGGAAATCTTTGTTTCTCAATGACAGGGTGGGGTCATTTGCGTTTCCAGAAGTCTGCTAGCACATCCTGCTGGTACACACTCTACTGTAATTGTTTGTTTACGTAACTTCTCAGGTACATTGCAATGCTGTATTTTTATTTGTTATTATAGCACTATTATCATGCCTACAATCTATCTTGAACTATTGTAGGAAACTTGTATTTGTTTAATTAAGTTGTAATGTATAGATTAAGAGATTGAATCAGTTTATTGGCAACCACTAGTAACCCAATTTTGACTGTATTTTATAGGTTTCAAGTTGAAACACACAGTTTAACAAAGCTGTTGGTTTTACTTAAAGGGGTATTTTTTTGTTACAGGAAGGAAATAACATTGAAAAATGTCTTTCAAAGAAATTTCATAATATTTTTTGAGCAATTCTTAGTTCCCTATATTTTATATGATTCTATTATAATCAATTTTTATTTCATTGCTGATATATATATGTATATATATATATATATATATTTAAGATTTATTTATTTATTCATACAGAACTGGGGTACAGGCCAGAGATGCAGAGGGTGAGAGAGGGGTTCACCAGAGATAAAGCGGGGAACAGAACAGGCAGATTGAGGAGGTGTGCTCCTGTGAGGAGCAGCGGGTGGGTCAGTAGAGGTCTGGCTCGCCATGTGCAGCCCCTCTGCGGCAGGCAAGAATCGAACTCATGCGGAAGTGGCTTAAACTTCTTAGTGCTGTGCTTTAACCCGCTGCGCCACCAGGGAGGGCCACTGCTATATATTTTTCTCTAATATGTTATCTGTGTTGTTTATTTTCATGTATATATAAAAGATTTATAAAAATGTACTCGTATATTCTGTATAATCTGCTAGACAGGTAGGAGTTATAATAATTTATAGAGTACCTGCTGTGTTCTGTCACAGTTTTACATTTTACATACATTATATTATCAAATTCTTAGATAATATGTCTTTATGTAACCCTTTGATAGGTGAAGTTATCCCCATTTTACAAATTGAGGAATGCAAGATTGAAAGTGTAGTGACTAAGATTCCACCCAGGAGTCCTTATACTACAGCATGTGGGCTGAATCTGTACCCTTTTCAATTTTATCTAATTGTGGATAAATTAATCACAAATTTTCCCCTAACTTAGGTCTGCATAAAATAACCCCATGGTTTTTTAAAAAAAAATTGTTCATAATAAAGTCTCTGTAACTGAGAGTATGGTTGTTACTAACAGTTATTAATCTCATTTAGTAGTTACATAGCAATAGGCATGAGTAATCCAAAGATACTTACACAGGTGACATAGGTCAGAAGATATTAATTATACATACATACATACATATATGTATGTATGTATGTATGTATGTATATAGGAGTCTTGGGTCAATGAAAGTCAGGACATTGGGTTTGTTGAGAGGATGTGGTGGCTTTCTCAATTCTTCTACCAGCATAGCAGTAGCGTAGCTTTGGGCAAAGGTAGCAGCTACAAGATGGTGCCAGTATTGTGGCAACAGTTAAAAAATTGTTTATCTAAAATAATGTCAACATTTTAATTCAAATGTAACTTTAATTCTAAAGTAACTTTTAGAGTGTATTTTTCAACTTTGCAACATTTCTGAAAATAATTTCCCAGCAAATCACATGTGCGTGCGCGCACACACACACACACACACACACACTTATATAATCTTGTTATGTAGTAAGTGCCATCCTAGTTAACTATGAGAAATATTTGAATATAGTAAAAACTGGAGGAGTGATAACTAAGTTCTTGCCAATGAAGGAAACTTAAATATAAGAACCTAAAATATGATCCAGATTAAGGTAGTATGTGGTAGAAATAAAAGCACTTTTAAATAGCTAGAGAAGTCCAACATTTCAGCAAGGTACTTTGTAAGCTTCAGATTGCTCTTGGAAAACAAAGATGCTATTATTTACCTCAATGGGCTGTTTCTTTGGGAGAATTGAAGAAGAAGGTGAGTGTGTTTGACCCATATTAAGGAACTG
Organism: Condylura cristata; assembly: GCF_000260355.1. NCBI lineage: Eukaryota > Metazoa > Chordata > Mammalia > Eulipotyphla > Talpidae > Condylura > Condylura cristata. Next base: position 15,336,974 of record NW_004567113.1, read on the forward strand.
AAAAATGTAATCATTTTAGTACTGTTGTTGATGGACATACATGGTTTGGTTATGTTACTGTTCCACTCAGCAAGGTGAAGCAGGGTCCATGTCATCTGTTCTTAGCTCTGGGGACCAGTTCCCTTTTTGTTATTTTGACTGAGTACATGATTTCATAAGTCTACTATAGAACAAGTGAACTTCAATGTCAAAGTATAGCTTCTGTTTTTACTCTTTTTTGGATAACCACTGAAAACTTTGTTTATTTTTTATTTAAAAGATTGTATTTAAAAGATTTATTTATGAACACAAGAACTTTGTACAGGCCAGAGGTGAGGGGGTGAGAGGATTCACCAGAGATAAAGTGGGGAACAGAACAAGTGGATTGACTGAAGCAAACTGCTGAGGGGACCCCTGGGCAGGTCAGGAGAGGTCTGTCACATCTCTGAGTCAACTTCCTGGCTGGGGAAGGAAATTATGCTGCAGTGGCTGCAAACTGATTCATACTGCTGTGTTATAACCCCTCGCATCACCAGGAAGGGCCCAACCACTGAAAGTTTTAAAAGTGCTTCTTTCACTACGTAGAGAACTGTTTCATTTCTGATGAATTCTATGTATCAAATTGATAAAGGGCAGCAAGGGGGTTTCAGCAAGATCCAAAAAATGCTGAATCCCAAAGACTGAAAGAATCATTGCTCCCTTCTGCAGTCCCTTATATTACTTAATGGTAGCTCCCCCCTCAAAATGCGATATAGTTTTTAGTGTTTTCACGGGGGCTATCCTCACCAGCAACCCCTCCAGGGGGAACACCTGTAACAGTCTTTTGTCTTCAGTCACCAGTTACAATATTACAAACAAATTCAGTCCATATTTACTAGTTCCTTAAAAGTTGAAACTGAAAGATTACAGCCTCATATATTTATGAGTGAAGCCTCATATTATTATGAATGAAATTATCTTTCCTCAAACTAAAACCATGTCTTTCGTGTCAGGTACTTCCTGGTACAAGCTTCCAAATAAATGAAATGAGAACTAGAAAAGATTATTGTCGATTCAACTTTGCTTAGTTTTCAAAATAAAAGGTTCTCAGTTTTGCAGAGTAAGTGATTAAGGTTTGTTTTTTTTTTCTTAAGTTAAACCAAATTCTGTGTTGAATTTTTAGAAGTTTGGTTGATATAAATACTCTTAAGTTCTCATTCTTTCCATATTTAGCAATTCCTTTAAAAGGAAAATATTATGAAGGGATACTTTATAGGAATTTTTTTTTATGTAAGATTACTCCTGAACATGGAAGAAGAGTTTAGCTCTAAGTTTGTTAGTAATATTTTTTCCTGGTGGCTGTATTCCTGTATGAATCCATACTAAATATCACTTTGAAAAAAAGAACATTTTTAAGGACTTCTATTTCATCAAACCTCTGAGGCCTGATGGAAAGATTTCAAAATTAGTTAGAATCCTAACTTTATCATGTTGGGCAAGGTAATTAGGCTTTCTGAACTTTACATACCCCATCTGTAAAGCTGTGTAACTACTTACCTTAAGGACTATTGCAAGAATAAATGAGATAATGTCCATAAAATACCTAGGATAGCATCTGACACATAGCAGAGACTACACAATAGTTCTTGTTTTCCTTCTATGGCATTGTTATTGAAATTTTCTTAGCAGTTTGAGATTACTTGTTTTATCCTAACTCTCTATGATTAGTAGTATTTGACACTAATTTATTGTATAGAGAAGAAATATAAATATAACAAAATTCTTCTAATTCAGAGTAGTTCAGGCAAAGTTTCTGACAATTTTTGAAATTTGGAATATTTATGTGAATTGAAGCATGAGCTACATAGAAAGTAGGTCAATAAAATATTGTTAATTTTATTTTAATGAATGAATAGGTTTGATTTATTGGCACATTATTGTGTGATAATGTAATTGCAAACTATTTCAGAAAAGAACACTTTCCTCAATAATATAAAATCTCCTTGGTTTTTTACTTTGATAAGTTTTTTTTTCCCTAAAGTTACAGCTGCCTGACCCATAATAATAATTTTCTGGAATCTTAATTAATGAATCATAATTATTGTTTTATAATTTGAAAATGTATTTTCACATCAAGAACTGTATCTTAAGTATGATATTTCTTAGCTATGGATTACAAAAATCTGCATTTTTAGGATATTTTAATATACAATAAATGTCTACAAATAAACTGTAGGATTTAACTTTAGTTTATCTCTATCTTTCATTGTTACTTTCTCTATATTTTTATTTCTGAATGGTTTGTTACTGCCATTTTATATTCTTAAACAATATTGTTGTGTTGATATTAAAGTCTGAAGACAGAAAAAAATAAATGGGATCTAAAGGATTTTTTCACTTTTTAGATTTAAAAAAATATATATTTATTTATTTATGCAAATAAGACCTGGAGTATAGGCCAGAGGTGCCCGAAGAGGGGAGGATTAGCCAGAGACAGAGTGGGGAGCAGAACAAGCAGATCCACTATGTATACTGCTGAGGGGAGCAACGGGCGAGACAGGAGAGGTCTGCCACACTATGTGAGTCTGGAGTAAGGAATTTTATACTGTATTTATTTGTTAATGCTCCTATTAGTAATTTCAGAAAATTGCCTTCTAGCTTACTGAGTAAGGACAGACAATAAAGAAAGACAAATCTGAGACTAACCAACTGCCTAACAGTTTTCAAGTGGGTTTCTGTCTGGTTTTGAATGTTAAAAGGAAATAAAGTTCACTTTAGTTTTTAGTTTATTTAATTATTGTTTTGTCTTTGTCTTTTAGGACTCTTGATGTTTCAGTAAGCTTTAATGGAGGGAAATCTGTCCTCTCCAGCTCGTTAATAGTCACAGCTACAAAATGTGTAAGTAAAAAGTTTGCATGGAATTATCTTTAAAAATTAATACTGTCTGGAAATTATATATGGACCTTCAGTGTTGTTGCATGATAGAAAAAGAAGGTACAGACAATTAACTGAAGACCATTATAAAAGTCAATTTATCTAAAATTTATTTTAGATTGCTTTGTTCTTTTCTTTGGTCTCATTTAAAAAGGATTTTAAGATAGCATACTATTTTATTTGCTATTTATAAAATTCAAGTCATGTTTTACATCAACAGGAGGAAAAAGAATGATCTCCAAGTGAAGTATATTTCCTTAAAACATAAAATATGTAGATGAACATTTTCCTTTTATGTGGGCTGGGCTATGAATCTCAAACATCTATGTTTTTGAAATTATTACTTAATCTTAGAGGGTGACTCATTTTGTCCATGTTGGTGAGTAAGGAATGGGATATTGATATTTGAGATGAAAGTATATTTTAGTTGAGATGGTTGATTTGTATTACTTAAGACACAGTATTTGAAAGTGTAAATGTCGATGATGAGTATTTCCTTGTAGTTAATATTTTGAATTTATAGAAAGCTTTGGTAATAAAGATTTTTTGCCACAAAAAATGCAGCACTAAAAGGGACTGCCTGTGTGGTTATTTTTATGAGCATATTTTCAAGCAATTCCTATCCTTCAAAATCCCAACTTACCATTTCCTCACATTTCATGGCTTCATGGTTTAGTATTTGCTTCTATTAACTTGAGTTATTCCTTCCTTTCCAAAAGAAAAACACTCTAAACTGTCTGAATGGTGATAGTTGTGTTTCTTATTCTTGATTTGTGTATTACAGGACAAATCAAGCATCGGTATGGACATTTGGATCCCTAGATAACTCTATCAATACTTGCTTCTATTTTGAAAATAGCTAGTTTCCCTAACTCCCTTTTTTTCTGTGACATGTTGCAATTTGTAAATTTTGTGGATGTTTCAATATGTAGTTTTTTTTGTCCTCAGGATGTGGTTGTAATTACAAACAATTGCGGTATATGGTTTCTTAGTGTTAATCTCACTGAAATGGTATTCTGCTTTCCTTTTCTGCACCTCTAATCCCTTATTTTTCATCTCTGTCACACAAACAAGAGCTCAAGTCTTTGCCTGGGTTTAAAATAACTTATTTGGAATTTAGGTTGCATATTAGATATGATCCTAGGCCTTACTAGTTTTCCAGAGAGTGCAATGTGCCTTGAGGAGTTTTAATCAAGTGATCTCAGAAAAAGGGATATTAGTTGTATCTGAAGTGCAAAGAGAATGAAAGCACAAATTGTGATATTAGATAATGGAACTAAGTAATTTTTAAAAAAGATTTAGTTATTTATTCATACAGAACTGAGGTACAGGCCAGAGGTATGGGGTGGTGAGAGGATTCACCAGAGACAGAGTGGGGAGCAGAAAAGGTAGGTTGATGAAGTACACTGCTGAGGGAGCAGCAGGCGGGCCAGGAGAGGTCTGCTGAGCCTAGTGAGTCACCTCAAGGGCCGTTGGCAATTGAACTCATGCTGAAGTGGTTTTAGCTTCTTAGTGCTTTAACCTGTCATGCCCTTGGGAGGGTCCGGGAACTAAGTAATTTCCATTGAGAAGGTATATTTGAACAAATATTTGAGGAAAGGTGAGCCCTGAAGGCCTTCCTCAGGAAGAATGTCTTTCACATAGAGAGAGCAACTAGAACAAGGTTTAAGGTAAGACAGGGCTGTGTTAAGGGAGAGCAAGGTAGCCAGTGTGCTGGAGTGGAAATAGCAGGGAGCTGGAAGGGGAGGAGACAACTCAGGCTGAATAAAACAGAGTGGCTGGAGACCCAGAAATCAGGTAGGGTTTTGCAAATGCTTATGTGACTGGCGCTTTTCTTCTGAGTGAAATGAAAGATGATAGGACATGACTTAATGTTTTAAAAGGACCACTCTGGTTGCTGTGTAAAACAAACAAACAACAACAAATAAATAAATAAATAAAACTTTGTAGGTAGGGCCAAAGTGGAAAGATGGAGATGAATTCTGTGGCTGTTTCAGTAATTTAGGAGAAGGTTGGTTGGCTCCACAGGGAGATAGCAGTGGAGATATTGAGAAGTGCTTGGATCTGACTGTATTTTTAAAGGTGCAGACCCTGGAGTGTCTAGTCAGGTTAAAAGTGGGTATCAGAGAAAAACATTAAACTTCCAGCCTACTTTACCTCAACTAGAGAGGTGTGTTATCATGTGGTAGAGAAGTTTTAGAAGATAAGGTGTTTTAGAAATTTTGAGCAACAGGTGTTCACTGGCCGCCTCAGTAGCAGTGTCAGAAAGGCAGTTGAATGAGTCTGGAGTTCTAGAGAAGGTTCTGGATGGGAGGTACACATCTGAGAAGTGTTGTGTGGAATGCAGTTGTCAACCAAATGCCATGTGATTTGCACTGAAAAAGCTGCTTTCTGGGGGTAGAATAATCAGGGAAGGAGTACTAGAAAGAGGTTTGGTATTCATGGAAGAACCAAGGCAAGCTGGGTCTTGAAAGGAGAGCAGAATTTAATTAAATAGACAGGAGGGATAAACACTTTAGAGAACAATAGCAAACAGGTGCTGAGAGAGATAGAGTCAATCAGAGTGAAAATAGTGAACAAAAAGCTTGGAAATGGAACAATTTAGACTGGTTACCAATAGTTAAAAAAAATGCTTAGAGTGCCTCCTATCGGTGGGTTTGCATGTCCTCAAATCCAATGCACAGAGAAGACTGCGGAAATTAAAGAAAGGGGGGACAAAAAATGGATTATGTCTTTCATAATGCTATATTTATTTAACTTAAAAGGAATAGTTAATTATGAAATTGTTCATTCTGAAATTTTAATTTTAAAATATTCTTTGATTGAGGAAAGGATTACTATGAATATCTGAGATTGTTTTCCTTCCATTCTTACTTTTCTCTCCCTCCCCTTCTTTTGTGTTACGTGCTGGACACTGTGTTAAGCATATATATGTGATAAATACTTTGTAACTTCTACTCACAATTTAGAAGAAGGCTATTGCTGTTATCCTCATTTTACAGATGAGAAAACTGAGAAACTAAGAGCTACTTCCAGTCTTACATGCACATTTGTGCAATGTACATAAATATTTGTAGATGCTTATTTTATTAGATGGATTCACTCCTCGGGAGAGTGCATGGCTGAGTGAACAGATTTGGGTTGGTTTCTGTCCTAAAGACCCTCCAGATTAAGGTTCTCTGGAGGGTAAACTGCTTGCTAGAATTGAGTCTAACTCACTGTTTTCCTTTTGATCCTGAATATTTACACAATCTGCCATTTTAACATCCTAATTTGATTTATGAAAGATAAGAGTTGACAAATATTTTCTGTAAGATGTCAGATAGGAGGTATTGGGTTTTTTTCTGGGGGGGGGTTACCTGATTTCTCTTGAAAACATTCCATTCTGCCATTGTAACATAAAAGCAGCTACAGATATTTATGCAAATGGTCATGGTTGTTTTCAAGAAAACTATGTACACTGAAACTTGATTAAAAAAAAAAATCCTTTTTTTTTTTTTTTTAGCTATATAATAATGTTTGGGAGGCTTACTAAATAGATGAGCTGCATTTGACCTTTGGCTATAGTTTTCTAATTCCTGACATAAAATGTTACAAAAGAAAATTGTAAATGAAACCATCATTTATCTCATGACTATCTTTTTCTTCTCTAGCTCTAAATTTACAGAAACAAAGTTATGCAGACCTAGTTTTATTTTTCTATGTCTGCTTTACTTCTCATATGTTTGCTGTGATTACTTTCTAGATAGATGGCAACATTTTATCATGCCGTTTTGAAATTTTGAATGACTCCTATTTCCCATAATTATTTTGCAAAATCTCACTGTGGCATTGATTTGTTTTTATACTTCTGATTCTCTTAATTAGAATTTCAGTTATATTTGGAAAACCCCAAGTTTTTGATTGTATGTTATAATTTGCTTTTGATGAAGAAAAGGAAATTAGATTCAGATGAAGTCCCAAATTTAGTATTCAGGATGACTAAAAAATATATTCCTTCTACCATAATATTCATGTTATGGTATGTCCCCAAAACCTTAAAAGTGTTTTGGCCTCAGTGCCTGGATTCCTCAGTTACATTTTACATCTGCTCAGAACTGTAGTTAGAAAAAAAGTGACCCAGCAAATGACCAATTAAATGGTCATCCCACAAATGGACTTTAATTCAACAAATGTCCACTTCTTATCAGGTACATGAAAAAATGTTCACAACCACTTATTACTAGAAAAATGAAAATCACGACTATGATGCAATACCATCTTATACTATGATGCAATACCATCTTATATCAAAAAAGACCAAAAACAAGTCCTGGCAAGCATGTGGATAAAAGGAAAGCCCCTCCATGGCTGGGGGAACACAGACTGGTCCAGTCCTTTAGGAAAGCAGTATAGAGAGGCCTCAAAACATTAAAAATGGAGCTGTCATTCAACTTAGTAATTCCACTCCTAAGAACCTATCCCAAAAATTCAAAAACACTAACTTGAAAGGAAATTTGTACTTCCATGTTTATTGAAGCACACTTTACTGTAGCTAAGCTAGTGAAACAACCTAAGTGCCTCTGAGGAGGTGAGTGGATCAAGAAGATATGGTAGATGTGTACAGTGGAAAATTGCACAGCAATCAAAATATGAACTCATGGGCACATGGATTAAGCTGAAAGGAGTAATGTTAAGTGAAATAAATTAGGATGGTGTCATAATATGTGTAATAAATGGAACTGAATTATAGTTAAATAAAGGCAAACTGACAAACTAACCCTTGATAACTGACTGATAACAGAGCTGAAGTTGTGGGAGGGGGTGGAGAAAGGGGTAAGAAAAAAGAGGGAAGGAAGCACAATGGTCTATAGTGGTGGAATATGGGTGAGTTGGTGGTGGGTGCATTATGGTGGTGATACCTAAGGAAGGGGCAGTATTACCTCAGTTGAAAACAAACAAACCAAATGCCCACCTCTTTCTGTAAGAAAGAGAATCACTTCTTTTCAGAATTTTGTATTTTGTATCTTTTCTTCAGCTTCTTCAGGTGCTACCAAGTCCTCTCAAACTCTGTGCTTCAGCCAAAATTGTCTTTTTCTTGTTTTATAGAGACACATTTAACAGCTTCTTTTCCTTCCTTAATCTTTCATAAACTTCCTGAAGGAGGCTGGTCCAAATCCTTGGGCCCTAAGTTCCACTTTGACAGGTTTCTGTTGAATTTCCTATCACATCCCACACAGTTATAATGTACTGATGTGTTTAGGCTTATCTCTCTACCTAACCTGTAGTTTCCACAAAGACTTGCCTAACATTACGACTTTGACACCTTTTTAGCTGCCTACTATGAAGAGAGCTTTACCTAACGGAAGTGAGAGGGTTTTACTCTCTGCATTTGATAAAGATCTGTGTGTCATCTGACTTCATTTCAGTTGACTCTTAAGTCTGTAGTTTGTAGCACGGTAGCTTATACTTCTGTGTGTTTATATATGCTTAATTTGTTAATAATGCTAGTGAGCAATGGAATCATTTTCCTCTTGATGACTGAAGTCTTCCATGTTCTGATAATGGCTGTGAAAAATAAAGACAAAGGAAGTGGGAAAGCCAGGATTTGCTGTGCACTTAACAGAGTTAATGTCTGGCATGAGGCTTGTGGGGCTATCTCTTACACATGGATGACAAGTTCAAGTTGCATTGTATTATTTGCAATTATTTTCTCGAACCTGTTTTCTCTTCTGCTTAGCTTAAATATGTGAAGATCAGATGTGTAGGTATTAAGAAAGTGTATGTTTCTTGTTCAAGTGTTGGAGAGCAATCTTTGGAATCTTTTGAGATAATATTGTCACAATAAATGTGTATTTGCACCTGAACATGCGTAGTGCTTTGTCAGTGTTCCAACACAGGTAACAAGAAATTGAACTGCTTATCAAGGTGTTTTTTGGAAGGTAAATCAAGAAATTGAACTGCTTATCAAGGTCAGCTCATCTACTTTATATTCTGTTAGCAAAAGTTTCACAATTTCCTGCTTATGGCACATTCTCAGAAAGGAAGGAACTAACCACTTTAGTTATGAAGCCTTCAGCAGCTTTACACCCTCAGGTAGCATGTCCTTTTTATCTGAACACAGGGTTTGAATTCTACGAAAAGGGGAAAACAAGTATTCATAGTATAGCTCAGTCAAATGGTGAATCATTTCCACAAGTGTTGTGGCTGAGTCCCCTGGGAAATGCAGAATGCTGTGTCGATTTACTTCCACCATAAATTGGGGGTTTCTCATATAACACCTTACATTTGAAGATGGAATCATGAATTTAAATATTAGATATAATTTCTCCTACAGGGTACCACATTTTTCTATGTATTTCTGTGCCATTCTTTTCCTCGTATGTCCCTATTTGCCTATTAATAGAGTTTATTGTGTACAAGTCTGCAGAAAGTTGCTTGAGTTGAACACAAATGCTTAGACTTCTCTATAGTAAGATGTAATTTCCTAAGCAGGAAATGTATGTTCTGACTTCCTTCCAGAAACTTGTGTCTGTAAAAAACTGACTTAGATGTTTAGGAGCTATCAGTGAGCTTACATTTTCATTCTCTACATTAAGAAGCTGCTTGATGTCTGCATTTTTTCCCCTTGTGTTTTAAGTTAATTCTAGTAAATATGCAGTATAGCAACTTATGGTGTCATAGGGCTGATGTAATAGTGACTAATAGAGTTCTATGAGGTGGTATGTATCTGTGTGTGTCAAAGTTTCTATAGTCACTGGGTTACTAAGAGATAAGTGAAATGAAATGATCAAAGATTCTATGTGATACTTGGCAGGTGGTTAGTTTTGGTTAATTTGTAAACTAACATTAACAACATTAATAGCAAGTATGGTTATTCCCTATTACATCCAGATGAAAAATTAGAAATCAAGGAATAACTTTAATTGTTTGTATATAATTGAAGCTTGAGCTTCTGAAAATTAATATTTTATGGTTTATACTGCTCTGAGAATTATTTTAAAAGTTATCATTTAAATGAATTTACTAAATCAAAGACTGCTTACAATCCATATCTTTGAACATGGATTTTTTAAAATAATTGCAAAGTCACAATATGGCAATCTTTTTTCCATTGTAATAATAACAGATGCTAAGGGAAATGACATACATTTCCCTTTTTTTTTTCTGATTACCTAAACCATATATGTTGTACCAACACTTCCTTGCTGATATATATTGTAAAATTTTTTTATTGAGGTCATGTTAGTTTGCAATGTTTTCTAGGTTTCAGGGATGTAGCACAGTAGTAGCAATTATCTCCATTCAAGTGATGCTTTTCCTCTGATTTACCACCCCTCCTCCCAACCTTTACTGGCATTTATTGTTTTGTTCTTACAGCCTAAATGTTTGCATTTGTTTTACTTAACCATTTGTTTTTTGTTTTCTATGTACCACATGTGAGTGAACTATATGGTGCTTTTATCCCTTCCATCTTCATTGCACTCTGCATAATACCATCTAGGTATTGCATGTTGTTGGAATCCATGTTGCAAATTTTCCAGCCTTTACAAAAAAAAAAAAAGATATTTCTTTTTGGGCCTTCTCTGGTGGTGCAGCCAGTTAAAGCGCATCACTGCAAGTGAGCCAGTTGGTTGCTTCAGTGCCAGTTCAATCTCCGCCCCAGAGGTGACCCACATGGTGCAGCAGACCTCTCCTGACCCGCCTGCTGCTCCCCTCAGCTGGGTACTTTGTCAATCTGCCTGTTCTGCTCCCCACTCTGTCTCTGGTGAATCCTCTCACCACCCCTGCGTCTCTGACCTGCACCCTAGTTTTGTGTGCATAGGTAAATAAACCTTAAAAAAAACCAAAAACTTCTTTTTTCAGTTATTTACAAATAACTTCACAAAAAGATTATTTCTTACAGTGCATAGATCATTATGTATTATATGTCACATTCCATTACAAAATGTCCTAATTAAATGCTGTTATTGTTGCTTATGTATTGGAAAGACTCTTAGCTTTGATCTGTCCCAGTATTTCCCAAAGATGATCCGTGGAATCCTTGTTCTATAGGATATTGAAAATAAATGAGGGGGAAAAAGGAAAAGATACTGATTACAAACAGCCTCCCAGTTTTAATAAATCTATTTAAAATATAACTCTTAAAAATAATTTTCAGAGCAGCATAAACCATAGGATGCATTGGACTTTTTTTTTAATTACAAAATTATATAGAACATTAAGGATGTTAATGTGTACAGTGATTTTCTAAGAGAGAATAACCTCAATCTCTCTCTAAGAGACATAGAATACTAATGCCTTTCCCATAATTTTCTTATTTTGAAGATTAGAAAACAGATCCAGAGAAATCAAGCAACCTGTTTAAAGTTAAACTTGTAGACTGACTCTTGTAATAAAATTCTCTATAAGGTGGATACTGGTACCTCCTCCCCCTTCTCTTTATATCAGAGTTTGTAATAAATGTCTCTTGTTCTGACATCTATGACTATACTTATTTGTTTGTTTTTAAAATTGTCATTTTTTTTAAGATTTTATTTAGTTATGCATACAGAACTGGGGTACCAGACAGAGGTGCAGGGACAGTGAGAAACTTCATCAGAGACAGAGCCGGGAGCAGAACAGTCAGATTGACCAAGTACACTGCTGAGGGGAGCAGCGGGTGGGTCAGGAGAGGTCTGCTGTGCCATGTGGGTCACCTCCAGGGTGGGGGTTCAAACTCATACTGAAGTGAATGTGCCTAGCTTACAGTGCTGTGTCCTAACCCGTTGCACCACCAAGGAGAGCCTATACTGATTTGTCTTTAATGAATTTTTTTTTTAAAGATGTATTTATTTGTGCATACAGAACTGCGGTACAGGCCAGAGGCTCAGGGGCGGTGAGAGGCTTCACCAGAGACAGAGTGGGGAATAGAACAGGTAGATCCACGAAGTACACTGCTGAGGGGAGCAGCGGGCGGGTCAGGAGAGGTCTGCCACCCCATGTGGTCACCTCCCGGGCAGGCGGGAATAGAACTCATTCGGAAGCGCCTTTAGATTCTCAATGCTGTGCTTTAACCCGCTGCGCCACCAGGGAGGGCCCTGATTTGTCTTTAATGAGAGGAAATGTATCTTTAAAAAGTCGCCCTGACTCAGGAATTAAGTTATCAAAATGGGAATGATAGGAGGGGGAGCAAAGTGGGGAGGGGGCATAATGGGTGATGGTGGAGAATTTTGGGTACCATGTTGGTGGGTATGGTGTGGTAACATACATCTAAAGAGATGTCAGCCTATACCTTTGAATCGTTAGTAGATTATAAATCAGTGTTAGTTCAATGAAGAAGCCATTATTGTTGGTTTAGTCACTTGTTTGCATTTTATGTGTGTGTGTGTGTTAGCATTTTAATATATAAAACATGTTCTATCATCAAACAGTCTGGGAAGATTCTGCATAAATTCTGCCTAGAGTAATCATGCTTGACACTAAAATAATCCTTTCCTAGAGATTTAAAAAATAAGGGTTACCTACCTCTCTCTCTTTATTTCTGATTTCCGGATCTATAGTGATTTTCCCGTTTTCTTTAAGACATAATTCCAAGCAGACTGTGACACTTTGGAAGGTTTTACATTCATTATTACCTGTTTTGACACATGTGAAATCACATATAAAAAAATTATAGAACTTAGAAGAATATAATAGAAATCTGGTTTGACATTATTATGCTTTTTGTTTTAAGTTCCTATCATCTCCTGTAAAAAATAAGCACTTAGGATTTGATGTTAAGCTTTGCTTAACCATCTTGCTTTTACCTTCTCTCTAGTCTAATGGGATTGGAGCCCTCATTGCTATTTTGGTGCTGTTGCTGCTGTCGGGTGTTGGTTTGATGTGGTGGTTCTGGCCCCTTTGCTGCAAAGTGGTGAGTAAGAAGGATAGGCAACTCTACTCTTTTTTTTTTTTTTAAATTAGTGAGCTGTTAATTGAGGTGTGAAGTGTAAATCAATGCCCTACTGTTCAATAACAACAAAGTTTCAATTAGCAAATTAAATTTTAATGGCTTTTATCACCATAATAAATCCTAGAAGACTTGCATGCCAATAAATGCTCATAAAACTGCATCTAAATAACATCTCAAAGTCAGTTTTGGCAGAAGAAGGGGAAAGGAAGTTAGGAAATGTAGTAGGGAAGATGGGTTTTTAACTTTTGTACAATGTGCTTTCAAATAATTTAATATTTTCTGCTGAATTCATTGGGGGCTGAATTCATTTGTCAAGTTATTTTTTTCTTTTCTTTCGCAATGTTCACAGAATCTTTCATTACTTCTTTGAAATTTGTACTATTTCAGGACATTTTCTGCCTCTTGATAAGACATTTTAGAAATAATTCCTGTGCAAATACTAGGGTGTCCATCCATTGAGGGATCAATTTTGAGGTTATGACAGGCTGTGTCAGTTTGTATCATATTTTATGTTTCAGTAAAACCTCTGAAAGAGTATGGGTGTGTATTATTTTTCTGCTGCAGCTAATCATATTGCCACCCATTTGGTGGCTTAAAACAACCCAACTTTATTATCTAATAGCTAATGTTTTCTGAGACCCAGCATGTGTCTCACCAGGCTAAGCTGGGATAATAGGTACCTATAGGGATACATTTCTCTCCTATTGCTCTAGAGGAGAATCTTTCCCCTTCTCTTTTCCAGGTTCCAGAGCCCCCCCCATATTCCTTGCCTCATGTACCCTTTCCATCATCTTAAAGCTGACAATATTACATGTCTCTGATCATTTTCCCAGAGTCACAGGCCCTTCTGATTCTGAACCCAGCTGGGAAAGAAAATCCATTATGACTTATATGGGATCATCCTGGGTCATCCAGAATAATCTTCCATTTCAAGGTCCTTAATTGTAAACACACCCACAAGTCCCTTTTGCTGTGTAAAGTAACATATTCACAGTTCCAGGAAAATGGGTATGGATATCTTTGCGGGAGGCTCTTTGTATGGCACACACCTATACTCTTTCAGAGGTTTTACTGAAACATAAAAAATGATTCAAACTGACTCAACCTGTCATAACCTCAAAACTGATCCCTCAACGGATGGACACCCTAGTATTTGCACAGGACTTATTTCTGAAATGTTTTATATAGTGGCAGAAAAGGTCCTGAAATAGTACAAATTTCAAATAACAGTGTTAAGCAACAAAGTTCAGCATATTTTCAAACAATCCTATTTGGATTGTTCATGTTTCACAAGATTGTTCAGTTTTCATAGGAAAGCCTATATTGAAGAAGCAAGAAGCACTTGTTCAAAGTATACCTCTACTTATTTTGATAGCCTTTCTTTTGTTATCTGCAGTTTATGTAGATCCCAGCAGTGTCTTGCATTGTGCTACTTGACCCCTCCCCTTACTCCCGTCCTTTGCTGATTTCAGCTTCCTTACAACTTCAGGCGGTGCTTTGTATTATTCCTGCACTTATTAACTGTCCTTAAGTCTGCTTTCATAAGGCAACTTTACAGTCCTTTATCTCAGAGCAGGTGGCCCCTGGAGGAGGCACAGAATTAACTCTGACAACAGTAAAGACAAAAACATCCCATCTCTTTGATGAACTAATCAGTTTCCTGCCATAGTAGCATATGCTCAGAAGGTTTCCTGTTTTAATCTTGATAATTCTAGATATGAATGTTTTAGGATAGCTAGCATTCTTGAGTTTCAAATCAAAAAGCAAAAGGTGCCCCCCCCCCGCCCCGTGTGATTTGTGTGCCTTGGTTTTTTAATTTAAACCTGGCAATGGTGGATTTCTTTCCTTCATTATTTTGCAATTACATTGTTGATCACAAGGCTCAAAAGTGCCAGAACATATCACTTTTTTAAAGAATCATGTGAAAACTGAAATGGATGTCTTGGGAGTTTGCTACGTGTGCTCAAATACTGGTGTTACCCATGCTTTTAGGTGTTGTAAAGATAATTCAGTCATCAGCCTGTTTTCAGTATTTCAGGATGCATAGAAACATCATGAAAACTTGACTAGTGTGCTGTATCTGAAACTTACTTAATAGGGAGAGTTACATTTATTTTTATATTTAGAAATACAGACTAAAGAGTAGTTGTCCTGAATATGAGCTTTATGTGTGTGTGTGTGTGTGTCTCTGTTATTTAACACACACACTCCTACATACGTATAAATGAATCATAGCAAATGTTTCCTAAGGTCAGTTTATAAGGAGGGAAAAGGTAGAGGCAAATTTCTGCATCTAGTCCTTAGAAATCTAATGATCTATGCTGGAACTGTGCTATGAAGAGTAGCACATATTTACATCTAATGTTTATCTGAAACATGAACTAAATGGCCAAAATGTCAGTTCTCAGGTATATTTGGATTATGGCATATGCTCAGGAACTCTTACCAATATAGAAAGCCTAGCAGACTAAAACCAAAAAACCTTGAACAGAAACCTCAGTATCTGTTACACATTGTTTATTCAACCACTTTATATTTTATGAAGTGGCTTATTCATTATTAACAGATTAAAATTTCCCAGATATTTAGTCAATGGCTAGAGATGATAGTGTACTTATATCTCAGGCAGTGATTCTTAGTTGTTTTTTTCCTGTCCTCAAGTCAAGTAGATTCTCAGAGCACTGGCCTTCAGATTTTCATGGTAGCAATTCTCCTTGAGGAGAAGGGCCAAGGGAGACTTCTCCAAGGATCAATAGCAAGCCCCCCTGTTGTAGGATGAGCAGTGGTCTCTAAATATGTCCAGGTCTTCATTCCTAGAAACTAATGTTATATCATGCAGCAGAAGGGACTTTGCAGATGTGACTAAGTCAAGGATTTTGAGATAGGAAGATAACCAGACTAAACCTGGTCAACTCTAAAGGCAATCACTAGTGTCAGCTCTTAATGCAATCACAAGTGTCCTAATAAGAGGGAGACAGAGATAGGGTAGGCAACAGAAGGAGAAAGGCACTGTGATCATGGAAACAGAGATTGGAGTGATGTGGCCACTAACCAGGGAATGCTGGTAATCACAAGTCTCTGGGAGAGACCAGGAACAGATATAACTGGAGCCTGCAGAAGAACCAAGTCTGACAATACCCGATTTAGCCTTGTAGAACTGTTTGGACCATAGCCTCCAGATCTCTAATAAAATTAATTTCAGCTGTTTTAAGCCAATAAGCTGGTGGTAATTTGTTACATCTGCATTAAGAAACCAAGATATCCCCTAAATAATTCTGTACCTCCTCAGGATTTGGAATCATGACACAGGACTATTAATATTGGGACTGTTACATAATGCTTTTAGATTAGCTTACTATAAAAATTGTTTGTGAAGAACAGAAGACTGTAAGATGCAAGACAAGGAAATATCCTTGAAAATGTTAGTAATGAGTTCTTGCAACCATTCCAAGACTTTAAAATTATAATTATGTAGGCTTTAAAATTACAATTATCATAGTTTTTTTTTTCTTTTGGGTGTTTGTAAAGTAAATATGTATTATGTTTTATATACTGAATTTAATTACCATTTCAGAATGTCAAAGAATTTTTGGAAGAAACAAATTTTTAATTTCTAGAAGTATCCAGAGTGTAGATGAATGTGTGTATAGATAAATAAATATTAGAACCAGTTGTCAACAGGGATCCATAAACAGCTTTCATAGGATGTCTGTGATTTGCAAGAAGAGGGCAGTACATTACCATTCATATTTAGGCATTGAACCATTGATTAGATATTGAACCATCTCATGAAATTAGAGACCGACTATTAGCTCTATGAGGAGTGGCAAAGAACTAAAACATTTAACTGAATAATGTACTTGTGAAACTCCCACATGTACCTTATTAGCTGTACTAATTTAGTACTAGGAAGAAGACACAAAACACAAGCATAATATCCAATATGGAATAGTTCATATTAAAATTTTACCTCATTTGTGTGTTAATTTGTTAACTACTTTCTCACTTTATTGGTTAACACTTTCTGAACACAGGTGCCATTTATTTTACTCATCATTGTAAACCATGCATGTTGCACGGTGAACACTAACCTTGAACTATTTCATTTTTTTAAAAAAAGATTTATTTATTTATGCCTATAGAACTGGGGTACAAGTCAGAGGTGCAGGGGTGATGAGAGGATTCACTACAGACAGAATGGGGAGCAGAACAGGCTGACTGATGAATTACATTGCTGAGGGGAATAACAGGCAGGTCAGGAGAGGTCTGCTGCACCATGTGGTCCCTTCCTGGGCAGGGATCAAACTCATGCTGAAGTGGCTTTAGCTTCATTAGTGCTGTTCTTTAATCCACTGCACCACCCAGGGAGGGCCCGAACTATTTCAATTTTAAAACTGAGAGATATGATATATCTTTTCTTGAAAGAAAAAAAAAAAATCCACAATTTACTTTGTTTAAAGTTACAGTCAAAATTCTGTCAACTATGGAGAAGTATTATATATGAGGGGATTTATGGTATCTGAATTCTTTATTTAAAATCTGTCCTCATAGAGTATACACAATAGGAACTGCACCATTTGCATTTCTTTTAAAAAAAATACTTATTTATGTGTATAAGAACTGGGGTATAAGGAAGAAGTGAGGGGATGAGGGGATTCGCCAGAGAGAATGGGGAGCAGAACAGGCAGATCTAATGAACTACATTACTGAGAGGAGCAGCCAGTAAGACAGGGGAGGTCCTCTGTGCCATGTGGGTCAGTTCCCTGGCTGGGGATCGAATTTGCGCTGCAGTTTTTGGCAGTAGCTTGATAGCGTTGTTTCTTTAACCCCTGCACCATGAGGAAGGACTCCGGCACCCTTTGTATTTCTATAAATATGAACTAGATGCCACTATATAAGAATTTTAAATTATAATAAACCTCTGAAATAGAAGCAGTTTCACTTTTCTCTAGGTTTTTTTTTTTTTTAACATATGCTCTATGGGGATTTCTAATGGAATTGTAAATTTTGATGAAAAATATATTTACTTCTAATTTCAGTTTCTTCAAACTGAAATTTATCATTTCTTTTATGATGGAAGCCACTGCCCATAAAGTATTAGTAGTTCTGGAGATTTTTTTAGTCATCCTACAGATACCCAATATCGTATATTTAGTAATTCAGGCATTTCTTAAAATATCATATAAATGTGGCACTATTTCAAAGTGATAGTTACCAGATCTATCATTATATCTTCTTTATTAGTGAATTAGTAAAGAAGCACACATATTTTTATAGCACAGATTTGGATAGTTTTGATAGCTATATTTTAATATAATTGAGTTCTTTTAATTCTTCTGTATTTTAGTTTACCTTAATTATGCTAGTAAGGGACCCATACACTCACCAGATTGCCAAATTAGGCCATAAAGCAGAAAAAGTTAAGGAAAAATTCATTCAATAGAGTATCTGACCACCCGAGATGCTTTTATTATGAGACTACTTTAAAATTAACTTTCTAAAGTTTATTTTAATGAGTATTTTTAAGGATGAAAGAGAGAGATGGTATCATTCAAAATGTTAAAAAATAGTGTCCTCTGTTTGCTGGACTTCCCATATAAATAAAAATATAAGCTATTTTGAAATTTTTTATTTAATAATAAACACAAAAAGCCCTCATACAAAATTGGAATTCCTAGGTATTCACATTAGTGAATTATAGTGTTGTGTTTGCCCACTGGCCATAAGGAGAAAGCTCTCCTTTTTGTGTGAAGTTATCTCTCACTGTCCAGCTCCCCAAGTAGCCTCACTCCTGAATTTTAAAAAAAGGGGTGGGGGTGGGGGGAGATAGGAGAGGTTAACGGAAACTTATCATGTATTGACTCATGAGTGGAATATCAGAAAATATGGATGTTTGCTTCATTGTTTAGCTTAGAGGATATGTTGAATCCATGCAGATTTATTTTACTATCAGGATGGCAGAAATGACAGTGCTATCGTAACATCATTTGGAATAGCCAGACATTGCAGAATTACAGCTGTAAGGCTAATGAGGTGGCAAACAAAGGCTTTCTGGAGTGTTGTCAATTAGAGTGTGTTATACAGCTGCAAATAAATATCTGAATATGCTGAAAATGATAAATGTTCACTTTTGCTCTAATGTCCTTGGCCAAAGTTCTCCATCCTCAAGGGAAAATTTCATTTTTCTGAAGTGTGTTTAAGCTGCTACATAAAGAGCTAAAAAGTCTTAACTTTAAACTATGTAAAAATTTATCTTTTAAGCCCAATTTGCTTATAAGTTCAATATTCATAAGAATATATCTGACTGGAACTCTACAGAATTTTCCTAGCTTGCAACAGCTGTGCTGTTCTTTCTAAATAGTAATAATGCTTCTACATTGCACTTCACTTTTATTGTTGAGGAGGGCTCTTGGTGCGTTCATTGAGTTACTTTAAGAGCAGCCTGATTTTTTCTGGAATGCACAATGAAACAGAAGTAATTTAAATTTTAATATGCCTTCCTTGAACCATTAATTAAAATGATTTATGTTTGGTTGCCTCCTTGAAATAGAGTGTGATGCTACTACGTATTGCTTCCATGGTGATGTTTTTCAACAGAGCATCATTTACAAAACAGGGTACCAAATTCTTTCTGGTCTTGGTTTATTTGCTTCGACAGCAGAACCTTTATTTAACTCTTGGCAGAATACTCTCTCACACTGTTCTTCCAAGGCTCCATTAGGCATTTTAAATTCTATTTATTGTCCAGATTTCCCACCAGTTATCTCATTGTTCAAAGTCAGAATCTTTGGACATGGATGTTTATGTCAAGGAGGAAAGGGCAGGAAGGAGATAATTCATTCCATATTTTGGTCTGAATTTTGAAAGCATTTAACTTCATGAGAATCAGAAAATGACTTCCTCAATACTGTAAAGAAGTTTGTGTTTATGCATTTCAGAGGAAAGGCACATTTGCTCTCTGATGTTATCTAAAAGAAAGGGAGAATGAATGGAACAGCCACATCTATTTTAAACAAGTTTTTGTAAACACCAGGAATGATGTTTCTATTGTCTGGGTGCTTAGGCATTTAGATGTCAGTGCTGATAAACTGGGCATTTGTTTTTGTCACTCCAAGAAAGAGTTCTGAAATACTAGTTGATCTACTGTCGTTGTACAGTATCTTTTCTTCTTTTTTTTTTAAATCCAAAGCAGTTCACTGTTGACAGTTCTTTTCACTCTTTGCTGAATATCCGAACATATGATTGCATCAAGCTGGCTACAGGCTCCGGTGCTGACATTTTCTAGTGCAAAGAATGCCCACATCACTCGAACATTTGAAAAGTGTTAATGAGCAGATCAAAAGGACTGTTGCCTGAAGCAGCTAACTTTTTTTTTTTTTAAAGAAATCGGCTCTCCTCCAAATTGAAATCTTCATTCTAGCAGCTAAGTAGATGAGATGTAATCCTCCCTGATGATGATAATAACAAACGAGAAAAAAAAATTGGAGGGGAATCAAACTCTGCATATGGTTCATAAAGTGGTGAAAGTGTTTTCCAGAATCTTCAACACAGAGCTGAAGGATGCTAAGTGGAAAAAATTCTGGCAACTAGGCAATATTATGCCTTTTAAAATCTGCAAATTCTCATAAAATATGGCGCATATGAATACATCCTTTTCTGAAATAAATGTGTTCTTGCACTATTAATACAATTATTGGATTCTCATGACTGTTATTTATAAAGTATTTGGACTAACAGTAAGGTTCTTCTGCACTAGTTTTACTGAAATATAGAGATATCATTGGACACAGATTTTTGCTATGTTTGGCTTTTAGGCCAAATGCCGTCAGATTATTTTTACCCTTTTTTGTACTTAAGAGGCTATGTGATAGAGTGGAAAAAGGGAACATTTCCATATGTCACAGAAGACCCATTTTATTTTCTGTTCCAGTGTTTCTAAGACAGTGACGTTAGGTATGAATTAATGATATGTCTCCATAAAATGGCAGTGGTAACTTCAATCTTTCACAGTTACCATAAAGTTTAGAAACTTTCTCTCTCCCTCTCTCCTTCTCCATTAATCTATTCATCCATCCATCCATCCATCCATCCATCTTAACAAATAACAACTACTCAACAAATTTTTGGTCTTTTCTTCTGCACTTTTTCCCTTGGCAATTCAAACCTTAATTTAAGAGCTTTCTATCAAAAGTTCAACACAGAGTATGGAACTAGATGAACCTTTAACCTGGGTTTTAATACTAGATGTAATTTTTTACTTTGTAATACTTAGGAAATTATTGAAGTTACAGCCTTCATCTCTGTATAGCTAAAGTGAAGATAAGCTTAGTGAGTACTCAGGATTCTTTAGAGTGTGAGGCATATGTCAACACTATTAAAATATGGTTGTTGTGAATAGTAATTATGTCACAGACAGGAACCTTAGATCTGGTTCAGTTTTTAAAGGTGCAGTTATTTCTACTGTGTCTTTTAATTTGCACAAACAATATTTGAGTTAGTAGAGAGCTAAAGGATTTTTTCCACTATTAATAGTGCAGAAAAATATTTGCCAGAATTTCAAGATCAATTTAAATTTATAATAAGATTAATTACACAATATTGAAAAAACAAACCCTAATGTTCTTTTCTGGAATAAGGTGAATATAAATGCATCTAGACATATGGCCTACTTAATTATGGAAAGGCACAGAAGCAAAAGAAGGAAATATTGTGATGTATTTTTTAACATCCTATTATAATTTTCATATTGGAAAACACTACAGTTAATTCCAGATGAAGAACTTAAGATGGTTTTCCATTTCTCCTTCCATTGTCAGGTTCATTAGTTCTTTATTTTAGTGGTTGAAAGAGAAATTTAATTGTTGGAACCAACAATATTTTAGCTTCACAGAAATTGCTCTCTTTTTATCATATATATGACATTTACATAGAGAGTGTGTGTGTGTATAGGTATATAACAAAGATAAAGTGAATTAATGTGTGCAAATGTGATTTGTGAATTGTGAGGTGCTGTTATGCTAACAATCTAATTCACAAACTAGTGTCTCCTAACAATAATTTAATGTCCTCACCGGTCTAACTAGACCTGCTCAGCTATAAGATTCTTACACAGGGGGTATATGATTACAGTCACCTGACTGCTGGCTGGAGTTAACTAAAAATTCAAGAACAATTCTCTCATGTGTCTGGAATCTCTGTTGGGTGGGTTGACACATCTGGGAGATGGTCAGGCACTCTTTCTGTAACTTTCTGTTGTTCTGGGTTTCCTTAAATGTTAATAGCTTCAGGGCAGCCCACAGACATGACAACAGATTCCTCCTTCTAACAGTGAGTGTCCCAGAGTGGCAGGGAGGGGAAAAGGCTCTTTTAACCTAGCTGCTGAGTCAGTCGCAAGATACCATTTTCATCTCTGACTAGTCAGAAGCTAGTTATAGGCAAGAACGTATTCAAAGGGAAGGACTTCTGTATATATCTCTTTCAACTGAAGTTTTTACATTTGATTTTGGTTTTTTTTGGACAGGTTATCAAGGATCCTCCTCCACCACCACCTCCTGCACCAAAAGAGGTAAAAATGAGTACCTAAAAAGTGATGTGGGTGTTTTTTTCTATATGTAGAATGATCTCCAAATTTAATGAACTATTTATGTTATATCACATTATATATAAGGTGATATATAATATTATATATCTCACATTATTATGATAATCATAACATGATAATATATAATGTGATATGTAATATGATAATATGATAAATTTGATCAAGTATGATACTTATGTATTTTGGAATTTGAAAAAGCACTTTTTTTTAGTCTTATAATATTTTTTTATGTGTCAGAGGAATGAGACCTTCACACCTTAATAAACATGTATTGGCCACCAGGATGTTTGCACACAGAGATTCAATTGACCATTTACATTGATTGTTCTGATGTCATCATTCTTTTTTTTAAAAGTTGGAAAACATATGCTGACAATTTAAAGCTAAATTGTTGAATTTGAAAGGATCATTACTTCTATGTGGTTCTGTTTGTCAATCAAAATTGTGTTAGGGACAAGAAAATAATGTACTGGTATTGTGTGTTTCTGTAGTGTCTCAGTTACATGGGTTTCAGTTCAGTTTTTTCAATGTTCAAACTTATATATACATTGGTGCTTTAAGTGAATATTGAAAAAAGTATTAATGTTTCATCTTTTAAAATATGAAATGTAGAATAAATTTGTAATACAAAGATTTAGAGAGTTATGCAGCTATATCTGGTAGCCTAGTGAAAGAAAAGAGATAATTAAAATTATAGGAGGGAAGTTCCTCATATTATGTAGTATTCCACATATATGGAAGCTTAAATATATTCCTATGCTCTGTGTATAAATGTCACATTTCTTCTTTATTAGTGGTATTTTTCATACAAACATTTAAATGAGTGCCAGTTAGACTAAGCAATATTTTGAAATTTTAATTATACTCATGTGAAAAAACTCTATCTAGGAGGAAGAAGAATCTTTACCTACTAAGAAATGGCCAACTGTGGATGCTTCCTATTATGGTGGCCGAGGAGTAGGGGGAATCAAAAGAATGGAGGTTAGTATCTTTAAAGAAAAAATAGAAGTTGGTAATCTGCAGTATTTATTTCTGAAACTATTAAACCATGGAAACTCGACTTTCACAATTCAATACCATTCTTTTCACTTAACACTGGGTCTTTTCTGGATCACTCACTTTTCTATGGGATCATCTTAGCTATTTCAGAAGAGTTTAAGAAGAAGAAATGACTTCATTAGTCAGAGAATTGCATTGCTAAGACGTCTGAATTCTATGGGACAAAACAAAACAAAGTTAGATTTTCTCACTATTTTGGAAAAAAATTACTGCAGAGAATATCAACTTTAAAGAAGTCAGTTACTTAAAGTTGCAACAATGCTTTCCTTTGAAAAGATCAATGTGCTATTTGAGGAGAAAAATGTTAAAATATTCAATGATATGGAAAAGACATTATCACAAATGTGAGGCTTCTTTTTTATAACTCTAGTTACCATCTATGAATGATCATAATTAATAGCAAATATCATTCATGGAATGCATTGAATTTTTAAATTGGCACACAGACTATAATAAAATTGAACTTTGTTTTATCTTAAAATTCAAATGAGGATTTATTTATAGCCACAGAAATGTTTCTCAAAGTGTGAATTAACTAGGACCCTCCCTGGTGGCGCAACAAGTTAGGTCACAGCCCTGCAAACTAGCTACAGCTGCTTCAGTGTGAGTTTGAACCCCAGCCCGGAGGTGATCCACAGTGTGAGTTTGAACCCCAGCCCGGAGGTGATCCACATGGCATGGCAGAGTGCTTCTGACTTGCCTGCTGCTCCCCTCAGCAGTGTACTTCATTGATTTGCCTGTTCTACTCCCCACTCTGTCTCTGGTGAATCTTCTCACCACCCCTGCACCACTGGCCTGTACTCCAGTTCTGTATGTCTAAATAAATAAATAAATCTCTAATATTTGCTGATAAAAAAAAGTGAGGATTAATTAATAATAACTAATCATTGTCAGCATGAAGGCCTTATCAATAGTGTAAACAGGCTCTCTGTAAGAGGCATTATAGAAATTTTCTCCCTGAGCTATTGAACATTCATCCTGGCATTTCCTCTTTGTTAAGTTATCATTTAATTTTACTTCATGATAAGAAGGCATTTTGATGTGTTTTGCAATCATTGCACAGTCTCCTACTGTCATATCTGCTTTGTTCCATTACTGCCAGCAAAAATCAATAAGCTAATTAACAACCTCACAACTGTTGAGATTTTCTCTTTTTAGACATTTCAATAAAATTCAGACCCCCAAGGAGAGTTTCCCTTTTTACTGTAAATTTCAGTGTTCTTGTCATCTTATACTGATTCTCACTATCTCAACCACATTAATATTAAAATTATGCATGTTTTCTCTTATAACTTACTACTTTGCTACTGAAATATCCTCAGAGATAGGTACCTCCTTGCCAGTAAAACATGGAAAAAGCAGGTGCTAAAGACTATTAAGATTTTCATTTAAATATAACATATGCATTTGCAGGTAGGTTATGGTTATCACACAATACACAAGAACACAGCCAGAATAACTCTTTTTGTTTGACATAGAAGAAATCTTTGCTGTGTCATTCAAAGCTTGAAAGGGTAGGAATGTATAGATTAGATGTTCCTATGAATGAAAAAAAATGCATTTTGTAAACAAAACGGTTACATATGGATATCTAAACATGATCTGCTATAATTTATCTTGTTTGTTTAGCCTCCTTCCAATATGTTTGCATAAAGATGCATGCAAGAAAAAGCCATTTGACAGGATTTACAAAATGTGTTGTTCTCTGAATGAAGGGCTTTTCAGTGTTGTGCATTTCTTTATTTTTACCCAATTTATTTGCCAGTCAGCATATATTACTTACATTCAGAATAATAAAGTTAATTTCATCTTGAAATCTACATATGTAAAAATATCACATTCATCAGTAAGATAAGAAGATATAAGTGCTTGCACCCTAAATGAATAAATAATATTTTCACTGAAAATACTAGGAATTATGCCAGGTTTTTGTTAGTTCAATATTCCGTCATCTAAAGAGGAAGATCTCTTTCTAAAGCAAAGAAAAATATATGTATGAACTCCTGAAAGGGTTTTGAGTTAAAAGAAACATTACTGGTTCATTCT
The DNA here is from genome assembly GCF_000260355.1 of Condylura cristata. NCBI lineage: Eukaryota > Metazoa > Chordata > Mammalia > Eulipotyphla > Talpidae > Condylura > Condylura cristata. Next base: position 15,362,485 of record NW_004567113.1, read on the forward strand.
CAGGAAAGTTAAGGACTTGTGTGTATTCTTGCGTAACTCACGTTTCAAGTTTCACATTTCAAGTTATTGACTCTTAATATGTTAAATTATGTTCCCAGTCCTTTTCAATTGATGAAATTTTATGAAAAGCACTCACCAATCTTTTTAAAATTGGGGTTCATTTTAACCTTTGATAACTTTGCAGTGGGAATGAGAATAAAAAGAGAAAGTCAATGTGAGTGTCATGAAAGAGAAACATAATACATAAAAATACACAATAAAAGTTGGACTGAGTTGGACTAATTAAGCACCGCTAAACTTTCAAACATGAATTTATTTAAACTTGGAGAGGGAAACTAGGAAACAAAATCTGTTTTAAAACCATGCCTATACAAATCTGGAAAGTATTTCCCTTAAAAAAAGACCTTCACCTGGGGAAATGTAAAGGGATACAGAAAAGATGAGCACATCTGAATTACAGAACAATCTTCATAGTAATGTTATTATAAACCAGCATAGGGATTGTACCTGGAATTATCTTCTTACTCGTTCTTTAAGTTAAATATTTAAACACTATGGTTATGGCAATTTCAGAAAGCTGGAACTGAGCTGATGTTAATAACAGCTGTTAGAACAACTGATCCACAATACCTAATGACTTCAAATGTGTGTTTCTGCCAATTCAGTGTAAAACTGTTTTTGTTTCTTTTCTCAACTCTGAAATTGCTCCTTTATGATATAACCTCTAAGTCATCCAAATGCACTTTGGAAATTATGAATTTCCTCATTTATCATGAAAGCAAAGTAGAGTTGGAAGAATGTAGCTCTCAAGCCTGCTCTGATTTTTTTTTTTTT
>NW_004567113.1:15364103-15365002 GCF_000260355.1 Condylura cristata
TATATATATATTTATAAAACATCATTGTTCATTTTTGTACAACATACGCTTTTTATGCTCTCTCCTTCTTTCAGGTGTATTCCCCATAAAATTTGCACCACCAATTCATCCATGCATAATCACCATAGTCTTATATTCTTGACTCCCCTGTTTAGATCCTTCTACCTCCCCCTCACTTGCAGTAGTCTCTGATTTATACAAATGCCTGCTAATTTTGTTTTTACTTATTTGTTATTATTGTTATTTCCCCCGATCCCTTATTTGGTTCCTCTATATCTCCTATAAGTGAGACTATCTGATATTTTTCTGTTTCCTTCTGGCTTATTTCACTGAGAAAAACCCTGTCTAGCTTCACCCATGTTGCTACGAATGGCATGAGTTATATTTTTTGATTGCTGAATAGCATTCCATTGTGTATATATGCCATATTTTCTTCATCCAGTCATCTTTTTAGGGGCATTTGGCTTGTTTCTATATCTTACCTATTATAAATCATGCTGCAGTAAACAGCAGTGCCGTTATCCTTTTGAATTAATGTTTTTGCATCCTTTGGGTAAGTTCTTAAGAGTGGAATTGCTCAATCATTAGGGTATCTCCATTTTTAGTAGTTTGAGGACCTCCACACAGCTTTCCATAGTGGCTGGACTACTTTGCGTTCCTTTTCTATAGGGTCAAGTTATACACATACACACACACACACAAATTTATGTATACATGTGTGTATATATATGTGTGTGTATAAATATATGTTTGTATATATAAATATATATATGTGTATATATATATATACAGATATATATCAATATATATTAATATAAATTCAATTCTAATTTCTGAATGGCCTACATTTTAGCTACTAATTTTTTCTATTCTGAATTACTCCTCTGAGTTTTAACATT
>NW_004567113.1:15365657-15541832 GCF_000260355.1 Condylura cristata
TTACACATGCCCACACATGAAAGTTTGGCTCAGATTTGGACTTTAATTCTTGTATGTTGAAAAATAAAGAAAATGATTATTTGATACTATGATTTTCAATGTCCAGGGTTTTCCAGAAGGGAATTCCCTATAAATCTTAGAATTTCCTCTTAATGTTAAATTTTTCTTTTCAAAGCAGACTGTGCAGATTTGCCTTCCTCAGTGAAAAATTGATAAGTCAAGTAACCATACTACATGAGGATAGAAACTAAAGATTGTAAGCTTCTTTAAAATTTCAAGCTTTACAAAATTTAAAAAAAAAAGTTTTTTACATCCAAAGGGTCAATATTTATATCATGCTTTTTGCCTTAGTCAAATTTAATGAAAATTTTGGAAGGAAAATTTAACTGCTTTGTGTAAAATATATTTCCAAAAGTCAAGCCTACTTATTCACCTATTTTATACTGCCTGTCTTTAAATTCCCATCCTGTTACTTTCTAACGGTGTGGTTTTTGCTTGTATCCTCTTTGTGCCTCAATTTCATCTGAAAGGAAAAATATCCCTCATTGTATTTTTGTATAGGTTTTGTAATGATAGTAATCATTTAGTAAATCACTACGTCCTAATTTTCCTAGAACCATCAGTATCTACAGGTATGTGGTCAAATAGAAGGGTAACATCTTAATTAGAGAATAAGATTAAATACTGCTATACATTTCATGTGTAAACTACAAATTAACCTCTTATTTGAAGTAAGGAGAATTGGTTGCTTCCAATTTCATTGGGATCTTAGTATTTAATGTATAAGTAGGGGTGAGAAACCTATTACCTCTCAGCAAAGGAGCACTTTGTAACACTTGCTCATTCTGCCTTTGCTCTGTGATGGTGAGCTAAAGGACCATTGTCTGATGATTAGAGATGGTGAACATTTTTTCATATGTCAGTTGACCATCGCATATCTTCTTTGTAGAAATGCCTGTTTGGCTTTTCTACCTATTTTTTAATTGGGCTGTGTTCTTTTTATTGAATTGTATAAGCTCTTTGTACATCTTTGATATTAATCTCTTATCAGAGGTATAATGTGCAAATATTTTCTCCCATTCAGCAAGACTACTGTGCTTTGGTTAGTGTCTCCTTTGCTGTATAGCAGATTTTCAGTTTGATACAGGCAAATCGAAACCACAGTGAGATACTGACTGCCTCACATCTGTGATAATGGCACATATCAAAAAATCAGAAACAAGTTGCTGGTGAGGTTGTGGAAATAAAGGAACCAAGTTAAGCTGACAGTGGGAATGTAGACTCATCCAATCCCTATAGAAAGAAGTAGAGCAATGAATTCCTCCGAAGTCCAAAAATGGGACTACCATATCACTCAGGAATTTCACTCTTACACGTCTATCCAAAGAACACACACAAAAAAATACTAATTAAGAAGAAAACTTACAGTCCTAAGTTTATGGCAGCACTGTTTACAATAGCCAAGATTTAGAAACAACCTAAATGTCCCAGAACAGATGAGTGAATCAGAATGTGGTGTACATGCACAATGGAATACCACTCAGCAATAAAAAAGAAAAGCTCATGACATTTGCAGCAATTTGGATAGAATTAGAAGAGATTATTCTAAGTGAAGTAAGCCAGAAAAAGAAAGATAAATACTAAGATTTTCACTTATATGTGTTAACTAGAGAAACCACACAAAAGATCAGACGAACTTTAAGACTGACCCTTCATAGCTGAGCTTAGATCTGAGACAGTGAGGAGGGTAGAGGGAGTGAGAGGGAAATGGGGAAAATAGAAAGGGAGCACAATGGACTATAATGGAGGACTATGGGTGTTTTGGTAGTGAGAAAACTATGGTGACCACATATATGTTTAAAAAACACAAGTAAAGGGCCATTATCTAAATGACAGCTGTTCCTCTAGGACACTATATATGACAGTATTTCCACTTTGTTTTCAAGGTTCGTTGGGGTGATAAAGGGTCTACTGAGGAAGGTGCAAGACTGGAGAAAGCCAAAAATGCTGTGGTAACAATTCCTGAAGAACCAGAGGTACCTGTCAGGCCTAAACCACCTCGACCCAGACCCATACAGCCTCCTCAGACGAAGTGGTACACACCAATTAAGGTAATTTTCCAGATTGTATGCTTTGACTGAAACTTTCTAGAGAAACTGTGATTTTTTTTTTGTATCCTCTCCCCACAACATCAGCTAGCTGACATTTATTTTATTCTAACAACTGGACACTTTCTTGGCAACCATAACCTCATTTTTGTGATTTGTGTATCTGTTTAATTTATGAAAAAATGAAAGTAAAGCAAGACTTCACCTTCTTCATTTTAACTCATTTATGCAGCAGATACAGGGAGGTCTATGTTCCACCAAGAAGTGACCAGTCTCATTTCTCTGTAGGGTCGTCTTGACGCACTCTGGGCTTTGTTGCGGCGACAGTATGACCGGGTTTCCTTGATGAGGCCTCAGCAAGGGGATGAGGTTTGTATTTGTGGATGTGTTGGGGAAGAACTGATTATTTGGGTCAGTATAATGAGGGTGGTGAAATAATAATTAGGAAAATTTAAGGGCCTCATTATACCTGAGGTGTATTATTACTGTCTCATGAAAATTTCTTATTACTCAGAGTTCTTAAAAATTATTAGCTATTATTAAAATACATCTTAAAGTTGGGGTTTAACACAAGTCCCTTCTTAAATAATACATAAATTTTTTTTTGTACACATGTTTAAATAAGGGCATTTCTTCATCCTTTGTGGGACATCCCATTCTGAGATTTTTCCGCAGCGGAGAGGAAAATTCTGGGTATTAGAATAATCTTTCTAGCATTTTCTAATAATGAAGCATGGGAACATGCTTCAGAACCTCTATTTCCTTAGGTAGAAATTAACGTTGTCTTGCCTCTACCAGTTAATCTCATTTCTTGCTATATGAAAGTTATAAAGCATTGTTAAAATCTACATTGGTGAGATAAACATGTACATACAGATATGTATAAAATATGCACATAAACACATATATCATATAGATTTTCACTACCAAGGAAGCCTGTTTTGAAGCAGTTTTATATTTGGAAGTTTGAATAGTACTCTAAATCCTAAAAATCTAGTTTTATGATTTCTTTAATATATTTTCACTATTTCTTATTGTAGCAATATAAGAAAAATAAATTAAAACCTTTTTATATGTGGGCACTCCTAGTGGTGCAACTGGTTAAAGCACAGCACTATGAAGTTATCACAGCCACTGCAGCATGAGTTCGATCCCCCGCCATGGAGGTGACCCACATGGTGCAGTGGACCTCTCCTGACCCGCCTGCTGCTCCCCTCAGCAGTGTACTGCCTCACTCTGTCTCTGGTGAATCCTTTCACTGCTCTTGCACCTCTGGCCTGAACCCCAGTTCTGTATGCATAAATAAATAAATCTTTAAAAAACCCAAAAATCTTTTCATATATAACAATGGACAGGCTTGCTCAGAGACACATTGTTGTTAGTAACAGAATTGTTCATTATCTTTCTGTTTTAACAAGTGTGTGAACTATATTCACTTCAGATTCAGATGACATTAGGTATATTTAGATTTGATAGACTTATTTCTATAAAAGGATGAAATAATTGAACTTAGTGTTTACTTTGAAGTGCCAAGTTATTATTAGTGTTATATGATTCTAAGTCTATGTTTTGGATGTAACAACTTCTAAATCCTAGGGTTTTACTTCTATGAGATAGATATAATTTTAAAAACATGTGAGTTTCATAAACCATTTAGAAAATCCAATTTGAGAAAATATCCTCAGTAGATCATTTACCCTTTGGTAGCACCATAGGCAGAGAGAAAAAGGTGGTTCATGAAATAGCTTCTCATCTTTAGGACTCTAGAAAGTTCTTATATTTAATGAAACTTGCATCTCTTTAAATTCATGATCTGGACCAATACCACTTATTCTTCTATGTACTTGAACTTTATTTAACATGAATATGTTTTAATATTTTTTCATATATCACCTTAGTTTTACCTTCCTCCTAGGCATTAATTCATTTATTTAATCATTTTCACACTTTGATGTGCTGTATCAGCTAACAATTCATTAGCCAGCCAAATCAGACTATGGTCCCACTACTGTTACCAGTGTTGCAAATATTCTTTTAACTCTCATGATTAAAAATTAGCTTTTAATCTGTAATCACTCCCACTAATTTTAATCTAATTTGATAACTTTTATATTATAAGTATGCAAAAATTATGTTATCGAGGTAATACTAAGTAGTGGTTACCAATTGTCCCTTAAGACATCTAAAATTTGTTTGGGTATTAAGACATACCAAAATACTATTTATTCCAGATGTGATCTGGGCCATACTCAGGTTGGTATCCATACTCTTGAGTATATAGAGGAAGAGTGATGAACTCTTCCTGTAGGAAATGGATAGGATTTTATCCGGTATGATTAATTTGAATGAATAGTTCCATTGATGAAGCATCATGAACAAAGTGAGGCAGCCAAGAATAGTGATTTGTGAATTGTTAGATGGTCTGCAGTTTTAGGGTTAAAATCATTATGATAGATTGAAAATGGAAGAAATCTTTGAGTTTGGATAAACTGATATATATTTGTTTTTTAAAATGATGTATTATATATTCATTTATTAAACAACCATCTATCTAGTGATTAATGTGTACCAAATACTGTGCTAGATACCAAATGCATTTATCATTCTTCTTAAATTGTACTAGTAGAATATTCCACATGTCACAGCATATTAATCATTATTTTTCCATGATCAAAGAGTAATGCTTCTATTATTTTGCCCAAGATTTCCTTTGTATTCTATGAATGTGGTCACACTTGTCTAACAGGGTCCCAAAGCCTTTTATTCTAATTCTTAAGGTCAGATTATTTAAAAATTCAGAATTTTCAGATTTTAAGAATTTCTGAAATTCTCGCTTTCATCATGGAAATCAGAGAAGCATATCATATATTAGGTAAAATAGTACTTCATAAGCACATAATTGAGGCATTCTACTACAGAAACATTAATGACTACAAGCGGATAAATGTAGATGACATATCATCTCACATGAGGTCAGTTTTTGCTTCTACATATATTTTAGTGAAAAACTTTACCCAAAGCTTTCATTTTTCAAGTATTTTTTTATTTCAAAGGTATAGATAAAATACAGCAGATCTTGATTGTATGTGACTCACTGAGACTCCAGTTTTCCCATTCTACCAACATTAATGCTATTTGTAATTTCTGTGTTTCTGCTTAGATGCAAACCTTTAGGTTTATTTAATACCACTTGTTGCTTCAGTTAATTGATATGATTTACTATCAGATATACAGGATGATTCTATGTATACCTGATAAAGTTTGACTTAATCTTCCCCTCCCGCATCTATTCTTGATAGCTTTATCATTTTGTTACCTGTGGACTTCTGCCTGATATTTAATGCCACCATAAAGAACTCATTGTGGCAACCCACATGAGAGAGAGCCTTTTCCCACGAGTGGCATTCCACAGTTAACTAACATTAGTGTGGTAAAGCTAGGAATGTAACCTAAGCACAATCTCAGTTTACCATCTCAATAAATTTAATGTATTTTGTTAAGTTATTTCCAGAATTTCAAGTATGAGTTTATATACTATATCATCCAGCCAAATAAATGATGCAAAATTATTTCATCATGGAAATCAGAGAAGCTTGGCATGGTTTGCTCTACTATTTTTGTTTCTTAATCATAACCTTTATAATGTTCATTATTTTTTTTTAAACTGGTGTTTGATGTTAAGTCAGTGGTTATCAACATATCATCCCTTTCCTATAGACAACTTGAGAAATCTTTGCCCTTTCTCTTTTTTATTTTCCATTATTCCCATTTTCACAGGTTCACAGTCTATTAAGAATACTTGAATTTCTGTCAACTCCTCCTCATCAACTAGTTCTCCATACTGACAGAATTTATTCAGTATAAACTTCCCATATCATACACACACACACACATAATTATAACTAGTATTTATTTCAGACATTATATTATAGACTTATAAGAAAGAATCATTTCAACCCTTTAACAGAATTAGTGTTCTGTATAATATAAGGACAACTGAAGAGTCTCTATGTATTTTTACATGCAAACTAACATTTATATATAAACATTTATATTTTAGGAAATCATCATACTTCCTAAAATATAATAAATGGTATTATACATGGTTTCTAGAATGCTTTCCTTCCATTTCCCCTCCCTTCTTCTCTCCATCCCTTCTTCCTCTTTCTCTTTTTCCTTCCTTCTATCTATCCCTATTTTCCTCTTTATTTATTCTTAAAAACACATAGCTCCACTATGCTTTCACTTTTAGGTTTGCAACTTTCTTATACCAGTTTATGTATTCTTACCATATTGTGCAGTCTTTCTTTTTTGCTTCGTTTGCATGAATAAAGCCTTTAAGTCATTCTATTTTTATCCTCCTGAGCTCAGTAAATATTGTTATTAACGAGGTTCACCATGATACTTGTGCCAAAAAAGAATCTGCACCAACCCTGAGATATTGAGTCACATCAAATATTTTGTTGGATTTTATTAGAAGTCCAGTATACACTATACAGTATTATTTTTAAAAGTAATAATTAATTATTTATCTAAATCAAACCACAATTTCACAGTATAGTGGCACAATTAGTACATAGATCCTAATATCTTATAAATTTCATTTCTATTTTATATTATAAAGGAGCATAGTATTTCTTAGAATCCAATATTTTTAGCTTGACAAACTTAAAGTAATTTACCATATTTTGTTTGACAAACTTAAAGTAATTTACCAAGTAAGAAAATGAGGACAAAGGTAAAAAGAGAATCAGGGACTTAGAATCTATTTGGCAGAGCTAATTTAAATGTATTAAAGTGGAATCTTTTGATTTGAAGATGCTTTATATAAGGGTATAGAAGACCACAGCTCACTGTTACCATCCTCTTATTATGACTCATTAAGTTCTCAAAAATTAAACTGCCTTAAATATTATTTTCACCACTTAAGTTTATATGGATATAGTTTATGTCATAAAGTTATAGAGAAAAGAATTTAGATGTAGAAGACTTCAGTGTCCTCTGCTTCTCTGGTTATTCTTTGTGTTAAGCTTTCTAGGTAAGCTGGGTAGTAATCATTGAATAAGAAAACTAACCTTGGCATTCTTTTGATAGCTTCATATAACTACACTCATTTGTGATTGAACTTTGTAGCATCTTTGTAGACAGGAACTTTGTAGACAGGAAACCTGTCTACCAATTTACCCCCTTGGACCAGTGCTTGATTAAACTAAGTTAAGCATAGAGCTCGGACTATTCATGAAAAATTTATTATATGTATGTATTCTTTATATCACAGATTACTTTTTTCAGTAACTATTAGGAAATTTATAAATAGTATTATATCAGCTTAGATTAAATGAACTATTTCCTCTAAAAAGGATTTACCTCTGCATGACAAATATTTCATTAGAACATATATTATTAGTCATTCTTAGGCCAATTCTTTTTACATGCAACTTTGTCATCAATATATAAATTGGTGACTATATTTTGCAAATAATTTTGTCATTTTCCTGTGCTGATAAAGACTTGTCTATATTTACTATTGTCTATACTTCTATTGAAGCATTTGCATAATGGTAGAAGAGTGTGTGTGTGTACATGTGTGAGAAACAGTTTGTACATTGTCCAAATTGGGAAAAAATTCTAGGATTAGGAAAAAATTCATTTTTTGGAAATGGATGTAGCTGGTTTTACAATGTTAAGAACTAAGCAAGAATGCATTCTCATTTCTGATCTTTAAAGGAAGTAGCAATCACTTGTCTTCCTTAAAAGCGACCACAGTAACACAAAAAAGGCAGAGCAAACTTTACACTGCTTGAAAAGTAAAATACAATTGCTTGCAGGTTATGGCTGTTGGTTCCAAAACAACAGAACCTCTGTCAACTCAATGACATCTTTTCTACCTTGAAAACAATGCTGCTATTTATTTATAAGTTGTTTACTGCAAGCTTCTACGTTTTGAGAGTTAGTTAATAAACAAATCAGCGTACTGAGAACTTAACCGGGAGTCACGCACATTTACTCTGTGAGTCCCGTCACGCTGGATTTCCAGCCAAATGTTCTCCTTTTATGGCCCAGAGGCCTCGCCGGGCTCATTTGCAGCAGAATTCACTGCTGAATTGAAGTCCTTGATCAAGTAACTGAAGTTCTGGAATAAAGTATCAAAGCGACGCAGCACTCGCTCTGTCCCTGGCTCCTGCCACCTTTCCGCGGCGCTGGCTCCCGCCGAGGTGGCGGGGTCGGCGGGCTGCGCCTCTACCAGACGGAAGCTTTGATTGCGGCCGCAACTCCTTCGAGTCATGAATGTTTCAGCGCCGCGCGTGCGAGGTGAGGGCCCTGCGTCCAGGTGTAAGCTAGCAGGTTGTCGCGGACATCTGCTTGCAGCAGCGGCAAAAGCCTCCCCAGCCCGCAGCGAGCGGCCGGATTGTCAGCGGAGGTAGTTGAGAGCGGCAGAACCGTTTTGGTCTCTCTCTCGCTGCCTGGAGGCCTGAAACACCAAAGGTAGGAGAGGGGGTGGACACAGCTGCGCTCCCAAACTTGCCTTAGGCACAAATAAAGAGATCTAATGCAGTTTGACTCTGTTGCGGTGGGGAGAGGAGGACAGAAAGCCACTTCAGAGACAACTTAGCGCTGCAACATCTGCCGCCAAGTTTCCAGGGAGTGACGGGGGACAGCAGGTACAGATCGAAGTCTCCACAGAAACAACCGCTATTAAGCCATAGACTCTTTTGAAGGGCTTCCATCAAACATGCTGGAGTCCGCAGCAGGAGTTTGTTTGGTTTTCAAAGCAGTGTTTTGTTTTTTGCAATAACAAGGTAATTTATAAATGATGCATTACCATGCGTCCTCCTTTTTCATTTGAAAAGAGAGTTAGAGAGGCAGAAAGGCAAAGAAAAAAGACAGCACAGCACTACTTTGGAGTTGGTCCATAAACCAATTAAATCTCTAAGGAGCTTCTTGGCTGTAGTAGAGGTCATGTTAACCTTCAGACCGCAGCACCTCCACCACCAGGCAGCAGACATCCATTTATATGCGGTGATTGGAGAATCCTGTGTCGAGGAACACCCCTGAAGTTTCTCCACTAGTTTGTTTTGAAACTCATTCCCTAAGACTTCTTAGTACATGGATGTGAAATGGATTTTGATTTTTTTCAGCTTTTAAGTTTTTAAGCGTGGTTAAACTACTGCACTGTCGGATAAGTCATCATGTATTTTTTTCTGTTATTGTGCATCATGATTTTTCTTATAACCCAATATTAGCTTGACAAGTAAAACTCCAATGTTGGTAAGATGATAAAGATTGTGTGGTATGTAAACTGTTGTCACAAAACTTAGAAAATGGCAGTGACTTTAATTTTCGTTCAGTTATAGAGGCTTCATAACCTACAGATCGGTATTAAAATTTAAAGTCAAAAGTGAGCATTTCCTGTTAACAAAAAAGAAAGCATTTTTTTTAGAAGGGAGTTTCCCTTCTCTCTCCTAGATTCAGTCAGGAAAAAAGCATTGAGAATGTGGACAGTGCAGAAGTTCCTAACTGTACACACATAATAGATGGCAGAAGAGCATGATTAAACTACTGCATTGTGGCATAGTCACGATGTATTTTATCTGTTATTGTGCAAAAGTGCAACATGACTTTTCTTATAACCCAATATTAGTTTGACAAGTAAAACTCCAGTGTATGGTAAGATAATAAAGATTGTGTGGTATGTAAACTGTTGTGACTAATAAAATTCAAGGCCCTTGAGGAAATACTTAGTTAAGGGGATGTTCAAGGAGCACTGGCCCAGGGACAGAAATTAGTAAATGGCAAAATTTGATCAATTGGTTGTGAAACAACATGAAGCATAGTAAGTTTCAATTTAATTGAGGTTTTGAGACAACTTTTGTTAATTGTGCAGATACAGTTTTGATTTTTTGCAATAACTGATGGTATCTGCTTTTTTTTTTTAATTTTTTTTTTGAAAGTCCGCTGAGACAGAACACAATGTCAGTTCTCTGATTTAAAAACGAAACATCTGCAGAAAGAAAAATACGAGGGCACAGCACAGGTTTATTTAAACAAAACTGGACAGCCTGACAACCTCCGTAGCAAGTAACTCAGGCTGTTTACATCTCTAGTTCTAGGTATTTTTGTTCACTTCTGCCCATAGTGTTTTTGAATTCTCATGCTTAGGATAAATTGGCCTGGGTCTCTTTACTGGAAGCTTCTTCAGTGATCCCAGGCCTTCCAAGGAGCACTGTGAAGTCTGTATTTACAAATCACCCAGAGCTCAGTGCTGGGTGATCGAGTATACATCTTGAGAGCAGAGATTTTCTGCCACACTGTCTTAAATTCTTCATCACATTTGCAAAATGTAAACCCCTTGTGGGTGTTTTCTGAGCATATTGAAACCTTCATTCAAATGATTTGATATTTCAAATGTTCTCAGTGCTTAGAAGTAGGCTGCTAATGATTGCATTCTTAAACTCAGGTTTTAGGTTCCACCTAAATATTTTGTGTCATATAACAGGACTTTGTAATAGCTCTTAGGGACTGTGAGAAACCCTTTATTTTAGCCGAATAAGTCAGTTCTATTGTACTCAATGTGCCTATGCTGCCTATCTCTTTCCTTTTCTTAGTTTTATATGAAAGGATTGAGAAAAGATCAAAATGTTTTAAAACTATAAAAAGTAACTACTTTAAGTCCGTAAGATCTGAAATTTTATGTCCCTTTAGGCCAATTATGATGTGACAGCCCTGGAAAGAAAACCACTCCACTTTACCTTTGTGCCATCACTAGTATCTTTCATTCTTTTTCTTTAGTGTTTTATGAACATCCTTAAAATGCGTAAGTGTTCTGTTCAATTTAGTAGAAGTATTTCACTTTGGTTTACACACAACCAAAGATAATTTTTTTTACTAGGGTAACTCACATTATGAACTTATCATTCCCTTTGATTGATTTATGACTGTGTATGTCTGTATGTATGTGTGTGATGTTTAGTGTAAATATGTGTATATTTATTCCTACAGATCATATTTTCTCAGTGTGTATGTCATCAACTAATGCCGATTTTAATGGAAAATAACAAATTTTTAATATCATTTCTTAGCTTAAGAAAAACCATCTCTTTCTCTTTTTTAAAAGATTTATTTATTTATGCATACAGAACTGGGGTAAAAGCCAGAGGTGCAAGGGCAGTGAGAGGATTCACTAGAGACAGACCAGTAAGGTCAGACCAGTAAGGTCAAAGAAGTACACTGCTGAAGGGGAGCAGTGGGCAAGACAGGAGAGGTCTGCTGTACCATGTGGGTCACCTCTGGGGCAGGGGATTGAACCCGCACTAAGGTGGCTGAGGCTAACTTTCAGGGCTGCGTCTCAAACCCACTAGAGAGGGCCAAGAAAAAACATTTCTTAGTTATGTATGTGAACTGGCAAAAGTATTGGCCCAATTTGGTTTCCCAAAGCAAAATGTAAGCATATGTGATACTTAATGATTTAAATTTCAAAAATAGATCTGTTTCTTCTATTGAAAGTAGAAATAGAATTTGGATATTCAATTGGCTTTCTACCTTTCTGATTCAGATATAATTTTATATTTTTCAGTATCATTTGCATTTTATGTATTAACTCATAAGCTTAGCTAGTTATTTCTTGTTTAAAAAGAATCAGTAACCTTTTGATAATCAGACATAAAAATTACTATGTTATTGTAAATACCCTTTTTAAAAAATTAATGCACTTATTTTTAGAAATAAACGTTTTATTTATCACACACACAAAATTTTTTTTGGCACACACACAAAAAATACTTTAAAAATATCAAGACTGGGCGCAGCGGGTAAAAGCACAGCACTAAGGAGCTTATGCAGATTTTGCATGAGTTCGATCCCAGCCTGCCCAAGAGGAGATCCACACGGTGTGGCAGACCTCTCCTGACCCTTTCGCTGCTCCTCTCAGCAGTATACTTCAGTGACCTGCCTGTTCTGCTCCCCACTCTGTCTCTGGTGAACCCTCTCACCCTCCGCATTTCTGGCCTGTACCCCAGTTCTGTATGAATAAATAAGTTTTTAAAAAAAATATCAAGACTTAAAGCAGGTCAGTATACAGAAAATAATGCATCTTATACATGTAAAAATATATGTGTATTTTTCATATATATATTCATAATCTTGTCCAACATTAAGCACTTTTTTGTACTGAATCAAAATGAGAGATTTCTTACTTTTAACCAAATACTGTTTTCTGTTTACATTATATTTTTATTAGAACTATTTCCTAATACTAATGATTTATTAGCAAAGAATTTACTATGGTTTTGGTATTATATTAGATTCAAATTATATTATGGCATACCTCAGGGAGAACTGTTAACATTCAAATACATACTCAAGATTATATAGATTTGCAATTACACATACATGCACACATCACATTATCTAGCTTACCATATCACATCATATCATATCTTGTCTTAGGTGCCTAACCTAGTTGCAAATCAATAAAAATTCAAGCAGCACATTTGCATGCATAACATATCGATAAAAATTCTAGGGTAAATAGCAATTACTCTCTGATTATTTTCTCTTACTCTTTTAGTTCTCTTCCTGCTCATGCTTTCTAACATTGATTTTCAGGGTTTAACCCTTGATTTGTTTTGTTTGTTTTCACATGTCACTACTTTTCTATAGTGAACATATCAACTTTACTAACTATGTTATTATCACTAGACACATTATTTTAAGACAATTCTCTTCTTTGTAAATTCGACTTGCAGGTTTCTGGAAACCTTTTCCTTCTTAGATGTCTTGTCACTACAAAATTGTTTTTAACTGGACTTAAACAATATTCTCTATTGTATTACTTTCAAATTTTGGTTATGCAGCTTTTCTCTCAAATTTTCTCTTTACCATTAACCTAGCATGTGTAAGTTGAGGCCCTGAAGACTTCATGGTTCCCATAGCTGTGTGAGTAGACCAAGACTTTAACTCGATTTCTAGTCCTGGGTGTCCATTGCTAACAAATCACTTTATTTCTCTCCATTGTGCACTATCAATTCAGAATTGTGCCTATCAATGGTCCATCTTAGTTGTATTATAATTGATTGAAAATAAAAGAGCTACTGCATATGAATAGATGTATTAGATTCTAGTAGTTATTAAAAAATAAGTCATTTTCCCTTTGTACAAATTAAGTAATTGTTACCATGACCTATGAGTTTACCTTTGCTACTTTTCCCTGAGACTAAACACCTGAGAAAATTAAGACATCAGAGCAGTTTTGAAGTTTGGCAAATTTGAATTATTTATTTAAAAGATGTGACTGAGGTTGTGCTGATATAATAGGAATGTTATTTATATGGAGGGCAGATTCATTATTTTGGATGATGATTAATTTTTAACTTATAATTAAATCTATTAAATATTTTCTAAATAGAAAAGCACGGCACATCATTTTTTCTTAGGTTGACTTCTGACTAGATGAAGGCTCATAATTTTTATTAATTTCTTTCAACGGGAAATGTTTATTAGTTTGTGGCTTGCAGTTGCTTTCATCTCATTTTGCTCTGAAACAGATTTCCTCTTTGTTTTCATATGTGATCCAAAGAGAGTTTTCAGTGATTGGAATTCTTGTGAGATTTGTATTTGTCTAAATGAAATCATATTTTGTAATGTATTGTCTAAACATCTATTGCACAGGCCTGTATGTAGCTTTTGCAAGCTCTGAATATCTCATTAGTCCTGTTTATAGAAACATTAGCTCTTCTGTACACAGAGAGAAGAGAGCTGAGAATGAAAATTATTTCCTATTCTTTAGAAGAGGAGGGATGGCTTTTTATCCTCTCTATTCAGATTTATAACTAGTCTTAAACTGTTATCTAGATTAGTTCCTTTTCCATTAACTACTTAAAGCAAGGCAGCTGTCTGTGCTGTTAGTGTAAACTTGCTAATGTCTGTTTTGTTAACCTCAGACACAAAAGACAGCAGATAACAGGATCAAGGTTTGGGACCTTGGATTTTCACATCCTGAAATAATTGTGTGAGGGTAATTAAAGAGAAGGGAGGAAGTGTTACATGGTAAAGGGATGACTGCTTTTAATCTTAATTAATTGCCAAGAGTTTTAAATCTGACTTATTAATGCTGAAGTTAAGCCCTCAGTGCACCGTTCATCCTCTGGCATCAGGTGTTCTTTTATGCAATGAGGTTTAGGAGGAAAAAAATGTGTGTGTGTCTTACATAAATATTTTCATTTACATCTTTCAAACATTCCCTGGGTTAATATTTAGGCCTTCACCTTTTGACAGTTACTGTAGGGCAGTTAGAAATTATAGACAAGTAACAATAAATCCAGATAAAATCCCCAGGCATAGCAACAGCAATAAATCTGAATAATATTACTTTCATGCTTACCAGCATACAAAATACTTCCCTGAAGGGGATATCTCAGATTATGGGGTGAAAAAGAAAAAGGGAGGGATTGGAACTAGAAATGGGGAGTGAAGGGGAAGAAAAGGGAATGAATAATAGGAAGAGAATCATCCCTCTGAAAACCTTGCTGGTAATAGGAGAGTGCAGTATTTACTGAAATAATCAGCTGCAAATTACATGTTTGTAAGGTTGTAGATTGCACCATTGCAGCTGGAATCATTTGGAAGTAAACAGATTGCACCTTGAAATGACTGAGCAATCTTCTTTTTTCTCCTTCTGTGGCTTTTCCACTCATGTTTGTCTAGTTAGTCTCCCTTCACTTTTAAATCTGTGATTATTCTGTGACATATTTCCATGTGAAATTGCAAGCAACTCTATTAATTACGATTATTTCAGGGAGGGAAAAATGACTTGAATTCTTCAAGTGGGAAATGTTTAAGAACTAGCTAAGGACAAAAGCTTCAAACTTTAGAAATATGATTTCAGGATTATAGCTCATATTCCCCATGCATTTGGACAAAATAAAATGCTCTGTAATGAAAATACAACACATTAAATTATTTTAGTTTTTACATGTATTATTATTTCTGATAACTGTGAACAGAATTTCAATAGCAGTTATAATCAGTGATTAAAATATATATTATTATCCACAAATTTAAAATTGGAAATTTGGCTTTGAGATACATGTTTCTTCTTTACAGCAATGATTTCTTCTTATTGTTTAGCTTTAAATGTAAATAGGAAAAACATGAAGTAGTGCTTTAAAATTTTATTTGTCCACCTAATTTTTTTTGCATATAGCCATGAATTATAAGAGAGAAAATACAAAAATCAGCAGTCATTAAGAGTTTAAGTTTTAATTTATAGGCAGTAGAGACCAGTAAAATGTTACAATTTGACAGTAACATTATCAAATGAAATTAGAATTGGACTTTGGAAGGTTTTCCAATAAATTGTGAGAAGATTGGAGATTACAGGTGCTGTTCTGTATATTTTAGTCCTGAACCAATGTTTTCATTTTTTTTTTTTTGCATTAAGTTTTCATCATGAGTAACAAATAGAATTACATCAAAATATGATGTAGCAGGTCTGATGGGTGGTTAAGTGGTCTAGTGATTTTATTCTACAAAGTGGAAAGAATATTTTTAGAATACAAGTGTAGGTTCTTAAGTTAGAAAAAAATAGAGAAAAGGTTAGTATGCCTTCAAATACTTTTCTGGCACTGTCAGGGGTTTTATTCCTTGCTTCTACCTTTATTAGGAATGTCTAAATAGCTGACTGAGCCATGGACTTGTGATACAGATACTCATGATGCCTGGGTTTGTTCCTATGTTCATGGGCATATATGTAGGGGTATTTATGTTTCTAATGGGGGTGATTGGGCATTGTGTTTGTTGAGGGCACTCATAATTTCAAGCCCAAGGCAACCCTTTTCATAAGAATGATTTAGAACTAGAATTCAGATAAAATAATTGAGCATCTATTAAGTCTTAGGGAGGGTCAATTAGGTATGTCCAGATCTTAACAGTGCTAGTATTAGATTTCATATTATTATTATTATTTTTAAAAAGATTTATTTCTTATGCATACAAGAACTGGGGTACAGGCCAGAGCTGTGTGTGTGTGTGGGGGGGGGTAAGACCACAGACAGCGGGGAGCAAAACAAGCAGATTACTGAAATATACTGCTGAGGGGAGCAGCAGGCTGGTCAGAAGAGGTCTGCTGTACCCTGTGGGTCAGCTCCCTGACTGGGGATTGAACTCATGATGCAGGGTAGCTTCATAGGCTTCATCTTAATCCCTTGTGCCACCAAGGGAGGGCCTATTATCATTTAAAAAAAAAAGATTTATTTATTATGCTTACATAACTGGAGTACAGGCCAGAGGTGTGGGAAGGATGAGAGGATTCACCAGAGACAGAGTGGGGAACAGAGCAGGCAGATCTACTGAAATATACTGCTGAGAGGAGCAGTGGGTGGGTCAGGAGAGGTCTGCCCCACCATGTGGATCTCCTCCGGGACAGGAGGGGATCGAATTCATGCAGAAGTGACTTTAGATTCTCAGTGCTGTGCTTTAACCCGCTGCGCCACCAGGGAGGGCCTCTTTCTTTCTTTTTTTAAAGATTTATTTATTCATACAGAACTGGGGTAGCGGCCAGAGGTGCAGGGGTGGTGAGAAGATTCACCAGGGACAGAGTGGGGAACAAAATGGGCAGAAATGAAGTACACTGCTGAGGGGAGCAGCGGGTGAGACAGAAGTCTGCTATGCCATGTGGGTCACCTTCCTGGCAGGGGATTGAACTAGTGCTGAAGCAGCTGCAACTGCCTTTGTAATGCTGCACTTTAAACCTGGGAGGGCCACGAGGGAGGGCCCAAGGCAGAAATTTCATACAATGTTCTGAAACAAGTTTGAATAGTCATATCAATATTATGACTCTAGATTCATAGTAGATATTTTGCTACTTTTATACTTTAATAAGTTGAACATAACGTAAAAGGGTACAGTTTTAAGAAGATAGTATATTTAAGCTTTATGCTAATTTTCTGTCTTTGTAAGACTTGTATAGTTCTTACTGCTTTACTTTTTTCAAGAAAGGAAAGATAATGTATGATATTGGATTATCTCCACTGTAATTTTCATATGTTGTAATTTGTTGCCTGTGCCACAGCTGCAAAGTAATTTAAACAGTTTTTTTTATTTAATATTATCATAAACCATGAAGTAGTAGTAATAGTAGTAGTATGTGTTTGTGTGTGTGTGTGTGTGTGTGTAAATATGACTGTATTCTCATTGCATCATACTGAAATTGATTTTCCAGTTGAAACAAATAACAGTTGACGAATGTTAAGTGGAAATCAATCAATTTGATTTAAATCACCAAAATGCACTATTTTCATTAAGTGACCTTTTTCCCAGCAGTTACTAGATCACAAGTAGCACTGTGATGACCTCTAACCCTTGAATGTTCTTAGCAGAAACCTCTGAGGACAGTGGGTGATCGTAATTTTATTTGTATATTAGAATGATCTTACTTTCGGTCAGTTAGATAAAAATATTTTAGCGATTATTTATAATTAGAGAAATCTTGAATTAAAAGCAATCAATTCTTTGACCTTTAGTAATTCAAATGTAAATCAGGAATATTTCATTAGTCATACACTTAGATAGAAACAGAAATGTGCTATTGGGAAATACAGAGACTTAGCAAGACACAGAACACAACAACTTCTAGCTTCATTTTTAACAGATTTTTAATATTAAGCTTTTAAAATTGATCTCCCCTCCACCATGTTTTCTTTCTATATTGGATGCTTTGTAGATGCAAGCTTTTAAAGTTATATTGTTCAATAATTACTTAAAAAAATCCCAGGAACTAAGTACTTACACAGCACTCCAAACCAGAAACAGAATAGAATGGAGGAGGTGGCTATATATATCCGGATTCACCAAACTGATTATTCTTTCTAATCTAGAAAATCAAATTAAAAAGTAGAGTTCCAGGGAAGGCTAAGATTAACCAAATTATATTTTCTAAATGTGCTTTTTATCAATATTCATATTTACTATAGAAAAGTCACAATTTTTAGTTTCAGGTACTGTTGGCACAGTCATAATTTATTGTTTATAATCACTCTTAAAAATCTAACTTATAGAATATTTCATCATCATTTAGACATCAGTTAAATTTGTACTGAATTTACTGTTTATTTCCCCAATCATTCTTTTTTGCTTCAGCTTTCATTTTGATCTATGGTGCAGCTGATTTCACTTGTCAAACTGAATATAGTGCATCCGAAATTATTAAAAAAAAAAAAAGCTTACTGAATGGTTTTTAAAGTGTGTCCTCAGATGTATTAATATATTAGTGAAAATTGAGACAAACAGGCTGGCATCCATTACTAGATTTGTAAGGAATGGCACTGAAGCTCGAATATTTGAAGGCCTGTTTCCTCCTCATTCTGCCATCAGTGTGATCACCACCAGGGAAGAGCATCTTGTCCACATGGGCTTTCTTTTCTTAAAGGAGGTCCTTTTCCTCATGGTAAAGACATCTTTGGTCTCTTATGTCTATGAAGCATCTTGAAAGACTTTCATATAATGACTTGGTGACGTTTTCATTATTATAGTTGTTTTTTGCTGAAAAATGCTTTCTTAAAACCATCTCATAAGAAATATTATCTTCCTTACCCTCAGTGTATCATTCTGTATTCTCCCTCATATAAAAATGCTAACATTAATATTACTATTATAATTTGGCTTCATATGACTGAAGGTAGAAGAACAATGTACACTTAAAAACTAAAACTTTTTTTTAGATTTATTTTTATATCTATGCATACAAGAACTAGGATATAGGCCCAGAGATGTGTGGTGTGAGAGGATTCACCAGAGACAGTAGAGAACAGAAGAGGAGGATTGAATGAACTTCACTGCTAAAGGGAGCAGCGGGTGAGACAGGAGATGTCTGCCATGTGGGTCACACACTGTCTGGAGATCGAACTCAGTAGGAATAGTGTAATAGACAATAGAGTGGTCCTTAGACTTAACCTATGCGACACCAGGAAGGCCCTTAAACTATATTTTAAAGCTTAATTATAATATTTACAGTAAATACTTTTCCTAATCACTTATAAACACTGCTTTGCTTCTGAAATCTTTTTAGGATTAAGAAATAGAGAAAATACTGGAATAACTTATGGTGTATGTATTCACCTTGTAATCTCATTTAATATAATAGCTATAGGATCACAATGAAATTCTACTCAAATTTTTAAGTTATTTATGTCAGATTATTTTCTTACTAGTGTGTTTGAAAACAACATTTAAACACATTTCTGACCATTACCTTTTCTAAAGTTTTGTTAAAACATTTTTAAGTAAAATTAGACACAAGCAAATGAGTGGTAATCTTGAAAATAGACTCATCTAAATTTAGAGAAGTCAAATTAAAAAGATTTAGTGCTGACTAGAAAGTTCTTCTGCTAAGAACTTATAATTCAGTTGGGACAATGGATTAAATAAAGCTTCAAAAACTATCACTCAAAACAAGCAAGCAAAATTGACATGTAAAAACATAAACAAAAGATAAAGTGAATTGACAAGATGAATTCCAATGGCTAATCCAACTGTCTACCATTATATAGCCTTGAAAGCTGACAGTGCTGCTCTTGGTAAATACTAATGTAAGAATTAAAATAATATTTTTGCTTTAGTTTCTTGGTAATACATAGATGAATATACTATACTATTGGTTATCTCTATAATTTGTATTATAAGGTTATATGTACATTTATATATCCCCACAAACATAATTCTGTATTAAACAATTGATAGTTTAACAAAATGAATCATATTTAGGATATGAGAGGCATTCAAATAAAATTGCTTCTTTCCTGAGCATTTCTGTTTTAAGGAGTCTTTGAAATGCCCAAATACACAGTAGATGGTCCTCAGTAAGTGCATAATCTACTCAGAGAATCAAGAATACACACTGTAAAATAAAATAATTAAATACTATGTTACCTCAATTAAGAAAAACACCAATTCAAGACAATAACAAAAGACATGTTGCAAAAATTTTTCCTAATTAGTTTCCAAATGGATGGTCTAGATATTAATTGTTATTTGAGTGATCAGGGAAGAACACTTCAGGCTAAGAAGTACTTGACAGTTTATAAAGATACTGAATTTGTTATCTAGTTTTAAATTTCATGATTTTTTAAAATATTTATTTATCCATACAAGAACTGGACTATAGGCCATCCAGAGGTGTGAGAGCTAAGAGGACTCACCAGAGACAAAGTGGGGAGCAGAACAGGCAGATATACTGAAATAGAGCAGGCGAGAGAGGAGAGGTCTGCTGCGCCATGTGGGTCACCTCCTTAGCCAGGGAATTGAGCTCATGATGTAGTGGCTGGGGATTGCTTCATAGTGTTGTTTTAACCCATGTGCCACCAGGGAAGGCCATGAGGTTTTTTTTTTTTGTTGTTGTTGTTTTTTTAAGTATTAGTAACAGGCAGTATGCTCTTAGGTAGCTTGAAGGAAAGAGCAGAAGGCTGCGCTAACACAGGTACTACCCAGCGAGAGTGCCAGTGAGGGCAAGAGCAGATGGATTCCATCAGATGGACAGTAGAAGTTGAGAAGGGAAGCTAGCCTCCTAGTACTTGACAGGCCTTGGTTACTAGGTGGAGCTATTTGTGTATCAGGGAGTGTATACGGAGAGAAAGAAGCCACTAAGGACTGTACCTTGAAATGGAGCTTAACAAACAGAAATTGGTAATGTTTAAGATTTATTTATTTATGCATACAGGAGCTGGAATAGAGGCCAGAGGTATAGAGAGTGAGAGGATTCTCCAGAGACAGAGTGGGGAGCAGAACAGACAGATTGACTAAAATACACTGCTGAAGGGAGCAGTTGCTGGGATGGGAGAGGCCTGCTGTACCAAGGGATCACCCCCTAGTGGGGATGGAACTTGCACTGCACTGGCTGCAGAGAGACTCCTAGTATTGTGCTTTAACCCATTGCGCCACCAGGGAGGGCCCTTTTTGATTTTTTTTAAATGGAAAATAGCGTCCTGCCTTTCCTTGGCATAATGTTTTTCTTTTACAACTTTTGACAGTTTTGATAATATGAAACATGCAAAAATGGAAGTAATTGAATAATCCATAGTGGGTGGTGAGAAGAGAGAATGGGAAAAGAAGGGAGAAGAAAGAAAAAAATAGTAGATTTGGCTTAAAAATATGAAGCCAGGACCCTCCCTGGTGCTGCAGCAGGTTAAGTGCTGTGTGGTAGCAAAAATAAATTAATCTTTAAAAAAAATCTGAATCTGTCAACTTGGGGTAGTTATTTTTAGTAGCTTAATTCTTTTAAGAGATACAGATTTATAGTGGCTGGAGAGGTGGCTCTTTTTCCTCTAAGGCAGCTGGTGTTTTCTAAATCAGTAATAGTAATCTGAAAGATCAGAGTCTGTAAGTTCCTGTTAATCATTATAGCTGAAAGAGCAATGTTAAAAAATGTTGTGAATGATGGTACTTTGTTCTTGAAGAGAATAATGCAAATAGAAACTATTGAAGTCTTAAATAGACTAGAGAAAGATTATGAATGAAGATTTATAAAGTAATATTTTATAGCTGTTTCTAAGACTGATGATTCAGCAAAGACTCTTAGAATGACTCCTCAGTTAAAAAGAATGTGAAAAGATACTGAATAAAATAATGACTACTAAGTTGGATTTTGTTTTAAAAATGAAAGTTTTCTAGTAATTTCAGTCTTAGTTGGCACCATAAGTAATGGAAGAGGTAACTAATACTCCCTTCTTAATTATGAAATTTTGAATATAGTCATCAGTCTGTATCTCTTTTTTTTGAAAGATTAGACCATAGTTCAAAAATTATAATATTTTTAAATTGATGTATTTTCTGAAAAATTTTGAATGTTCACTCATGAAAGCAATTTTAGTCTAGATTTGATGAGCCTTCTTTGTGATTTAGGATTTAAATGAAGTTCATCCCATACCTTCTATGTGCCAACAATAATACACTCAATTTTTTCATGTAATCTTTAATGAAAAGTAGATTTTCCATTACACATGTAGGGGCTTAACAAAGGTCAACTGGTTGGTAAATGGTGAAGTTTCAACACAGTTGATGACATCAAAACTGTAGCAGTGACTTGTAAAATAGAAAATATTGAGAAGTACATCCTTGGTTGAGGACACTTTCCCTATATGTACATGCTGCCATATATGTAGTAATTATTATCACCTACATTTTAAAATCTTGCTATACTGGACTGCACTTTCCTAGGAAGACCTCCATGGAGATATGGATGGTGGCAGTATGGCCACCCACTTGGGACAGTGACAGCTGCCGCAGTTGAATCCAGCCCTTGTCATCATTAATGACCCGCATTTGACACTTTATCCCAGCCATCCTTGTTTAGTGTACAATGTACTGCATTAGAATAATTACTACCTGTCACCCTCTATTTAACAGACAGCTCTTAGTCATCCTGGACATGAAGGTGTCAGTTGATAATGTGTCAACCCATGTTGGCTCCTGCGCCCTTATCCAGCTTGAGGGGAGCTGTGTCTCTGTCTTTTTCTTGAGCTATTTAAATACATTTTATACCTAAATTGAAATGTTTTGTCACTCAGATTAAAAGAATTTATCTCCTTAGTTTTAAGTAATAACCAGGCATTTATTAAAGAATAGCATTTACTGAACATGAAACATGACTGGTAGATTTAGAGTTTGCATTTATCCTGCTAAAAATGCTGAAGAGCTAACTTAGAATTGGAGAGAAGAGTAGTAGTTCTGATTCAAGAAAAGATGAGGACCAAGTTCAAAAGTTATAAATCATGTCAAGACAGGACTATAATGCCTGTATTAAAGTTATTTGAATTTTAAAGTGAGTTATTTCATTTCCAAAGACAAGTTTATTGTCCTTTATTTTTTCTTCCTTTAATTTCACATTGTGTTTGGGAGAAACACAGGGGATTCATTGAATTACTGAAGTGGAAGGCAACTCCTTCACAATTTTAAGTCATTAGAATATTGTGATTGCATATTTATTGAGTGAGTTTTGAAATTTCTTTGTTCCAGAGGTTGAAGATTGTGATTTTTTTTAGACTGTATTATCTTTGTTTCACTCAAAATTCTACTCATAGGCATCTGTTATGGTTTATCTTACTTAGGACAGTTAATCTAAAATGTGCTTCTGAATTTCTGTGTATCTCAATTTGACACTTAAGAAAACAAAGTCATGCCTGAAATTTGGAATAACACATGCCTTGTATTCATTATGAGATCTACTTCACCTTTTTATAAGAAGTCCAAATTTCAATATCAGATTTTTAACTTATCACCTGATTGACCTTCTTTAAGTTATATAACCTCTCTGAACCTATTTTAACAAGTTTTCAACTGAAATCTCTAATATAATTTATTTTTATATATTTTACATCATTGTTCATTTTTGTACAATACTTGCTTTCTCCTCTCAGGTTTAGTCTCCATAGAATTCCCACCACTAGTTTACCTGTGCACCAACACTATAAATAGTCCCTTGTGCTCTTCCCTCCCCTATTTTGTTACCTACCCCCACCTCCCCTGCAGAATGTCATTGGTTTATAGTTGTTTTTTATTTATTATTATTATATTTTCCTGATCCCTTATTTGTTTCCCTATATTACTACTATAAGTGAAACAATCTGGTATTTTTCTTTTTCCTTCTAATTTATTTCATTGAGTATAATCCCTTCTAGCTCCAATCGTGCTGCTGCGTATGGCATGTTTGTCCTTTTTGATTGCTGAATAGTATCCCACTGTGTATATATACCACATCTACTTGAACTAGTTCTTGATTTGGGGGCATTTGGCTTGTATCTATATTGTAAATAGTGCTGCAGTAAAATAAGGGTTCAGGTGTCTTTTTAAATTAATGTTTGTGTGTCTTTAGGTAGATTCCTAGGGGTGGAATTTCTGGGTCATATGGTATCTCCATTTTCAGTAGTTTGAGGAACCTCCCTACAACTATCAGTAATGGTTGGACCATCAACTGAAATTTCTTAACGGAATCACTAAACAATGAAAATATTTCAAGATACTTTTTCTTGGTTCTCCCCAGGATGCTACATTCTTGGCATAAGACTCAGTTGAGAAGACAGTTTATCATGTACAATAGGTGTCTTTGGGCATTAAGTCTTCATGCATTCATGACAAACTGGTTAAGAAAGGCTAATAAAGATTTTTTTAAAAATTCACTTTACATATTTTTGCCAGTGTTTTCTCATTACATGAGAAAAGGCTTTGGCTTTGCAGGTTACAGGTGAATGCAATCAACTAGCAATTTATTTTCTTTAATTCATGAATTATTAGTCAATGAAAGGGAGATTTCCTTGAGTTAAAACTAATTTCTCAAATGTATCTTCTGGATAAAATACAAATTTTTAACAATAAAGAACAGAAGAGACAGAAACATGTCTTTAGATCTACTTATTCAAATCTATATATGTGAATATATATATTAAGTTTCTGTATACATTGTGTTTGAAAATCAACCTTTATTTTTAGAGTTTTTAAATATTGACTGGCAAGATACTTCACAGTAGATAATAATTACTGTGCATGCCTATACGTTTTTACAATAAGTTGTTTCATCACTCAGAAGTGACCTTGTTAGGTGAGGGGGAAGTCCTCTTGAGAACAAGTGGAGTGATGCGTATCAGTAGAAGACACTAAAGATTTATTGTCTGTGGCAAAGGAAACACAGATCTCTGCTTGTGCATTAAGTGATTTTGACATCGCCCACAGTAAAGGGTGATTGGAAGCTATAGGGTAGAAAATACTCTGCTGGAGCAAAATAATAAACATTTTTATGTTGTTTGTATTATGAGCTTGTCTTACTCTTTAATCTTTGTAACACTTAAAACATAAATGATAGTCATGCTAAACTACACCCTATTATCCTAGGATCTTGCTGCCCAAATGAGCACTTTTTACTAATTTGAGACAATATGCAAGCATGATTTGGTATTAGTAGATGCAGAAGTGTATTTTTTTTTCTTCTAATTTTTAAAAAAAATTTTGCTGATGAAAAATTTCATCCTTGTTTACATATTCTAGTTTAAAAGTGATAAAAAGGTGAATTCTCTATTTACCTGAAATTTGAAGGAAGAAGAAACAATTTTGCTTTTTAGTTGAAAACATTTTTTTAAGATGGTTAATGCTACCTAAAGATACATATGATGAGTTTATGTGTTATTAGTTAAAAGTTCTAATCCTATAAGATTATTAGACTATAGATGCTATGACACAAGGTTTTATTGCTTTTCTCACTAAAGTAAAATCTGTATACCCAAGTAGACAATCTTCCAAATTGCTATGATCTCTTCTGTGCATAAGATATGCTGCTTCTGTCTAAAACCAAATAAGAACTCAGCTACTATAACTAATCACAATCCCTGTTTCTCAGCAGATAGGACTATTTTAAGACACAATGTGAGTCCAAATGGCTATGATGCAAAGACATCTAATAAAAACTGACTGTTATGTTTTCAACTTGACTTGAGATCTCACCTCAGTACCTAGTAGGTTTATTGAGGCAAGAAAAAATATTGCTTTATGTTTTATTTTATGCCGTATAAATAGCCAGCTTCATTTTGGAAACATTTTATTAATACATGTGAATTATCTAGAAAATTGTTTATCACAGAAGTAAACATTCAAGAGATATTAGCACGTATATTAAACCAATAACAAACCCTAGAATTCCCTCTAAAATATTGAGACAACCAAAGAGGGAGGAGAATCGAGTGGGTACAGGGCAAAATGAACTGTAGTGAAGGACTTTGGATGCCTTGGTGATGGGTGTGGAGTGGTCAGCATACATCCAATACTCCTAAATCATCTACAATGTTGTAAAACAATGTTGTCTCAATAAAAAATAATAAATTCAAGAAAGGAATATACATATAAAATCAGTACATTTCTTCCATAAAATGATGAAAAACACATGACGGTAGACATAGAAGCCAGATACTGAAATTGTAATAATGAAAATTTTGAGGAATAGTTATTCTCTATTTAGCTAAACTATTGTGATATAAAGAAACACTTTAGGGACATGTTCCTAAAAAGAAATTTGCTTATTTGCAAATTTTGTATCTGGTGCTTACCTTGCTGACTTGTCCTGTGGTTGGACAACAAGTCTCCACGTCTTAGCCTTCAGTTCTCTGTGCAGGAGAACGGATGGGGGCAGGAGAACTTCAGCTCATTGTGTCAGTGACCAATGTGGAGGATTCTGTCTTCAACAGCTGCTTGAAACTGTGGCTTCATTTATGACTTAAATAACTCAAGTATTGTTTTTAAAAACAAGAATTATGTGTTGCAAAGCTTACTTGATTTTAGAAACTTAAGACTAGAAAACTGTGGTGTCATGAGGCAATTACATAGCAACTCTTATCATTTAAATTGAATTTCTTTATCTTTGTGTTGGCAGAAGTCACTTTGTTTGCTAAAACGTCCAACTCCGGGGAGATAACACAAGGCTGGAAGGGGAAGAATCAAAGGGCAGAGAGTCTGCCAGCAGTGGTGGACATACTTAATGTATTTAAAAGATAAATAAGCTAAAATTAAAATTAAAATTGCCAACACAAAGCATGTTACCCAAAACTCACAAATGTATGTGTAACAACCATATGGGTTATCGCTTAGGCCAATGTCTTGCTTTTATATTGTGACAGGCATAGAACAAGTCTTTTTTTTTTTTAAAGATTTATTTATTTGTGCATACAGAACTGGGGTACAGGCCAGAGGCTCAGAGGCGGCGAGAGGCTTCACCAGAGACAGAGTGGGGAGCAAAACAGGCAGATCGACGAAGTACACTGCTGAGGGGAGCAGCGGATGGGTCAGGAGAGGTCTACCACGCCATGTGGTCACTTCCGGGGC
This sequence comes from Condylura cristata, assembly GCF_000260355.1. Lineage (NCBI taxonomy): Eukaryota > Metazoa > Chordata > Mammalia > Eulipotyphla > Talpidae > Condylura > Condylura cristata. The sequence continues at coordinate 15,392,615 of NW_004567113.1, forward strand.
AGGCGGGGATCGAACTCATGCAGAAGCGACTTTAGATTCTCAGTGCTGTGCCCCAACCAGCTGCGCCACCAGGGAGGGCCGAACAGGTCTTTTTTTTTTCACTGTGATGACTGAAAAAAAAAAAAAAAACCTTTGTATTTGTCACACAAATTAAAAATATACTCTTAAGTATAAGAACTCATGTTCATATTTTTTCCCCCTAGCACTGCAGTACATCAATTTTTTGGTGTGGTGCCAGAACACGATACTGTAAAATTCGGAATGGCTTTCTCCTACTGAAGCAGTTTCAAATGGCCTTGTGATTTAGTAGCTTTTAATGAGTATAACAGTAATAATTATTCCTACATATAATGCAATATATTAACTACTATGGATAACAAAGTAGCAGTACTTAAGATAATGGACTACTTTTTCAGCATTATTTAAAATTTCCTGTAGGACTGAATTGATAATAGGGTACTTGGCTGACAAATGCAAAAGCATTTTGGGTACATTTGATCGGCTCTCCCTTTTCCCCTTCCCTCTTTTCTGCTTTTCAGTTATCCTTCTTCAGTTCACAAAGATATCCTCTAGAGCACAATATTTTGTAATTTGTATGAGATGTGCTACCATTGATGTTAGGCTTTGCAAAGCCTCTGATAGGTTTTAATCAATCAATCAATCAATCAATCAATTAAGATTTATTTATTTATTCATACAGAACTGGGGTACAGGCCAGAGGTGCAGGGGCGGTGAGAGGATTCACCAGAGACAGAGTGGGAGCAGAACAGGCAAATCTAGGAAGTACCCTGCTGAGGGGAGCAGCCGGCGGGTCAGGAGAGGTCTGCGGCGCCATGTGGATCACCTCCGTGGGGGCAGAGTGGATCGAACTCATGCTGAAGTGGCTTTAGCTCCTTAGTGCTGTGCTTTAATCTGCTGCACCACCAGGGAGGGGCCTGATAGGTTTTATTTTAATTAGCTTATTTCAAACTCAGAAATAAATGAAGTTTGCCTTCTGATTGCAGGAAAACTTGCCATTATGATTAGTGTTCTTTGGTCCTGAGCATTTTTGTCTAAATGAGAAATAGTAATGTTTATAATCAACCTCAAGGAGGCTTTTGCAAGGAGTAGAAACAGCAAATTTAAATGAGAAATGGGTGAGTAAATACCAGAGTGAAGTAATAATCAAATGTCAAAAATAAAATGTCTTACTTTTACGAAAAGCAGTAAATTATTCAATAGTATTAAGGGTTTTCCAAAGCACTAGCACAGTGCATGTGTTTTGCTTGGTAGATGCTCAAAAGAAATTCTTGGTTTAATTGATATTTAATAATTGAAGGTATACTTGTTAGTGACACAGAATTTTATTTCTAGCTTAGATAGAAAAATAGAAATCTACTGTTTGAGAATGGCATAGTCTAGGAAGTAGATATAAGTTGAGGAATGAAGTAGCCCAAAATAAGTGGCAGAAAAATTCACTTTAAAGAGGCAGTTTCCTGTGGATGTGGTACAGTGAGAAATTCAAACAAGACATGTCCAAATGTAGATGATCAGAAACCAGCCTAAAGTTTTATGAAGATTAGTTTTCCAGGGAATTTCTTCTGCTGCTGTTTTAGATGGTTACATGAGATTTGTTTTAAAGGAACTTAATTGAGCTAAATCTGGATCTTTTGAGGTTTTCTATTACGGATAATTGCCTCATTAAGAAACTGTAATGGGCACCTTGTTTTTTTAATGCTACTGTTGAGACTTTAGTGATTGATTCCGTTTCTTTATAACTGAATTAGAAGCTTAATTAAGTTCATGGGTGTTTTTAAACTGTTTAAAATAGAGCTACTTCATTATTAATTTTTTAAGAGTGAGCCAAAAAGGGATATCAATACATTTTTTCTTCTTTGATTAAAATGAGAAATGCTTTCAAATGGTTGAATTAATGCATAATCAAATTATTCATTACTTTGACTTTGTATCTCAAATTGCACATTAGATAGGAAAAGTAGGAAAATACAAGTGTAGTTCTTACCCTTGTGTACTTCTAGATAGGCATGATTTTAAGTTCAAAGGTCATTACAGCCATAGAGCAACAAATAACTAGAGTTAAAGCGAATTATTTTAAATGGTGTACAATAATTTTTAAATTAATTGCTTCCTAATTAGTTCATGTGATTTTTTTTTTCCTCTTCACTACTTTTAGGTTTAATAAAGCTTTTTTTTTTTATTTCTTTTGCATCATTCTCCAATGTCTGACACCAACTTGTATGGTGAAGTATTTCACTATTTCCTTCCATCCACAATTTAACCTGAATTTTTATGAGAAAATAAATTATATTAGAAGGAAAAGAAAATTTGATAGAATTGGAAAAATGTGAGAACATTTGGACTGTTCATTTAGATTTTGGATGTGAGCTTAGAGGGAAAGCATCTTGCATGGGAAGTCCCTAAGCAAGTCCTATAGAGTGCTACCAGTTATGGTGTGGATTTAGGAAAGAGAATTGTAATAGTTTTGAAAGAGATCAGCCAAATTTTGATGACAGGAGGACTGAAAATAGCAGAGTTGAGTAGCATTGCGTCATTTTAAAATGTACCAGAATAGAGATTGATTAAAAACCCAGCAAAAAATAATACACTGAAGATGAATAACTATAATACTTGTAGTACTTGTTGACTGAAATAACTGAACCACTTTTGAAAAATAGCACTTTAATAACATTGGAAATGAAGTATGGTTAATCCCTACAATTAGAACTGTGATTAATATCTTTGTATTAGGGATATGTGATCTGTAATCAGGCTGTCTATAGGTCAAATGCTAATTAATTCCATTTTCTTCTAGTTTTAGAATGGGATCAAAGTTGGTTCTGGTCCTTTTTATTTTCTGAAATTGGCATTTACAGTTGAAGACTGAATGGCAGTTAAATCATCTCCTGAGAGTTAGTTAACTCAAGTGTAAATACAGCTATACAACAAGTAGCTTTTAATAAAATACAGCTGTACAACAAGTAGCATTCAATAAAATGGGCTACATACTAGTAGTGAAATAACAAATATTCCTTCCTAAAACAAGTAGCTAATTTACATACAAGTGGACACCACTTACCCATCCTCAATTCACATTAGATTTCTTACTCTGACTGAATTGTAAATGTGCCTTAAAATTTTTCGCATTACAAAATTTCCCCAAAGAGATGGCTTTCTTCTCACCTCATTCCACATACCTTAGGTAGGTACCTAAGAATAAATATCAATGCCCTTTGGTTTTTACTTTGCTTCCTCATATTCTTGCATGACCCACCAATTCTAGGTACATTTTTTCCCCAGTCTATCTGGCCTTTCAGTTTCTCTCTTTATTTTTGGTATTTCTTCCAAAACAATCTGCCCCAATGCTTTGTGCTCTATTTTCACATTTGTGGTTCATGATATATTACCAGTAGTTAATACAGAGTTTCAGGAATATTGTTTCTTGTTGAGCAAATTGGTTTGGCTTAATTAAAGGTGGAAATCAAGGACTAATGAAGGGAGGAGTTACTAAAATTCAGTCCACTTGATGCTGGTCAAGCAAGGCCAGATTGGAAGAAAGGTGCTCATTTTTTTTTTATTTTAATAAAAAGCAAGACATAATCTCTTCTAGCTCCATGCATGTTGCTGCAAATGGTATGAGGTTATTCTTTTTGATGACTGAGTAGTGTTCCATTGTGCTAAGCAAAATGAGTCAGGAAAATTCCAAATAGCTGATAGTGCTAATTATGTGTGGAATATAGATAAAGCAAAGTGTCAAGTAAATAAAGCCGAACCCCCAAAGTAGCCCTGAAAGCAGACTTTAAAATGGAGACATTCAGAAAAGAAGGGGTGAGAATAAAGTGGGGAAGAAGCACATTGGACTGTGGTTGTAGACTATGGTTGGTTTGGTGGTGGGAGCACTGTAGTAACAGCACCAGAAAGGGAGATCCTATGCTCCCAAAATACAGATATCAGTGTAAACAAAGGGCACCTGAATATAAATTAAGAAATAAATACAGGGCCCTCCTTGGTGCAGCACGTAAAAGCACAGCACTAAGAAGCTAAAGCCACTTCATCATGAATCCATCCCTGTCCCCAAAGTGACCCACATGGTGCAGCAGACCTCTCCTGACCTGCCCGCTGCTCCCCTCAGCAGTGTACTTCATCAGCTGGCCTGTCCTGCTCCCCACTCTGTCTCTGGTTAATCCTCTCACCACTCCTGCACCTCTGGCCTGTACCCCAATTCTGGATGCACAAATAAATAAATCTTTAAAAAGATAAATACAAAAGGACATTTAATTTTTAAACTTTCTTCATTAGTAGAGGGCATGAACTTTAACTTTAGGAGCATGTTCCAGATATGTCTATTGTGAACAATGGCCAGCACTGTTCTGTGGTTTTCTAAATAAGCGGCTCCAAATGTAAGGATCTCTCGGCACCATCAGTGTGTATCCTTTGTGAAATGACCGCTGGAAGATCCTTCTTTGGTTTGAAACATGATGAATGAAATTTTTAGGTTTTTTTTTTCTTCTTCTAAAGATTTATTTATTTATGCATACAAGAACTGGGGCACAGGCCAGCGGTGTGGTGGGGGGGCGGTGAGAGACACAGTGGGGAGCAGAACAGGCAGATCTACTGAATACACTGCAGAAGGGAGCAGCCGGCTGGTCAAGAGAGATCTGAAACTCCATGGAGTTTCAATTCCTGGCCAGGAATTGAACTTTGTGCTGCAGTGGCATTGGAGAGCTTCATAGTGCTGTGCTTTAACCCATTGCACCACCAGAGAGGGCCCAGAAGTTTTTATTACAGTATCTACTTTGAAGTTTTATTTTAAACATTTCTATTCATCAAACTTTCTTCAGACAGAAAGGGTAGTATGAATACCTGGCACACATTAGTGTTTATTATGCACCAGACATTGAGCTCATATGCAAACACACAAGTCTTGTAACTCTAGGAGCAATGCTGTTGTTTTACAGATTTTATAAATGGGAAAAGTACAGGGCAAAAATATAAGATGCTGCAAATCAAATGACTCCCAAATGGTAGATTTGGTTTCCAAAGTCAAAGAGCCCACATTCCTGACAGTTGCTTTCATCTGATTCAGAAGCATTAACAGATACTTACTGCTGTTCTTGCTGGAAGATCTACTCTTTTGCTTTTATCAAACGCTTTTTTTTTTTTAAATGGGACATAGTTTATATGTGAGAAAAAACTTTGAAATTATAGCTACTATTTAATTACAACTGTGAAAAAGTAGCTTCTTTTTTGTGTGTGTGTGTGAGAGTTGAAGTAAAAAAGTTCACTAAACTTAAATCACAACATATAATGGTGCAATTTAGCAAGTTTTCTTTTAATCTTATCACAAAACAAATACAGACTTTTTTTTTAAAGATTTATTTATTTATGCATACAGAACTGGGGTACAGCCAGAGGTGCAAGGGTGGTGAGAGTCTTCACCTGAGACAGATTGGGGAGCAGAACAGGCAGATCAGCGAAGTACACTGCTACACTGCTGAGGGGAGCAGCCGTCAACCATGCTGCACCATGTGGGTCACCTCCGGGGCTGGGGTAGAACTTGCACTGAAGCCACCACCACTCGGGTTAGCTTTGCAGTGCTGCACTCCAACCCACTATACCACCAGAGAGGACCCACAAAACAAATATGGACTTGTTAAGAAAAATTACAGAAGTTTCAGAACAAAGGTGAAAAAGTATATTCCAATATCCCACAAACCAAATTATTAAAGTATTACCTAAAAATTTCCTTCTGAATCTGTTTTTAAATATAGTTGGAATTATAGTATACAACTACTAGTTTCTATCATTCTTTAAAACTACAGCCCTGTTTTTGACATTATTGCATAGTTTTTCTAACAGTTACATAACAGTTTACCAAGCCCTCCCCACCTTTTTAAATCAATTCAATCTAGGAATCTTCTGGACATTTTATAATTTTTTTTTCTTTGTCAAGGATGGGCAGGGTACCCCTATAACTAATGCAGGACTAGTTGCTTTTATTTCACATTTGGTATATTTGAAGGGAAAATAAGTAATTAAATAAAATGAATTAGGAAGATATTTTTCCAAAGAAAATGAATCATTCCTTTATGTCATTAAGAGGCAGCTCGGAACCATTTAAATAATTATACAAGAAAATTCTTTCTGAGGCTGTTGCCACCCTCCTGGAATGCCTTCTCTAATTGTCTTCCTCTTGCTAGGCTGACTTATATATTAACTTTCTTAAACCTTTTCTCTTTTTAGTACCGTGCTTCATGAAACGAATTTAATTGTGAGGTAGAAACAGTAAGATTGTCTAATAAAGTTAATTTCATTAATTATTCCTTGCATTTAAAATGTAACTACGTATGAACATTCAAGATTTTATAATTGAACTATATGGAGGTTATTTTGTGAACATTCCAAATTTAGAGTGTGGTGATATGATTTGGCTAAAAAAAAAAAGTGAGGAAAAATTATTTCAGAGTAATATCATGTCAGCAGTTTGCAGTAAATCTAAATGTATATCAGCATGCCACTAATTAACATGTAAGCATATGTCAAGTATGAGTGCCTTAACTCATTATTTCATTTTTCTTTAATATTAATTCAATCAACAGTTTAGTACCAGGCATCAAGAGAAACAGTGAATAAGGCAGATCAAGTCTCTCTTTTGATAGGATTTAACTTAAGGTTAGGAGGCAGATCGCAACTATGAAAGTGATATGAAGAGAGTAACTTAAGGAGACACATATTAGTATACTAATCAACAAATAATGATGATTTCAGGTAATGGGCAATAAAGGAAGCAAAATGAAGTAAGGAAATAGTGAATGGTTGGGAAAGAGTCTAGTGATATTCAGATGCATCTGAAAATGTGAATGCCTCCAGAGAGCTGCACAAATTGGATTATCCTCATTTGGTATTATTTCTAAGGGTATATCATTTATCTAAATATCATCTAAATTAATACATTGTGCAAATAAAACAAATTAAATATGCTCATTTGCTCAAGAATTTCTATTGTTGATCTGGGAACAAATAGTAAGCTCTCGCAGTTGCAGCCCTAACCTTGCCAATCACAGACTTCCTGTAAGTGCACTGCAGTTATTTGGAACCTTTTCTCGGTTGGCGTTGGCATTCTTTTGCTAGATTACATTTATGCATTAGTACCATCTGTGCCTGCTGTACCTTCTGTGAGTTAGCCCTGGCCAAATGACTGGCATTTATATGGAAGTGGAGAGAGAGAGAGAGGAAGGGAGGTGGAAAAAGAGAGAAAGAGGGAGGGAAGGAGCAAGGGAGGCGGGAGGAGAGAAGGGAAGGGAGATCTATCCTAGATCCTAAAGCATTTCTTTTACTCTGTTGGCACAGTGAAATTTAAGAAAGGAGACACATCTTTGAACAGTAAGCATAAAATATTTACTACTGGTATCTCTGACTTAAAACACTATCAAAGAAAAAAAGCTCTTCAGTTGCTTTATGTGTGTGTGTGTGTAGCTATTTGCTTTTAGCCTGTGATATGCGAAAGAATTAAAAATCAGGCATTAAAATAAAGAAATATAACTAAATACATCTGTAGAAATTTTAAATTGAGAAAAATTATGTACAACCTGAATATCTGTACACTTCTTTCATGACAGTTGGATATACATAATGTGAGTTTGGTTTCATTGATTAGATATGGTAGATTGCTTATATTGTAGTGAATTTTGGTAAATGTGTTAAAATGTAGGCAAACATTTACAGTCACACTTGGGAAAGAATGACTTGATATTCAACACATAATCAGGCACTTAATTTATGTTAGTACATTGTGAGAATATATTATTTTAAATTATTTGGTATTGCAAATAGGTTAGCAACCTTCATACCTTTAAGTTCCTAGCTATTATAAATAATGCTGCAATGAGCATTGGAAAACATTTTTTTTTTCAGTTGATGGTTTCATGTTCTTCAGATAGATGTTCAAAAGTAGTATTACTAGGTCATATGGTATTGCCATTTTTAGTTTAAGTTAACTCCAGATTCCTTTCCAAAATGGCTGCACCAGTTCACATTCCCACACCTATACAATGGAATTTCACAGCCTCTCCAACACCTGTTGCAGAGATATTTTTGATATGTAGTTTTCTCCTGGGTGTGAGGTAATAGCTCACTGTGGATTTGACTCTCTTCTCTCTCATTAAAAATGACAACAAATATATTTTAGTGTATCTGTTTGCCTTCTGGATATCCTCTTTGGTGTACTGTATGTTGAGATCTTCAGCTCAATTATTAATAGGATTGTTTATTTATTACTAAATTCAGTAAGTGTTTTGTATATCTTGGATAGTAACCATTTGTTTGTGTTTGTATGAATATCCTACTCAGTGGGCTGTGTTTTTAATTTATTTGTACTTTCTTTATCTGTGTCAAAGCTTTTTAAATTTATGTTAATCTCAATTGCTTATTTTTGCATTTATTTACTTTATCATAGGGGCTGAGGCTCCAAAAACATCTTTATCATTAATGTCATGAAACTTATCTCCAATGTTTTCTTCTATATATTTTACTGTTGCAGGTTTTCTAAGTCCTTAATCCATTTTTAATTTACTTTTGTGCATACAACTTGAGTGTGAGCCAAATTCATTCTTCTACCTGTTGCTGTCCAGTTTTTCCAGCACCATGTGTTAAAAAGAATCTCATTCCCCATTGTATAGTCATTGTTCCTTTATCAAGAATAAGTATTGATATATATTTGGATTCAACTTTGTTTCATTGATCCATGTGTCTGTTAATTACTGTTTCACATGAAAGCTTTTACATACAAGTTCTAATTTGTCTTCCTAACCGTAGAGTTAGATTTCTTTATGTGCTTTCAATATGGCAAATGTCTTTCTCCTCTTTCAACTTACTACTTTCAATATGGGAAGTTGACAAGTGGTTTGTAGTAGGTTAAGGGTGGAACTAAAACTTGTGATCAAGTTAAACATTTCCTAACTCATTGCTAACTTATTTGTACAGAATTAGGAATGCTATGTTTTGTTGAGTTAAATATTCTGGCTCCCTAAATTCTCCTAAATGTATACAAGAACATACGAATCTTACATGTTTTAAAGACATTAGATTCAAATTCCAAGTTAAAAACATTAGCTGAGGCTTCTCTGGTGGTGCAGTGGGTTAAAGCACCGCACTAAGAAGCTAAAGCCACTTCAGCATGAGTTCGATCCCCACCTGCCCCAGAGGTGACCCACATTGCGCTGCAGACCTCTCCTGACCCACCCGCTGCTCCCCTCAGCAGTGTACTTCTCAGTAGCCTGTTCTACTCCCCACTCGTCTCTGGTGAATCCTCTCACCCTCCGCATCTATGGCCTGTACTCCAGTTCTGTATGCATAAATAAATAAATCTTAAAACAAAAACAAACAGTTGATTCATTGAAAGTTTTCCAAAGCCATTGTTTGGATCAACTTTAAGTATAAAGTTTCACAAAGTGAAGAACATAGAACATTGAAGTCATTATTCAAGAACATACTGATAGAAAATAAGGTCACTTTTTAAAGTATTCCCTTTTTCCTCTAAAAGTTAAAGCAACAACAAAAAATGTTTCAAAAATTCTTCTTGTCTAACAACTAAAAGATGTTACATTTTGTTTTGTCAGATTTTGGTTATGCAATACTTACTTGTTCAGGGACATTACCTCTGATAATACAGGGAAATACATAGATGGAAGTGATTACACTGGTAATATCCACTGGTTGCTGATTATTAATATTCACTGGATACTTGTAAAGGTACAGTGTTTATACAATTAGGAATAACCCCAAGTTACATAAAGAGAAAGATTCTCTCTTTTTTAATTGCTGTATTTCTATTTATATACACTTACAAAACTGGGGTACAGGCCAGAGGTACAGGGGTGGTGAAAGGATTCACCAGTGACAGACTGGAGAGCAGCACAGGCAGATGGACAAACTATACTGCTGAGGGGAGCAGTGGGCAGGTCAGGAGAGGTCTGCTGCGCCGTGTGGGTCACCTCCAGGGCTGGGGATCGAACTTGCACTGAAGTGTCTGCGGCTAGCTTGCAGTGCTGAGCTTTAGGCTGCTGCACCACCAGGGACCACAGAAAGATTCTTTTTTGATGTAATCCTTTTAATATCTGAAATGAATTTTGTAAAAACTGACCAATGAGTGGTGGACATTAAAGTCCTAAAGGTCAGTACAATTACAGCAAAGAGAATAGGTTTCTTCTTCAGTTCTGAGTCTCAATAATCTGCATGACTTGAAATTACTATAAAGTAACTTTTGAACCAGTATTTGTGCCTGGAATTCAGATTTGCTTCTTATTTCCATATGTTCTGTTTTAAACATATGTTAAGTTGTATATTTAAAGCTAGAAGTACCAAAAAACCCACATTAAAATATGTTTTCTTCATTATCAAAGGCTTCAATGCCATCATCATTTGGGGAAAGAAAGAAACAGTGAATATAATTTAAGTCTGTAAAACAGACTTTTAATAGCACCAAATAGAATGAACATCTGGCTTTCTTTTTACAAGGTGCATTGGTGGTGTCAGAAAAAATTGAATAAAAATGCTGATACAATTGAGGTTTGAGGTTTACCAATACAGGAATATTTTATTCATTCAGCCTTCTCTAAGTTCCAAAAGTAGGTGTTGACTTTGAAGAAAAACCACAGTGATGTATATATTTAGAGTGACTGGTCTTTCAAAAACATGCTGCCACATTCCATTGTGATTTCTTCCAGCCTTTCTGTGGTGGTGATAGGATGCTCAGAGAGAGAGAGAGAGAGAGAGAGCACCACACAGTTCTATCCAACGCTTGTGTTGGTGCATGACTGTGTGCACCTTTGCTTTGTTTCTGTCAAAGAGCTATTACAAATTGAATTTTCATCATTATATTTAAAAAGTATAATAGAGACTAAATTTAAAAAGGGTAAACTTTATGGATAAGGGTTTTATTTTGATAATATATTTATTTTTACATCATTTTGTGCTTTTTCCCATCTCAGTTGTAATCCCCATGGGCTTCCCATCACTAAAGCACCTGTGTGCCATCACCATAGTCCAGTGCACTTCCACCCGCCCCCTTTTTTTATCCCATTCTGCACCCCCCATTTTTGATCCCATTCCCCACTCCACCCCCTTAAAATGTCTCAGGTATATAGTTGTTCATTATTATTAAATTTCCCCCCTGCTCCTTTATTCTCCTATTATGAGTGAAACCATACAGAATTTTTCTTTTTATTTCTGGCTTCTTATTTCACTAAGCATGATTCCTTCCAGCGCCATCCATGTTGCTGCAAAAAACATGAGCTTATCTTTTTGATTGTTGAGTAATATTCCATTATGTAGATGCACCACAGCTTTTTAATCCAGTCATCTGCTTTTGGGCATTTGGGTTGATTCCATGTCTTTCCTATTGTAAATAAAACAGCAGTAAACATGGGGATACTGGGGACACCAGATTTTTTTTTTTTTTTTTTTTTTTTTTGCAATTGTGAAAGGCCCTTTCTTGTCTATTTCTTTCATGTTCTTGGCCCTTAGGAATGTTTTGTACTCCAGTTATGCCCTAATAATAATTCACCAGAGAGAGAAAACTCAAACAATGCCTTGAAGATTAAGAACTTTCTCACTAAATTAAAATGAAATTTAGTAATTGGAATTGATTTATCGAGTTATGTTTCATTCATTTTAAGGATGTTTTCATCATTTTAACAACTCAAATCTTTATTATTGAGAATCCGGTTTCAGCTAAATCTTCACACTTTTCAGCAAATGCCCTAAATTTTGAGGACATTTTAAAAATATGTTTTTGGGAAATCTGCGTGAATTGTGCTGTGAATTGTGCCATTAAATTCAATTTAATGGTTCTATAGTGAATAAACATAGAATAATTCCTCCTTGATAGGTCACTGGGTTGTTGGAATTTGACAGAAACATGTAGAGAGAGTGGGTGTGGTATACTACTTTTGTGAAGAAACATCATGTTTCTTAAATATTGATAATATGTGGCAGGGAATAGCAGAGGTATAAAGAAAAAAAATGATCTGAAAATTGATTCATTAACAAAGCATTAATCTAATGTTTTACTTTTTCAGATGAATAGATGTGGTTAGGTTGCAAATAATGACCTCTTCTGGCTTGTCAAAATATGTGCTGTATTTAGATCTGAGAATCATAGTGGAACTCGGAACTTTTATCTCTGTCTTCTCTTTCTGTTGATGGTTTCAAGCACAAAACACATCTCACTTCCTACCATCTGTTCTCCATTTAAAATTGACATCAAGTTCAGCTCCTCTCTGATGCCTACTTGTTTCCTAGCTTAGAACACTTTTATCCTGCAACTCAGCCTTTCCCTTGTCTACTGTAGGGCCAGCACATAGGAAACAGCACCTTCTGGGCTACTTGAATATACACATGTAACCAAATAAACTTTGGCTTATCAATTACTTGGTTTAATAGGGTTTTTAACTCAAGGGATGATTGCCATTATTACTTAGTTACCAGTCAGTTAGTAAAAACTAAAATGATGCTTTATAATTTTGTGTTTGTATGCTTAGCTAAATGAACCCTTGTATTTCATTTTATAACGCGCTAACCATTATGTTTTTAGATAAAGACTATTTCAATGCTCAAAGGATATTGATATCAATTATATGCTTCAGAGCTACAGCTGCATAGATAAAATTTAATTTTCAAACCCAGTAGTTATTATTTTTTAATTTTTAGTATTTATTTATTTATTTTAATATAAGTTTATTTTTACATCATTTTGTACATTTTTTTTTCATCTCAATTGTAATCCCCGTGAGTTTCCCACCACCGAGTCACCCGTGTGCCATTACCATAGTCCCATGCACTTCCTCCCCACCACCTCCGTTTTTGCCCAGTAGTTATTATTAATTCAGGAAATATTTTAAACACTTAAAACTACTGAATGAAAATTTCTTAGGCATTTGCAAAGTGGTAATAGAATAAACCAACATGGAGCTTACAGTCTTGGAAAGAGGATATATTTTAAACAAATACTTAGGTTTGTCCGTTAAGAAAATTATTAATAGGCCCTCCCTGATGGCACAATGGGTTACAGCGCAGCGCTGCGAAGCTCTGTGGGATATCTACCCCTGCCGGGGAGGTGACCCACATGGCCACAGACCTCTCCTGAGTTGCCCGCTGCTCCACTCAGTGTATTTGTTAATCTGCCTGTTCTGCTCCCACTCTAACTCAGGTGAACCCTCTCACTGCCCCTCACTTCTGGCCTGTACCTCAGTTCTGTATAAATAAGTCTTTAAAAAGAAAGAAAGAAAATTGTTAATAGAAGAAATTGCTATAATGCTGAATTCATTTTGATGTGTTTATACTAAGTATTATTTATGTTATCAATTATTCTTATAATCAGTCTAATGCATTCTAATACATTAGGGATATTTTCTGTGGCAGGATAAGTTATTAGGCAAATTATGTTTTTATTTTACTTTAGAAAAGCATTTCATTTTTTAATTTTCTTTAAAATAACATTTTTAGATTGAGGTAACTGGTTTACCTCAGTCATATGTATATGACTCATAATTTTTGTTTGCTTATGTGAATATGTCTATACATTTGTACATGTTTAACTGTGAAAGTTTCTATTTTGAGTAGGTTAATTATATCTCTAGAAAGGGTTTATTATTTCTACAATTGTTTTAAGATGCAGTCTTGTTAGCTGAAATGTATTTAGACTAGGAATACCTGAATTGATTAATGATAAAATTAATACATGGTTTTTTCTTTCAAAGTATGAGCAAGGACTTTGTAGAAGCTGTTTGTGCATCCACTTACCAGTGAAGTGACATCTGGGTTACAGTGAGGTGGCCTGGGTCACAGAGGCATTCTGTTTCTGCAGTGTAATTCCCTGTGAAGATATATTACAGTCATACTCAGAATTGTTTCTGTACATAAAAGTAGGGGCAGTTTTCATGCTGTTATCTGCCTAAATTTAGTGTATATGATTTAAGATGCTGCTTGAAGCTTTGTTCCCCATGATATAAATTTAGAAATGTGTAGTTATTAGATAGCTACTCTAGCAGTTTAGAATGTAGAAGTATAATGTGGAGAGTTCTAATGGACATTAATTATGTGTTACAGGTGTGTATCATTTCATATCTAATTAGATCTAAATCTAATTGATCTCTAAATATTAACTGTAATAAATATTGAAAATTGAATCCTGAATTTTTAGGATTTGAATAGTCTTATTAGGTTTCATTTTAGGATTGGAATGTCTATTTGTTTAAACAATTGTTTAAATAATTTTATACAAAAAAGATTTTTAAAAAAGACAAGCATAAATTTCTTCTCTAAAAGCTGAATACATGCATGTGTCTTCTATTAGGATGGGCTATCTGGAATGAAATCACTGTTGTGTTAAAAGAAAATAAGTTGACAATAGTAATTGATTTTCCAACAAAACTTTAAGCAAATTTTTAATACAACACTATTATTTATTATTTAAAAAATAATTCCTAATTGTCTTTCAAAGTGAAATTTTAAAAAATGGAACAATTTAAGTAGTTTGACAGTGTACATAAAGTATCAATTTTAAAGTTTAAAGTGAAATTTTCAACTCTTGTTTTTCTTTGAAAGACCATATTAGATTCTTGTTCTTAGTTTTTTTTTTTTTTTTAAGATTTATTTATTTATGCATACAGAACTGGGGTACAGGCCAGAGGCTCAGGGGCGGTGAGAGGCTTCACCAGAGACAGAGTGGGGAACAGATCTTGTTCTTAGTTTTAAGTTAATGATGAATTTAGTTGTCTGTCAAAGGACCCCAAGAACTGTGAGTACTTTAAAGTAGAAATGGCTAATGAAAATCTCTACTTATCAAGTAGAGGATGAACTTATCAACATATTTTTAGTTATAAATATATTGACTGGGATAATATACACTGCTTTAGGGTTCTTGAAGTGAGGGTTTAATTCTTAGAAATTTAGTTGGGGATAAGTTGATGTGACCTTAGGATCATATATATTAGGAAAATTTTTCAATAAAATTTTACAGTGCTAACAAAGTATAAGTATTCAGGATTTTTCTTTAAATGCACCAAAAACAAGTGATAAGTGAATTATCTCAATGTCTAATTTTCTAGAAAAAAATGAATTGCATGTAAAAGTTTTTGTGTTGTATTATTAATTACAAGGTTAGAAATTTAAGGCTAGAATCACTGTAGTGAAAATTAGTATTTTTATGCTGCATTCTTTCACACTGAGTAAATTAATTATTCTTGTTCTTACTTGATTAAACATTAGTAATATAATGTATCCTTAATTTTAATTTCATGATATTTCCTTGAATGTATAATTCAAATATATATTGACTACACAGCTAGCTATTGACATATGTTTGAGTTTTTAATTCTTATATTGTCTGTTGGGCATTCACTTTTGTGTCTGTGTGCGTGTGTGTGTGTGTGTGAATGTGTTTGTGTGTTTGGTGGCTGTCAGTATAAGTGATGCTTAAAATTTTGAAAAGTAAATCACTTACCATCTCTCAGTCTGCTGTAAAAGACATGAGAAAGGCTTCAGATGTTAACATTATATAATTGCTAACTTTGCTTTTTAATAAAGAGGATTTTTAACAATTATCACTACAAGAATTTTCTCTTTCCGCTCTTATCTTCAACTTTTTCCATAGGCAACCTATATTGCCACCACACTGTCTATATTAACTTTCTACAAATTTCCCAAAGATCTCACTGCAGAGCCTTTGTGTTGATGGCTTACCTACCACAGTTAGTCTTCCTCAGAGTTCATTGACTTCCTTTGAATCTCTACCCAAGTGCTGCTTGGAAACTTTCTTATAAAATTGCAGTTCTTCCAGCACTGATCCCCAGTGCACACATACTGATATATACTGGTACTCTACACCCCTTACTGTGAATCAGGTTCACCTTTTCAGTTGTTCTATTAATGATGCTAAGATAAGAGAAAGCAGGTGGTACAAGCTTATGTTGTCATTTCTGATTATATTTTTTACAGAATTCAAAAACAGTATTCCTTTTTTTCTGCTACTTTTCCATTTTGTTCTTATTTGTAGCTTACATGTTTCTACTGAAATTCACCATATTTTTATATATGCATCTACCATTCATACTAGAACTTCTAATATTTATGTCAATTATTTAGTGTTTGTCTACTAACTGTGGGTTTGCCTATATCGAGTGTGTTTTCTTTTGATGATGAGACATATTTTCTTACTTCTTTTTGTGTACCATAATTTATGTTTTAATGCTGGACTTTATGCATTAAAAGATAAGACTAACCTAGATAGTATTTATCTCTAGAAGAATATATGCCACTTCTTCCGTTATGTTGCTAATCTGCAGGTCAGCTGGACCCAATTTGTTTGAGTTATTCTTTATAACCTGCTGATTCAAAAGCTTTGAGAGCTTTTGATTTTCTTCAACTGAGTTTTCTGTCTCTGCTTTACAGTCCACCTGTGACCATCTTGTGTATTAGGGGGGTTTTGTTCTCTAGTTACTACTAGCCACCACCACTCAGTAACTTGAGAATCAGTGCTTCTGAGAAGACACGATGAGTCTTCAAGGGATTTTTTTTTTCCTCTATTTTTCTGTTTCCAGATTTCAACAGGTTGCTATCTTATGGTTCAGGAAAGCCCTGTGTCCACCAGGACTATTTTTCTCATTCCTCTAGCAATTCCCCAAATACTTAGTGGGCTGCTTCCATTTTCTTAGGGAAATTTCATCATGACTTTTGAGGTGAAAACATTTTTCTACCCTCCTGCCTTTCTCCCAGCCTTCCATTGACTAATTCCTTGCTCTCAATGAAAACCTTATGTAATGTGGTTTTCTCACCCACATTGTCTGCCATGTCTGAGCTTTAGACAGGGTTCTACTCTGAAGTTGGTGAAGTTTGTTTTTGTTTGTAGTGATTTCTTTTTATCATGTGACATTTTGGGAAAGTATTAAGTATTTACATGACTGTGCTTTATGTTGTGTGATAAAAATATATATCAAAAATATCTTTTATGTTCTCATCCACTCTACTATGCACACTCCTTCTCACTATCTATAACCAATTCTATTTCAAAACATATTTTTATTTTTCTTAAAAATAAAGGTATATGTTAACCCCAGTGTATTTTTCTTCTATGTAATATAAAATATAGTACAGTGTGCATTCTCTATGCACCTTGCTAATTTCCCTTAATAAATCCTGATCATCATTCTATGATGGTGTGTATAGGTCCTCCTTTCTTTCTGACATTGCATCTGGTTTATCATATTCCATCACCTATCATTAATTTATAATTTAATCATTTTGCCTGTAATGATGGTTCTGACTTGTTTCCAGTTTTTAATATAAGCAGTCCTACAATGTGCATTTGCAAAATTTATTTTCTATGCTTTGGGTTTCATATTTAAATGGCCAATATTTTACTATTGGTTTAGACCTCAGATTAATCAATATTCTAATTGAAGTTAAAAGTGTAAATAATTACTACATTACCTATTTTGTGTCCAGTGGAAAAAAAAACAATTAAAAATACATCCAGTATTCTGTTATTCTTGCTCTGATTTTATATATATATATGTGTGTGTGTGTGTGTATGTGTCTTTTGAGCATATACTTCCCACTATTACTTATCATTATTATGATGAGACCCAAGAAAGGGTATTGCTAGAAATAATTTCTTGCAAGCAACAAGGTGCTTATTTCATATTTTACTTTAATGAAACATTTCACTAACTGACAACTAAATGAAATCTCAAGAAAAATTGAATTATGGATGTTTGCAAAAATAAATACTAACTAAAGAGTCACTAGAACTTTGCAGATACCTTAATAGAATAGAGAGGGAGAAAAATAGTGAAGGTAAATTTTTCAGGCAAACTCAGAACATACCTTATGATATCCACTGAATATCCATATGGTATTTGGTCTCTACTCAAAAAATTGGACATTTGTAAAATCATATTCCACTAGAAAAGAATATATAAATTGTATATTTCAGCTCAAAAGCGTGCAATTTTATTTTGAATAGAGGATAGCATAGAATCTCATATATCTCTATATCTACATGGATAGCAATATATAAAGAATAGTGATTTAAACTTCTATATATTATATACATCTATATCTCTCACTCCAAGAATATATACATATCTTTCCTCTTTCCCTGCTTTTATCTCCTTCTCTTGTGTGTGTAAAGAATAGTATGTATCTTCTCTTCTGTTTGTTCTTCTAGACAGCCTATTGTGTCTAAAGTCAGCATTCTTTCCTGATAATTCATGATTTTCAGGAACTCTCCAATTGTCTTGTGTCTATTTCTGTGTGTACCTGCGCTTTGTATACGATTTAAAATTTGAATCACGGTTTACCATTGCACAAAGCATGAAGGTTTGTAAATTCTTTTTAGAAGAGGAGTTATAAATAAATCAGCTATCTGTGTTTGAAAAGTCTAAACTAAAGTACAGTTGTATGCTTCAGCTTGTCAATGGATATTTATGAGGTGAGCATAATACACTAACAGTTACAGCAGTGAAGTATAGCCTGTGGAGATAGCTAGTAAAGGAGCCACAAATGTTAATGCCAGCAGAATTTTAATGCTCAAGAGATGGTACTCATGACACTTGCTCTGCTTAATGTTTCCCTCGTTGTAGTGAAAATAAATAGTAAAATCAGTTTTCAGACATTGTAACAGAGTCCGAGGTCTACATATTTAACCAGCAGAAACTACTGTTTTGTTTTTTTTCGTCTCTTGGCTTACTTAACTGAAGAGAATTAACATGGTACTGGACATTTTAATTTTGGTTATCAGCTTATTATGGGCCCTGAACAAAGGTGTTAGCAAGAAAAATCCTAGTGAACTTTTTACTCAATTAATACATGTTATTGCCTAAAAATCACTTAAGTCAAGTTATAGTTGACAGATTCCAATTGTGAATTGAGCCTTTGTTATGCCAAAATTTTATTGTTGGTTATCTTTGGTACATTCTGCTTTTTCTAATACCAAGGGAGAGTGGGTGAAATATTAAAGCTTTCTCTCAAAATACTGCTCCGAGAGATGAATTGGGATGTTAATGCATTTATACTTTACTTAGAATGATATATGCTTTTTTCTGCCTAGCAGTCAAAGAAAATGAAGTGAAATTTTCAATATTTAGAACTTTTAAATTTGTTCTCTTAAGAAAACTTTTAGGGTATAGAAAAAAGTACAAAGTTTCAACATGCTTGTATATACAATCCTCATTAGCCTATTAATCAAACAGTGTGTGTTGGTCCTTTTCAATATTATCACATATTGGATATTTAAGACAAACTTATAAGTGTTCACATTTAGAGTTAAATAGTACATTTGAAAATACGAAGTCAGAAAGCATAGATTACAAGAAATAGAAAAATCTCAGTAGGGTGTTTATCCTGACCATACAGGAAAATAGTCCTCTAGCTTCTGTCCTATGGAGGAACCTGGACCTGATTTGTGTAGAAGTGCCAACCAAGGAGAGGGGGGATTCTGTACCACTAACTGGAAACTTTATTTTCAAATAATTCTTAGATTATTGACAATGGTATATGAAACAAGTTGACTCCCACCTTCATCGAACTGCTAAGGAATTGGAAAGGCAAAGTCTGATCAGAAATATCCAGTGCAAATATATAGTGACTGTGTGGAGAGAAGACATGGTGGCCTGCAGTTATGAGACAGTCAGCAGTAGTAAATAAGACGGTTCATACATCTCTTCCAAAGCATTTTGTAAAATAGAATCACAAGAGGAGGGCATCTATCCTCTACCTTCCTGACTCTTTGTCTTCAGTTTCTTTCTAATGCTTAAATGCCTTCCTCAAATGCACATTTTTTGAAGCATCAGTTTTTTTTTGTTTGTTTTTTATTATAATTTTTTTTAAGATTTATTTATTTATTCATACAGAACTGGGGTACAGGCCAGAGATGTGGAGGGTGAGAGGATTCACCAGAGACAGAGCGGGGAGCAGAACAGGCAGATAGACGAAGTACACTGCTGAGGGGAGCAGCGGGTGGGTCAGGAGAGGTCTGCTGCACCATGTGGTCACCTCCGGGGCAGGCGGGGATAGAACTCATGCGGAAGTGGCTTTAGTTTCTTAGTGCTGTACTTTAACCCGCTGCGCCACCAGGGAGGGCCCAAAGCATTAGTTTTATAACACTTTTAGAAGCAGCAGATTATATCAAGGAATACTTTCACTTTAATTTTTTATAGAAAGAAATGTGTAGTGCATCTCTGATATCTTATTGGTAGAATAATAATGCTGTATTTTAAATAGAAATACTATTTTCTCTCTTTCATATGTTTTTTATCACCCAAAATTTTCATTTTGTGGGTCAGCTTCATCCAGTCTTTACCATTTTGTTTTGACCCATGGGCAAAAATATCTTATTATTTCATGTTTCATCTTAACACTGAACTTTCCCTGGGCATTCACTTACTAGATCATGATAGGAAAATAAAAAGTTCTGATGCTTTTTAATAATTATTTTAATATTTAAATACAAACTTATTTCTTTTCTAGGGTCGATGCATAAACTTCTCCCGAGTTCCATCTCAGTAAAAGGAAAGCTAAAATATTGGGAAAGTATGAAGATTGTCCATCTATACAGTGCTAATTTCTAACCCAATAACAACAACAAAAACAAGTGTATTTCAGAAGTTTTGGGAAGAGCAGCTTTCCTCCTTCCAGTCAGGAAATGTTTTCTGTGCCTTCTGCTTTGCTTACACCAAACATTTTCAAACACTTGTTCTGCCATCTACATGGGAGTTTATGAAACCTGGTAGTATGAATCATGAGATATCATGATTCATAACACTGGAAAAAAAGAAGGTTAATCCACATGCTACAGTTTATACAGAAAGTTAGTCTGAATGTGTAGAAGGACAAAAGCATTGAAGATGGACAGCATGGAGATGCAAAATGGACCTCAAAAAGCAACTAGCCACAATTGATTGGTCCTGGAGAAGGGAGTGTTTACCATGGGAACGTGGCACTTGTGTTTTCACATGGCAAGATTGTTAGCCACAGGCTGAGCATGAGCTTTCCCGCCAGGCTAAGCATCAGATAAAGGAGTCCACTGCCTTATAACTATGTCAAATCACAAAATCCTTCACAGTTTGCCTTATGGGAAGTTTCTGACTAGAAAATTTTGTCATTGTAACACTAAAAAGTGCACGCGCATGACAAAATGTAGGCACGATGCCTCAAGGAATTGGTAGCAAGCACGATTTTGCCCTTTAGTTTTTGAAGACACCTTTCTTTCATTATGCACTCGGGAAAAGAAGAAAATTAATAGAGCGTTATTCTACTGGAAGATAGCCTCTAACCAGAGATCTTGAGTGGAGCTAATGGGACTCATGATTTGAGAACTTACCCCGTAATTGGTAGATTTACCCTTCTTTCTATGTTTATGATTTAGTAGTGCATAAAGCATTAATATCTATAAACATACCTAGGAGTTT
This sequence comes from Condylura cristata, assembly GCF_000260355.1. Classification (NCBI taxonomy): domain Eukaryota; kingdom Metazoa; phylum Chordata; class Mammalia; order Eulipotyphla; family Talpidae; genus Condylura; species Condylura cristata. The sequence goes on from NW_004567113.1 coordinate 15,414,079, forward strand.
GTTTGGCTTTTAATTTAAAGGAAGCAGTAACTACAAAGCTTCCGCTCAGGGTTTTTTCTTGCTCCAAGTCTCCAAGGGCTCTTCAGCGTCACAAGCCAGCAACTCTCTTTGCATGAAAATTTCAAAGTTTAATTAATATAATTAAAGGCAACAGCAAGCAGCAGCCTGTGAAGATTTTGCTCATCTTTTTTATGCCTTTTGACATTGAATGACCTATCACTGTATGTGCAATTCTTGGATTTTGAGGGGTGCTCTACCTCCACCTTGGTTAAGATTAGGTAGAGAGAAAAGAAAGACTTCCTCTCATCGATTTATAAATTAAATTTTCAGGAGAGTTGGCCACCACAAAACATCGAAATTGTATGTATTGGCATTCTTTTTTAGAAAAACCACTGTGTCACGTCGACAATACCAAATTATGTTAGCGTGAGCAGAAACACTGGGGGGAGGAAGAAGGCAGCAGCTGAAGAAAAGGCTCAAATGATCTAGTCACTTTCGATACTGTACTTCAGATGCGAAATGGATATTCGTCTCGAAACCTGACAAAGCGCGCCTGCTTTGATGTGAACTGGTATAGACAATGACCAGTGGCTGGGTCAGTGCGATGTCTCTCTGCGAGCACAAAGGCTTATCAAATGACACTAAAAATAAGTTCAACAACCATCACATTGGAAGGGAGAAGGCGAACAATTCACGTTTGGTGGGCATCTGAGTGCACAAGATGGAAAGAACGATTTGGAGCATCCCAGTATAAATTACTCCCATTGTGCTCTTAATGGAAATTTCAAAGCATGGGAGTGATTCTGTTGGTTGGTGTCCAGATATGTGGCACTGCTCTGAGAAGGCTTACAAACACATACACACATGCGCACCACGTGTGTGCGTGTGCACACACACACAAACACACACACACTCTCTCTCTCCTCTAGCTCAGATCTTTTGCTAAAGTTTATTTATGTCACTGGCTGGCTGGATCCAAAGTCATGTGTCTGCATATTCATAAATAAAATTTTACCTGTATCTTTGCTACCATTTTCTTTATTCCCACATAAACTGAAGACTTGTTTGGTTGAATGTATAATTGTCCTGGTTACTCACAACAATAGAATTATATTTACTTCCACAAATCTGTTATGTTCACAAATAATGGTCTTGGTAATAATGATCCACGAGTGTGCAAGTGTGATGTGGAAACTTGATATATACTCAATGTGCTTTGTAGACCTTGTTCTACATTTGCATCTAGGATAGGTTTTATTGCTGTTTTCTTAAGTTGGTAATTCATTTCTGATTAGTGCATATTGCTAAATGGGGTTTTTAAAACTACCCTGAATTTGCTATTATCACATGGCATTTGTATGGCATTTATATTTTTGTCATGTGAGCAGTGTAGACCTTTGCCCTTACATACTAAAATAACTTTCTCTGGATTATATGGAAATGGTCCCCTGTTTTAAAACCACTATCAAGAATTCTCACTGAAGAGGGGGAAGTAGTCTATATGTAGCCTAAATTGTGTCATCCATACAGTTTAAAGACATGGAACTTCATTGCACTTAAAGATATGAACCAGACCTGTTTCTGATTTTATTAAATTTTGAGAATAAAACGAGAATGATTGTTCTTAATGACTATTGTTTTCTCACAAAAGAACTAAATTAAAATGCTCTACATCTTTCAAGCAGAAAGAGAAAAGGCTAGAATAAAGACACTTCTGTAAATTTGATGCCATTTTAATTTATATAGAGAAATAGATCTTGTTTAATTTTCTGGACATGTCAGTCAAGATCTACTTTCTGTATATAATAAGTCTATTGCAACACATAATCCATTTGTGTTGCATAAGGTTGCAAAAACAATTAAGTGGGAAATGACTCCTAACTTATGTGTCTACTCTGCTTAGAAAGAAAGTTTTGAAGGCATCTATATATATTTCATAACAATGTCTGTTCTTTATGGATTTGATCCATAAATATTTATCTATCTGAAAACTTTGATACTTGGAATGTTTTCCTTAAAGCATTTGGTGCTCCAAGAAAAAACATTTGGTGCTAAGAGTTGCAGCACTGATGCCTTTCCCCAAGTTAATTCTATTTTAAAAATTTATATTTCCTTCCCAATGAGATGCAGAGTAAAATTTGAGACCCTTCATTAACTAGGAAGCAGCATCTGTCATCTACGGATAATTACTATTTTGACAAAAAAATATATAAGGTTTAAATCTCCTATATTTCTAATTATAGAGAAAGAAATATATTGTTTATATTTCCTTTAAATTTTATTCAAACCATTTATAATCATAAATTATCCAGTATTCATTTTCCTAATAAATCCTACTGTATATAAAATCTGGGATTCTGTGAATTTAACTTTATAATCTAATACCATTAACTATTGTATATTTCTCAGAAGCAATTTATTAGTTTATTTTTAAAATTAAAACAATCTGTACTTTGACCAACAAGATGTCTGAAGTGTTTTTTTAATTTAGAAGCTTATATATATATATACATACATATATATATTATCTTTTTATACATACATATATATATTATCTTTTTAATTTTAAGAAGGGGAATATAATTCAATCACACAATGTTATAAAACATAACCTCTATTACAAAGCCTTTTGATTAACTCATACTAGGATTTGTACAGCATCACATAATTTTAGTAGTTTATTTGTGCTTCATTGTACAAATAAAGAAAATCAGTATATGTAGGTGTGCACAGAGGAGAAGATACATTCTTATTTTAACATGAAAGGAAATATATAATCTAGAATCTGAAGAATTCTGGTGCATCTGTTCTACGTGTAAGAAAGAAAACTGCAGGTGAAGCTAGAGAGGGTTGTGCATTTGCAGGTAATGAAGGAAATGCAGCTGTGGGTTCTCTTGGAGTTAGATAAAATTTTTGCTTATGAATTTCTATGGCCTATTTCTGAGAACACTTTAATTTTGGTTTATTTCTGTACTTACTAGGATCTAATTCAGTCAATTTGATAAAAGAAAGTTTAACTCATAATGTAGCAGCCCTGTGCTGTTTTTTAAAATGTGCTTTATTTTTGTGCTTGTCTGCCAAAAGAAAATGCTGATAAGAGAGTACACAGTATAATATGCAAATTTATCTTAAAATGTGCTTGTTCAGAATGCTTTGCAAGAACTATATTAAGGTAAAGTAGATGGGGTGTGTGGGCTTGAGAGAGAGACAAAGACAAAGAGAGACCGACAGACAGACACACACACAGATATTAATTCAGTGCAAAGAACTATAAATTTACTTTAGGAACCAGTTGATTGAGACCCTAGCCCACAGACCCACCACAACTAACTTGCCAAAACTGAACATATCACTTTCTCAATCACAGACTGGGGAGATGTAGTAGAGATATCTATTATTCTTGCCATCCCAGGCAACATTTCTGTAATATAGTCATATTGGATGTTTTTGAATTTAAGTACCTCATATTTCTAATGACTGGCTTTATTTGTAGACAGTGGCAATATTAGTTCTATAAACTGCCATTTAATTACAAAAAAAACAGGGAAATATAGTATACAATTTGATAGACACCATAGAGATAGTTTCTCAGTAATTTCTTATAATTAGAACTTATCAAAGAGGCAGATTTTATCTGATGAAACCTCTCAACAGATGAGTAAAATATTGGGAAATATACCCATGTATTTCACTGTGACTTTACAGTCTTAACAATTATCTCAAAAGTCTATAAAAGATATATAAAAATTATTATGGAATTTATGCTGCCCATCTTATGTTTGAGGTACTTTGTATACTGAGTTAAATTCTTAAACTCTTCTTTCTTAATCATAATTGGGGGCGGGAGCGGAATCTTAATTGACAATAACTAGGCCTGTTTCTTATACCAAGTATTTAATAGGAAACATTTTATTGAATAACTTGAATGCAGCTTAGAATATGTAGTATGTTAGATTTGGTAGCCCTTTACAATTTGTTTTATTATAGAAGACACTGTAAAAATAAGAATTCAAAAAAGGGTCCTTACCATTACCTCCTAATTACTGTAAAGTTTACTATTTGGAACCTCGATGAACTGTATTTATGCAAGTGTAAATGTCAATGGATGATCCAAAGTGAATTAAAAATTTTTCAAAATGAACATTTAAGTAGATTTCACTTTGATTAGAAACACTGAGTTAATCTGCTGGAATGTAAACTATTTTTGCCTTTTATGAACTAAAAGGTAAGATGATTTTAAACGTTTTAGATTCAAGACAAAGTAACAGATCTGAAGTCATAGATGATAGAAAAAGAAATTGTTACAGCATTGCTAAATTAGAAGCAGATCTAAGCCTCTCAGCTTGCTTTTGTATTCTACCATCTGATTTGTTTAAGTAATTGGGAAAAGAAAAACTCACAATATAAAATTAAGATTGACGAGTTCTAGCAGATGACACCTGTAAATAGAATTTTTACGAGTTAAAATTCTGATGTGAAATGAAACTATTATCATGCTGAAGTTTTCCTTTGAGTTCTTTTTTTAACATCCTCTAATTCTAAAAAGTCTCTGTTAATTAAACAGCAATGACAGACCTTCATCTTCTTTAAATACTTTGTGTGAGGCCGTCACATGGGAAGAACGATTATACTTTAAACAATATGTTCAAGTGTAAAAATTTTCAACAAATCCATAATGTTTTAAAAGGAAACTTTTAAGATTTATAATTCATATCTTGGTGTTTTTCAAAGATACCAAAGATTATAACCTGGAGTATTTAATACACTTTATCTTATTTCAAGGCATATTGGTAGTATTAGAATATGACACACCACTAAAAATAATAAACTAAAATTGCATTAACAATTGTTCAGAATCTCTACATTATTGTCACCACCTAGAAAGCACTGGAGTGATATTTTAATATCAACGATTTTAAAAGTTCTAATTAAAAATTTTAAATCTTTGGGGCCCTCCCTCCTGGTCAACGGGTTAAAGCACAGCACTATGCAGCTAGCAGCAGCCACTTCATGAGTTCCATCCCCACCTTGGAGGTGACCCACATGGAGCGGCAGACCTCTCCTGTCATGCCCACTGCTCCCCTCAGCAGTGTAATCCGTGAATCATCCTGTTCTGTACCCCACTCTGTCTCTGGTGAATCCTCTCACTGCCCTTGCACATCTGGCCTGTACCCCAGTTCTGTATGCATAATAAATAAATCTTTTTAAAAAAAAATCCATTTTCAAAGTGCATCACTCCAACTTTAGCTTTAGTCACTACATCATCTTTTATCTTTTCTCCTTCTCCTTCTTAGAAAGATCACTGTGATTTTGTTAATGGGAAGGATGTCCTAAAGGAACTCTGCAGAGTCTTATGGACTCCACCCCCTACTTCAGCTTTCTGGACCCTACACACTACTCCCGTGATTGGAAACTACAACTCCCAGCAGTACCAGGGAGAGAACTGCAAGTGCCCAGGGGCGGAGCTAGCAGGAATGAATTCTGCTAGAATTCTGGGACATTTGGGGGATAAATAGGGCGGGATTGCATCTCATTCTCTCTCGCTTGGGAAGCAGCTCTCCGGACCCCGTGACTTGGTATGTTCAGTCAGCCTATCCGTAAGGTATTCCACTTACTTTGTATCCTGCTCTCTTTCCCTGGGTTGTTTCCTATTTCCTTCCCCTTTTGTAAATAAACCCGTTATTGACCCTTTTGTGTGTACCTGCAGTGTAACCGAATTGTGAGCAAGCAAGTGAAGCCCCACAGACAGGCGGCCCAGTCCACTCTGGGCTACCCTGTAGCAATTCTATCTGAGCCATCTGGGTAATCCCACCTAAACTCAAAACCCTTAACATGAGCACCACTATAGTGTTTCTTTTGCCATATAGAACAATCATAGGTTCTAAAGATTAGGACATGGAAATCTTGGGGCGGGAGAGCAACCACAAAGCTTATAATAATTTTGCTTTGATTAAATATTTTCCTTATATTTGATACTGTATAAAAGATGCACCATATAGAAATATACAAGTTTCTCCATAAGATCCTTGCCTGTCCAAAGGATTTAGATCTTGCATCACATAAGTGGCTTCGTTTTTGGAGGAATTCCATTTGTCCCTAATTTACAGTTTCATATTTTGAGACTTTTGTCAGAAAAGGAAAACTGCCAGGGGATAAAATTGTTGGGAGATTTTTACCAGATGATAAGCCTTGCACAAGGCTGAGAAACATATGGGCATTTGCCTCTGGAGCATTTTACCTGGCCCATCTGTATCAGCCCAGAAGTTAACCTAGATACTTCTGCTGTCACCTGAAAATATATTTAGAAGGGATAAAAAATCATTAGAGAAAAAGGACAAAAATAAATTGATGGTCTAATGCTTGTATCAGCAATGGTATTATAGAAAATTTTTATAAACATTTCTTAAACTGTGGTGTTCACTATTTTGTGCTAGATCATGTGAAATTTGTGCCTGACACACTGCATTTACACGCTATTGAATCCAATCTTATTTCTTGTACATGAGGTTATATACTTATAGTCAGTTATACTGCCTGAATCCATGTATAATGTTGCTCCAGAACATACTTTTCATGACAGAAAACTCAACAAATAATCATTGAATGACTACTGAATGTGAGGCAATATATAGATCTCAGTGACTGATGTATTAATCACTGAATGAGTTGAGACTGCATTCTACTGGAGAAAGATATACCTTAATTAATTAGGTAAGTACTGTGTTTCCATTTAACAAAGGGATTTTACCAGGTTTTGGATTGCAGTGAAGAAATGAACGTCTGTGCAGGATAAAGACACAAAGAGAAGACGTAAAAAGACTATTATAGACAGAGGGAAAGGATTCCCCAGGAATAATTGGAACTGAGGCTATTTTTGAGGACCCAGAGATATGAATTACAGAATGGTCAAGAAGAGTGAAGACAGGGCCCTCCCTGGTGGCACAGCGGGTTAAAGCACTGCACTGAGAAGCTAAAGCCACTTCCACATGAGTTCGATTCCCGCCTGCCCCGGAGGTGACCACATGGCGTGACAGACCTCTCCTGGCCCACCTGCTGCTCCCCTCAGCAGTGTACTTCGTCGATCTGCCTGTTCTGCTCCCCACTCTGTCTCTGGTGAAGCCTCTCACCACCCCTGAGCCTCTGGCCTGTACCCCAGTTCTGTATGTACAAATAAAATAAATCTTAAAAAAAAAAAAAGAGTGAAGACAGATGGGACAGGATGGCTTAGGAAGGGATCAGAATGTAGAGCCATGTTTACTACTTTTGATTGTACCTTCACTATGAAAAGAAGTTGTTCAACAGTGTCTGGAGGGCTATAAGTAGAAAGTAATTTAAGGACCCTTCCTAGTGCTCACAGATAAAGCACGGCACTACCAAGCTAGCGCAGCTGCTTCGGCATGAGTTAGAACCCCTTCCCACCTCACGTGAAAGATCTCTCCTGTCTCGCTTGCTGCTCCCCTCAACAGTGTGCTTCCTCCATCTGCCTGTTCTGCTCCCCACTCTGTCTCTGCAAATCCTCTCACCACCTCTGCACCTCTGGCCTGTACGCCAGTTCTGCGTGCATAAGTAATATCATAAGATTAAAAATGTAATATCATAAGATTGAAATTTTGAATCATAGATAAGAGAGAAGCCCATAGATAAGAGAGAAGGGAGTTTAACACAGATTACTCAACATCACTCCTTCAATATATCATTATACATTGTTTTATTTTGGAGCTTGTCATAATTCAGATTCCTTTGAATAATGTTTTGTTTTTTGCCTCCTCATTTAAGATCTAATCCCCCCTTAGTTGTAAACAGGTGTCATAATTTAGCATTAGAATAGCCATTGTTGTTCCATGCTTGTATTTTTTTTTTATATTGCTGTTAAAGATTGGAAAGGAGTAGTATTTTGAATAATTTGTCAGCGTATAACCCTTTCTTCACTCCTTTGGTATTGCTCACCCCTTTTCCTAGAGCTCTAGATCTGATTTTCACTTGAGTCCTGTTGTGGCTTGAAAACCTTCAATCTTACCCACACAAGCCAGAGGTGACTTGTGAGTGCTGAGTACCGGTCCAACTAGTTTTACCGTATCAGATCAGATCAACTGATTATTAATTAATCTGCCCAGATTAACTGATAAATACACCTCAGTTAAATGTCACTCAGTTAAATTTAACAGATGTCACCTCTGTAAAATTTTCTTGACTTTAGGAGGTTCTACTGCAACTGAGATGAAAAGTGCATTTTGATGTTATGTTCTAACTGATTAAAATGATACTCCTGGATGCTGGGGAAATGGGAATGAAGAAAGACACAATATTTGCTTTCTTGGGTATCACCTTCAAGTGGGGAAACATAAAATAAACAATGAGACCTCCAGATACTCTCATAAAGTATCAAATATAATATATAATATGTGTAATATATGAAATAAAGAAAATAAAACGGATTTAAAAACAGCACTGGGCAGGGGAGGATTGATAGTAGGTGTGGTCAAGCTGGGTCTCTCTGAAAGGATAAGAATTCCAGGGGGAGGGAACAACATATCCCTAACACCTGAGACACAAAAGGGCTTGGTAAGAACATGAAGTTGAATGAAGGATAGAGGAACTGCAGGAGGAGAGAAGGGAAGGAGGGGAAATCAGAGCCAGAGCATTCAGGGCTTGAAGACCATCTAAGGAGGAAAGATTATACTCTGATATGGGAAGCCAGCTATTAGGTATTTGAGCAGGAGAGCAATGTATTCTTATACTTGGATGCCAGGGGGAACGAAAATTCCATCTTTTAAATTTTAAGGCGAGTTAGGTGGCAAAGCTGGAAACAGGAGAAGTACATGAAGTACTGAAAGAGTCTCTGTTTAATATTTTGTGTAGGTGGCAGATTTGGTATATTTTTTTCCCAGGAATAGTGATTAATTTAGAAGAACTATATTTTATTTTGCTTTAAAGATTTTTTAAAATACCAGGAAATTAAAAATATTCTGTCATTTTATGGTTTAGGATCCCGAAAAATGGAAAAGTGAATGCTTTCCCACTTCCCCTCTTTGTAGTGAACAAAAGACCATGACTCCTTTAGTCGAATGACTTGACTTACAAATTGTATATTCACCTCAACTGGGTTCCCCATATAAAGGGAATCTCAAAACTGAGGTCTACAGTATGGCTATAAAACACTGAAATTCTCTGCATAAAACAAGCTGGCAGAGATTTTTCTTTTCTTATTGAAATGGAAGTAAAATAAAATGGAGGCAGGAGAGGGGAGAGATGAGCACTGAGGAACATCCTCAGAATGATATAAATTCAGAGAATGACATAAGTTTTTGTGTGTTTTTTTAAGATTTATTTATTTATGCATAAAGAACTGGGGTACAGGCCAGAGGTGCAGGGGCTTGTGAGAGGATTCACCAGAGACAGAGCAGAACAGGCCAACTGACAAAGTACACTGCTGAGGGGAGCAGCAGGTGGGTCAGGAGAGGTCTGCCTCGCCATATGGGTCACCTCCAGAGATGCGAGGATGGAACTCATGTTGAAGTGGCTGTTTAGTTTCTTAGTGTTGTGCTTTAACCTGTTGCACCACCAGGGAGGACCCAGTTTTTGTGTTTTTAAGGCTGGACATGCCAATGGAGAACATTCCAGTTGAAATTGTATGCATGTCTGCAGTGTAAATCCTTCCATCTCATAGTTTCAGTTGTATGCTGTATAAGGTTTTTTTTTTTTAATGTCAATTAATGAGGTTGAATGAGTTCAGGAAAAGTGCTCAAATGATGATAAAATTATCCCTAAATTTAATATCAAAAAGTACTTCTGGAAATCTGCAGAAATCTTGACTATTGGTCAATCAAAAACTGATAAAAGGACTTGAGAGAAAATATGGTAATAGTAGATGACTCCTAAACAGTAAATTGTTTCCATCTGTTAATTATTTTTCTTGGCCTGAGTAAGAGTGGACAGTGATTTTAAAGTCAATGAAATAAATATCTATTTCCAATAGTGCTCAAGTAGAAAGCTAGAACAAGACACCAATAGAACTGACAGTCTAAAATGATCAAAATTAAAGGAATCAGATTTTCCAGCTAGACTTCCCCTAAAAGACAGTATCATGCATCAGTGACCTTGAGTTGTTAGAGAAAAGTTATTAAAAATATGCAGCAGCTGCCCCTCCCTGGTGGCGCAGCAGGTTAAAGCACTGCACTAAGAAGCTTAAGCCACTTCCTTATGGGTTCCATTCCCGCCTGCCCTGGAGGTGATCACATGGTGAGGCAGACCTCTCCTGGCCTGCCCGCTGCTCCCCTCAACAGTGTACTTCGTTGATTTGCCTGTTCTGTTCACCACTCTGTCTCTGGTGAATCCTATCACCCTCCGCATCTCTGGCCTGTACTCCAGTTCCCTATGAATAAATAAATAAATCTTTAAAAAAATATATGCAGCAGGTGCTTTATTTATAATTAGAAAAACATGGAAGCAGCCCAAATGCCCAAAAGTAGATGACTGGATAAAAAAGATGTGGTACATATATACAATGGAATATTACTCAGCAACCAAAAAAGAGAAACACATGTCTTTTGCAGCAACTTGGATGGAGCTGGAAAAGATCATGCTTAGTGAGATAAGCCAGAAAGAGAAAGAAAAATATACTCATAGCAGGAGTATAATTGACCAGGGAGGAAAATAACAAAAATAATGAACAACCATATACCAGAGACATTTTGCAGGGGTGGAGTGGGGAATGGGATCAAAAATAGGGGTGGGGGGAGGGAAATGCACGGGATTATGGTGATGGCACACGGGTGACTTGGTGATGGGAAACCTGCAGGGATTACAATTGAGATGGAAATAAAATGTACAAAATGATGTAAAAATAAACTTTTGTAATAAAAAAAAAGAAAGTCTACAAAAGAGAGTCTTACACACTGAGCTGCCATGTCTGTTACACACAAACACAAGTGTCTCTCCAAGGAGTTGTCCCTGGTAACACTTTGGGACTGACAAAATATTTGCCAAAAATAGGAATTGTTTTTATGAAAAGTCTTTAAGGTTTCTTTTTTTTTTTAATTGTTAAAGTATCAGACTAGTTAACATTCTTGCAAATTAACATTGGTCTGTGAGTACGGCATCTAAAACAAATTAAAAAAAAATATGCAGCAGGAACATGCTCATTTCCCTCATATTTTTGTCACTTTATTCTTTAACTTATTTTAATGATGCTATTTTTATTGAGGTAATGTTCATATATAATAGGTTTATTTGGTACTTTGGTACTTTATACGCACTCATTTCTAGGAAAAAATACCATGACTGATTCTCAATCTCAGCTTCTTTGTGTTCCACAATCCTAAAGATAGCCCTGATTATTCATATAAAGCAATTTGACATCTGAAAATAATGGTTCTTAAGCATGCTTAAAGAGAACCAGACTAGTCACCGATAACATCAGTAACTTACATTTATGTATCATTTTATAATTTTCCCAAATACTTCCACATATATTATTCACTTTTTATTTAATAAATATGCACTAGCTGTATAGTATGTTATAAAATGCTAATTTGTCCCAAACCTAAACAAATCTAGTGTGAAATTGTGTTCTAAGGGTGGAAGGTGGATGAGGTGGTCTCCTGATACTCATAAAGCAATCTTACAGCATGAATCCTGAGTGGCCCATTTAAAAATAAACCCTGATCACATAAAATGAGATTTAATGCTAAATGAGGCCCGTTTTATACCGGCAACCCTAGATAAATTCTGTACTGCTGAAAGTATCTCATTTTGCCGCCATGCACTTTTCTGTGTACATTAACAGCCTTCCTGAGGAAGCAAAATACTTTTAAATCATTCTATTTGTTGCAAAACATTACTTTGGTCTAACTCACAGATAACTTGAGTCACATAAAAATTTAATATCCCCTAAGGGTAAACAAAACAAAATAAAATAACATCAAAATGATGAGTTTAAGAAGGTTGACATGATTCCTAATTAAAAAGGGAAGTTGCTGCAGGAAATTGTTTTCGGGTCCAGCTGAAAGACATTATTATAGAGCTCGTTGCTTTAGCCTCATCAGAGGCAGTTACTGTTGAACAAGAAAGGAAAGAAAACCCAAGACAGCGAAAAGGTAATTAATTCGGAGTCTTAACTTTAATTTCTAAAGGTCATATGGTGAAGTGACGCTTTCAATGGAAAATTGAACTCGATTTATATTTTCCTGCTTTATCTTGTGATAATTCATTATTACAGGTGTTCATTCTGTTTTGCCTCAGTCTTTCCCCTTTATTTCACCAGCTGATCTACACAAACAAGGTAAGGGACATTTAGGGTGACACTAGGCACCACCTTTTAGCCATCCACAGTACCCTGATTTTCTGACTGTCCCTAAATGATTGTGGTTTTCACAGACCTCCACAAATTTTCAGAACAGGTCTTCCCAAGGCTTGTTCTTTTGGTGTGTACATTATTTAAAGTTAAGATAAGTTGCAGTCCTCAGACTCACAAAAAAACATTTACCAATCTCTTAAATACCCAGAATTTCAAAATTTGAAAGATTTACTCAGATTTAGGATTTTTACCAAAATAACATTTCTATCACAGAGATCTCTTTATCTGGTGGGGAAAGCATCTAACTACAAAGCATTTGATCTTCAACACGAGAGTCAGGTCTTTCTCTTTCCTCCAAGCCCAGGTCCCTATGACATTGCAAAACTCATATTATGCCATTTGCTTTAGAATCTAGATCCATGAGAGTCTCCATATGTATGTAATTATTTTTTTCTTTTATCCTAGCAACCTATCTAATGTTAAGTTGATTCTCTACTAGACTTGTAGAACCCAGAGTGTGGGCAAATTTTTCTCACCTCCCATACAGTAGGAAGGACATGTCTGGGCTGGAGTCCTGGAAAAACAACAGGTTAGTTGTGCTAGTAGCCAAAAGTATAAAAGCACCCTAATGATTTCAACCCTGCATACGGTCAAGGAGTTGGTTCCATTGCCAGTAGAAATGAACCAAAAATGGATCAAAAAGTTCAGAAATCCTGCAGCAACCTAGAAGGTATAAAAAGCAATGATAAAAAGAAAAAAACTCAAAGAGATCCATTCACTAACTTGATTAACAAATATCAGTGGGCGCCTACTTTGTATTAGTCTGCATTAGGCAATAGAATATTGCAGTGAGAAAGACAAGCTGATCCCAACAATCATATTGATAATGGGGACAATTGCTGAACCAGAAGATACAAGGTCACGTGGGAAAGGAAATATAATTTTCCTTCTCTCCTTCTAGGATCTTGATTGAAATACATCCTTAAAAAAAAAAAGATTAATTGGAAGAAAAACAAACAAAATTTAACATGTGTGTCTCTAGAACAGATTAATTGGAAGAAAAACAAACAAAATTTAACATGTTTGTCTCTAGGACACCTGGGAGAGACCGAAGAAAATTGAGTAATTCCCACAAATGACTCAGACTACCTCCTTAAAGACTACCTTCAGTTAAAGACAAAAGATTTTTGAGGAGGTGGAGTAGAGGATCAGTATGCCCTGGAAATGAGAATGAATTGTCAGCCTTCTCTGTTGATAAGATTTTCTAGAAATTGAGTCATGCTTCACTTGCAGGTGCACAAGGGAGACCCTCTTACACTAGAGAGCTACCTTATAAATGTCTTTTACAATAAGGGATCTTTTTAGTTTTCAGAGCTTTCCTACGTTTGAGATTCTTAAAATAACCAATCCAAAATAATATCTTATAAAAAGAGGCATATTTTGGGTTGGTGTATTTTGCTTTCCTTCAGTCATGATTTCTGTAAAGGAGAATTACAAAGTGCTATAAGATATCCAATGGGAAGGAACTAATCTAGTCTCAATCACTAGAGAAGGCAGTGAAATATTTGCTGAGCCTGGGAAGGTCAGTGTTTTCTCCCATTGATCCTTCCTGCCTCTTTCAGTCCTATTCACTTAAGAATGTCAGTATAACATACAGTGGCAGAGTGTCTGACACATTCTAGGCTCTCAATAAATCTTTGCTTATAAGTTAAAATTATTATCTTTATTTCCAGCTCTTCCTAGACTGAGTAGTCCCATCCCTGCCATGTCTTCTCTGTCACAACTCAAAGTTCCTGGACATACACACACAAAGGAAATCTCTGGAACATGGACTTGAGAAGCAACATACAGGTGAGTCCCCTATGTTTTTGCTTCATCCCTGGCAAGTGTTATTGAGAAATCAAATCATCTACCAGATGCACCCATATGCCAAAGATATGCCACTTATGGTTTTGGAAAAAATCAAGGATTTAATGTGGAGCCAGATTCAGTAGGAAGTAACATCCCCAAGAATCAGTTTTACCTTCCTAAAAAAATAAAGGGGGAATAAGCTTATATCACATTTAGGATGTGGGGCTTTGGAGAATAAAAGTGTGAATTCCATTGCCTGGGGAATGGTAGATGCATAGGAATGTGGGTTTGGTAGGAGATCATAGGGAAAATTGGACAGAGTATAAAGAAATACAGAGTTGATTGAAGATCTGTGATAGAAATGGACTCTTGCCCATATATGAAGTGATATTCATACACCTCTGATGTGGACACTTGTGGGCAATTTGAGTCCTCAAAGGAATTCTACACCACAGAGAGGACACATCTATATACCACAAACACAAAAATATGGGAGATATTTTTGTTTCTCCCATTAGATAGAGAGCTCAAATTTGTCCTGCTAATAACATTCAAACAAGTGGAAGAAAACACAGAAAAGCTGTTCAAAGATATACAAGAAAAAGAAAAATACATGAGTGTCCTGAAAAATAAAATTAATGAATATAAGATCAAAATGTAAGTTTTAAATAAGAAATTAACAAAGTCAATTCAGAATGTCTGTTTCGGGGGTCAGACACAGCTATTCCTAGTGTCTGGGAGAAACTGCCTGAGCTACACAGGCTGGTTTCTCAGGAGCAGGTGACAACAGAGCTCCCCATAAGTGTCCCCCATGACAGAGGTTATATCCCCTAAAACAAGTATTTACCAGGTATCAATTCCTATGAAAGCTGGAAATCATCTTGTGATTTTTGGTGGAACACTGGGTGAATCTATAATGGATCATTCATATAAGGAAGGTAAATGCCTGTATATGTGTACATACTATAGTATAACTCCGAGTGGGAAAATGTATCATATCAAAAGATCTGTCATGAAATTTATGCAAAATTTCAAAGAAAGCAATCATATATCTTATGTCATAGGTAAATATAGAGAAAATAATAACCCACAAACACCCATGGGAATGACACAAATCAAGGCGGTTCCTTTGGTAGACATGAAATGGGAAGGGATAGGAGGTTCTGGAAGGCAAATATATTACACATTGTGCTCAACCATAGTAAACACTATAGGTGTTAGATAATAAAATAACAAAACATGTTCACATATGTTTATTCTCACCGGTGTATATACAGGTGTCTGATAGATTATTTTATCTTCTGTATGTTTGAAAGCATTCCTACTTAATGATTAAAAAGAAGGAAACAAACACCATCAGGGACCCCCTCCTAGTTATACAAGACCAACACACAACTTCCAACATGGTACACAACTTTGGCTTTATCTTTCTGAGGACCAAACTTCTATGAATTGGTAGCCCAAAGGATAATCAATCAGTCATATACTATTTGACCATATACATAATCACACACTGAGACACACACACCCGTGCACAAAAACACAGACACACACGCACATAAGTATCCTCCCGGTGAAATAAAAATACCAATAGCCTCATTTAAAGACTAAGGCTGAGTGCTTTTGTCTTTTCTCTTTATGTGATGAATTCTTCAAGGGCAAGGACTGTGTCCCTTTATGCTCTGTCAGTCGTCCCTGGCATATTGTGAGCACTCAATAAATAATAATTAATTCAGCCCCTTCATAAATAATTATGCATTAAATCAAATAATAATTAATGGTAATGAAGTGACGGAAAAGAATGGCAACATTAGATAAAGAATTGTAAGTGAGATATAATTGTTCAAACCTAAGAAAGAACAGTTTTTGTGGAAGATGTGCTTAGAATTTGAGTTGTATGAACTTGTTATAGAATTTATACCTTCAATTCACTTGTTCTTTTAGTTCATAGCATCCCCAATTATTAGCTAAATCCACACATTTATGGAAGCCTATGTTATGCATATATGTGTGTGTGTGTGTATATGTATGCGTATGTCCATATCCCTATATATGCCCATATATCTATATATGCATAAATACAATTTTTCCATCTCAATCTATACATCACTGCTCCTTGCAAGCCTATGAGGCATTCCATTTACTTTCTTATGTGTAGATATGTCAGAACAGTCCCCTTCACCTGTTACACCATTGACACTGGTGGCTTATTTGTGCCACAGATCTTTTATGGGTCGTGTCTTCAGCTGTCATAAGTGTTAGTTAATATTATTATAAGTTCACATTTCAAAACCCACATAATTCAGACATTTTTTTTTCTCATAAGAACAACTTTGCTGGAGTGTGAAAACCTTTCAGAGAGTATAAAGTAAGAAATAGTTGTAACAAAAGCAATGAGGCTTTAGATGACAATTGGGGGATAATAAGCCCTTGATGCCACTCTCATGAATTATTTTACTATGGTAGTCAAACGGCCTAAAAAGTCTTCTAAAACATCATCCAGGAAGATACACACACACAGCGATATGGAGATAACAGTGTAGGTGCTTATTTCCATTTCACGTTATTTACTTAGAAATTTATTTATCTCACATTGTTAATTTGGGGGCAGTATTTAAATTTTTTTAATATAGGTTTTCATGCAATATTTTCTTTCTCCTCTCAGGTGTAGTCCCACCACCAATTCACCCCTGCACCATCACCACCGTCCCTTGTACTCTTCCCTCCCCTGTTCTGACACCTCACTTTCCCCCTCTCCTGCAGAATGTCACTGATTTATAGTTGCCTGCTAATTTTTTTTATTTATTGTTATTATGTTTTTCCCTGGTTCCTTATTTGGTTCCCAAGTGAAATCATCTGATTTTAAATGTCAAAGTCAGACATCTTTCTTATGTTGAATTGCTTGATTATGTATTTTGAAAAAGTTGTAGTTTCTAGATGCAAAATATCTTCCCAATGAGGACCTATTTAAAAGAATTTCCTCACTTGAAGTGTAAAAACACAAAAACCCCTTAATACACCCAAAGAAATTGATGAGTTCTCTCCTGTAATAGCCAAGTCAACTCTGCTCTTTAAGATCACCTTTGCTCCTAATGCTTCAGCCACCGGGGAAGATTAAAGACAGGATTCAAGGAGGGCTATTTCTCATACTTTACCTGCTCATTAAATGCCGAGATAGTTTGTTACTCAATTATATATCTGCCACTGAAAATGGTGAGCAAAGACAACATCAAGGCCATGTTTTCGTTCCGATCATTGTTTCTTAGTGACGCAGAAGGTTGTGAGCTCTCCTGCAGCAATTTATATTGACCCAGGCTTCATAAATCTAGTCCAGCAGACTGAGTTGCTGAGCTATATGTTGTGATCATGTCTTTCTACTAACAACATTAATCAGTTGCTTACAGGTAGGCCAGTTCAAGAGCATTCTATCTCATGTTCTTGTCAGAAAGGACATCTTAACAGAGGGTTTTAGTTTCCCTTTCCCCTCTGAGATTTCTATACTAACTCTTCTCTCTATGTTTTCAAGCACCAACTTATGTGCTACACTAGACAATCTCAAAATGAATGAAAAAGATACAGTTATATACTCACCAGAAAATTGTTATATTTGCAAGCCACATTTTCTAAAGATGGAAGCGAAATGAAAATGATACTAGATGAATGTGTATATGAAAAAATAGTCTTCCATATCTAGATTCACTTCCATATCTAGAGATGTATATTTTACATAAAATTATGTTTATTTTTGCCCTTGTGATGGATAGCCTCTAATTAATTTTTAAATTAATATATTTTTTCCTTATGGAAGGATCAAAATGAATTGGAAACCAACCAACAAATCTGTCTCTTAAATTTTTCAGAGCAATGTATTAACAATAAGTCTGGTAGGTTTTGTGTCTGAGCAACAGCACTTTATGTGGAAAAAGGAGGGTTATGACTAATAAATAGGAAATGATGGTATCTGACACTGTGTCACATTAGAGAAAAAGAAAAAAAAATAAGACATTTGGGTAATGTGCATGAGATGAAATAAATGAATTATCACATACTGTAATTATACCATTTTTGGTCAAATTTTTAGTGTATACACAGAAGCTTTGTTCAATACTTTTGCTAAACAGTTATTAAAAGTAAATGCATTTTATGAACTTGGTGACTTTTTAGATTATAACTTACTAGGTAACATGGAAGAATTAATTTGTTTTATATACAAAGTAATTTGTAACGAGGCAAATTGTTTTGAAAAAGTAAGATAAAATTTGTTGAACTATTCTCTCTGACACTACAGGCTAATCCATAAAACAATTCTTTCTTTCTTTTATCCTGCCATTATTTAAAATATTGAAAATATTCACTTGTATATGAAGCACAAAAAAATATAGATTTCTAAGGCAATTTGTAGACATTTTATTGGAGAAAGACAAAGCGTTCTTAGAATTTTTTTTTTGGTCTAACTAGTGTATAATAAATATTTCATTAAAAAAGCCCCTCCCCCCCAAAAATATGTTCCCATCCTTCTTTTCATTATTTGTAATAATTTTAGAAAACCATTTAAAATAAGAATTTTATTAGGCTAACTTTTCCCCATAATATTGGCAGTTTTAATGACTCAGAAATATTGATTTGCTAGTTATACTAAATTTGGACCTAAGAAGGTCAGTTGAGTTGACTTTTTAGCATATAGAATATGGTAATAATTTTCCTCAATCATTTTGGCAAAGTGCTAAAGTTCTAGTATCATTTCTGCCACTAACTGGATGTTTGTAAAGCATAGATTCACTCAGCTTCATATGTCTGATAAAGCTCCTATTTAATGCTACAATCTCATGATGGATATAGAATCACATTGTTGAAAGATTTATTCATTGCTTATTTAGCCATATTGAAGCCATCTGTGCCTGAAATACATTTTAGTTATGATAAAATTGAAATGAGCCTGCAGGTAATGAAGACATTTAAAGGACTATTGAATAATACAATTCAAAACACTGAAAATATCACCAATATTAACATTATTTTATGTTAACAATAATACTATATATCATTAAAACACTATTATCTGCAACATTTATATCCATTTATGATGTAAAATAATGTTGACACATCATAAGGACATTGTTACTTTAGAATTCTTTCATTTTTTTTCCTATTCATATATTACTTTGTGTTGAATGTAATCTTACGATTAGGAAGTCTATAGAATCTCATATTGAAGAAAAACTCCATGCTAAAATAAAACTTCTTGAATACATGAAAATAATTAAAATTACATAAAAGAATATTTTAAAGATATCTCAAAGAGTAGATCTTTGACAGTATCTCTACTCCTCAACTATGAACTTAGTTTTTTCACAAAATTAAGATCAAAGTCCTTTTAATAATGAAGTATCAATCCATTTCTAAGAATATTCAGAGAGAAATTAAATAGGTAGAGACATTGAAATTGTGTGGCATTTTGAGATTTCATGTAGAGATTATTTTAGATTTTTCTCCGATATAGAGGAGTTAACTGACAAGAAGTTAAAGCAACTGCCATAGACCAAAGCATGAAAATTACACTATCAAAAAAGTTGAGTGAATCCATCACCATATTCTAGAAACTCCAGTATCATGTCAGTTAATGCCATCTTGTATTACGCTCCTTACCATCTTTTCTTCTTACCCCTGAAATCCAATAGTCTTTTCCTGATTCACTCCTTAGAGAGAAATTTTAAATTTAATGCTCTACGGGAAGATTTTTTAACCTGGCTTGCTCTTTTTCTGGTTTATTTCTTTAACACTTTATTTATAATATTTCATTGTAGATATACATCTAGTGTGAATAAATAGATTCCTGCTTTGAAGGTACCTACTGTGTGTGTGTTTGGAGGTAGGGAACAATGTGTAACAGTAAGTAACGGGTAAAAAACAAATCAGCAAATGGCCACAGATGATTAAACATACTGGGAGAATATACATTGTGTGGTGAGGTAGAGAGGAACTGAGGAAGTTTCTTTCAGATAAGGTTACCACATAACATATGAAATCAGAAGGTAACATATGATCAGAAGGTAACATATGAGTTGAGAAGTTAGCATCTGAATTGAAATCTAAAGGACAGCAAAAGCTGAGGGAGATTCTGGACAGAGGGAGAACAAGTCTGAGGTAGTGAGGGATTTGATGAGCTTGTGAAACAGAAGGTAGCCTAGTGTGGCTGGGTCCTGGTGAACAGGGTGGGGATTGTCTTAGTAGACTCAGGCTGTCATAAAATATACATAGACAAGAGGGAAGGGGGAGGTGTATAAGAAGCAGGAGATGTCACTTTGTTAAAGAATTTTGTCCTCTTTGTAAAAGAACACCAATTTCCAGGTACCCCAATCCTAGCATCTCATTTACACTGGATTACTTGCTGAGAACCCTATCACCAAATATGATCAAAATGGTCAGAATTTCAAATTTAGGTTTCCATTAATATCAGTATCAGATTACAAAGCTTAGGAAGATAAAGAGGGCACTATATCATTGTGCCTGGTGAGAAATTTGGATATTATTTAGAGAACAAAGGAAAAGCCTCTATAAATGGGAAAATCTTAAGTTCAACTCTGTTTTTATTCAGCTTCTAGAGAATATATTTATTTAGTGGAGATTTGTTAAACTCCGATATAAAAGAGAAACTATACAAAGCTCTAGGATTCTATTATACACTACCATTGTGGCTGACAGAACAGGATAGAAAATGAGCTCATGGAAGAGCCTTTTCAGCAAAAGGCTTTCACTCTTCTCTTCATAGGATATAAAACTCAATTTGAAATAGTTCAGAGACCTCAATGTAAAAGCTAAACTTAGGAGTCAACTTAGAAGACTATCTTTATAACCAGGGAGTAAGCAAAGAATTCTGACCTTCTAAAGTCCAAACAATTTACCCCAATAATTACCAAAAGATTCTGACCTTAAAAAGGTTGACTGCAATGTGAGAACAAGTATGATCCTCTTTGTCAGGTTCAGAGTTTGAACTCTGCTAGAAGGGTGGGGACCTTCAAAATTGGAGCTGGCTTCTGTTGTTTTTCTCTTGTAGCCTGGCAAAGTTAATCAAATGTTGAACATAAAACTTCTCCAGGCCACAGGGCAGGCTTCATCTGTTCAGTCTCATTACTAAGGGAAGGGCAGTTCAGCTTCAGTCTCTTTGGGAAGGGTGGGAATGCAATTCTTTTTTATGCTTTTGTTTGTTAATTTTAAGTATGTGATGAATGTCGGTGGTTGAATACTAGCTTTAAATTCAAAATCAAAATGAGACAAATTACAATGAATAAATCCAAGATAACACATAGAAAGATATAACTTTTTTTTCAGAGAGGAGCAAGAAAATAAAGATGAAACCTGGCCAAGCAAATAAATACTTAAAGAAGCATTTTCTTCTTTCTATATGTTCACACTGTTATTAATGATCCTTTTACAGTCATTTGTTTTCCTGACATGCTTCCTCTTTATCTGTCATCTTCTTAAATTTTTACACTTATTGTGATGAAAATTTTAAAAAAGGCACAGAAAAGGTAAAGAACTTGGCTCAAATTACGTAGCCCATAAGACAGACAACAGTTTAACTTAATCTAATTGTGATGGGGGGCTTGAATATCAAACTAAGCTAATTGCTCTTTCTTCTGTGCTGCAACCTCTTCCTCAAATAAAACTTTGTGCTTCTTCCTCATATAAAACTTTTATTTGTATATAGCATATAATTTTATTTATAGCTTTTGCATAGAGCATATAAGTTTATTCTTGCAATGTCTTTAAAGATGTAGAATCTAAGATTTTTTTCTTTTTACAAATTAAATTACAGATCTCCCAAACACAGTTTCTAAATGTTGATTAACTTGCCCAAGACGGCGGTCAAGAAAATGTTACTCACACCTGGATTGGAACCCTTATCTAACTAACCTATGTCCAGAATTGTGAGTCTTTCTGCATAAGAGACAAACATGAAACTTCTCCCAGGCCTATTTGAGATTCCATAAACTGGTAGTTCACAAACTATGAGGTTTTCATTGTCTGAGCAAGCTATTTGGGAAGATGAGGTGGTGTGAAGCCTCCTTAAGTAAGGCTCCAGTGATCGTTCTTCCAGTACCCCAGCCTTGGGTACATGGAGCCTGGACAATGGAGGCTCTTAGCTACTCCTGTCTATTCCTGCATTCTGCCCGGTCCAGTGTTTGCTAAAATGAAATAATAGTCCAATAATTAAAATTAGGAAATTAAGATATATATTCATATAATACTGTAATTTATATATATTACTGGATCTTGAGATTTGTTCCTTTAGTGTCCTTTATAGCAAAAGAAAGTCTTTGATCATGTATATGAATAACTTGCTTCTTTAACCTAAAATGAATTCTTAGCCTTCTATTCTACGGCATTGACTTTTTAAGAATAAATTATTCTGTAAAAAGCAAAAAAATAAAATAGTGTGCATTCTTTTGTCAATATGAATAATGAGAGCCTAGAACTGAGTTAGATGTCAAGAGTAGTTCAGGTATTGTGGATGTAATTGAAGGAGGGTGTCTTTTGCATATTCTGTATTTGTATTTCTCAAAATCTTGAGCTTCATTTTCTTCTAATAAATATGATAGTTTACATTTCTCTCAGTTTTATTTTCTGTATCTTTAAAGTGAAGGCATTGAACCTGTTGATTTAAAAGATCTCTTCCTCAAAGCACTTTATTTTTTCTATATTATAATCTTCTAGTACTACATAATTTTGTGTTGTAAAAATATATAGAAATCTAAGATAGACTTATTATTTCATTCTACATATGATTATTGAGAACCTGTTAAATGCCTGCTCTTACATTGATTTGGGTACAATGATTTGTGTATAGCCAGTGCCAAAGAGATCTGTGCATGGAATGAATGGAATAAAGTTATTGTGAAGGCTAGGAAAATTCTCCCTGATGACAACTTTCTAGAGACAGAAAATGACAACTTCTCTTCCTTTGATCATGAATGATACAGAAGATCTTTATAAACCAACAGGTATAGGTGACTAACAGTGTCCCTACCTTTTGTGTAGATTCTTCAGAATGAGGAAGTTTTCTTTTTCTTTCCCTTTTTGATATATAGATGCATAATACATGGGTAGCCAGTTTATACTCCCTGCTGTCCTTCTAAAGCTTTTATAGCCCAAAATAAAGGTGCTGCGGAGGTGGAGAACCCAATTTCCATTCTAAGTTTCACACAGTAGATTTCAGTCAATTAAAATTTCTGTTTCTAAGATACAGTTGCTTATGGAGGCAAGTAGCACCCACATTTTTTGAAAACAATGATTTTGGCCTGGGGGAACTTTCTTCCCCTAATACCCACTGAAATCCCAGTCCAGGGATCCTGTTCATTTGACACAAGGTTGTCATAAAACTGATTCACATTCCCTCTCTAGCCATCAACTTCCTATTAACTGGGTTTTGACTTCTTTAAGCAACATGGCAAACATCTTGGGGGTGGGGAACAACATGTTTGTCGTTCTTTTTATCTTCACTAATGCATTGGAACTAGGCCATCTGGCTGCCTTTTTGGTAAATCCATTTTATAACAAGATTTTGTGTGTGTGTGTGTGCAATTCAGTAATTAAACCCCTTTGGATAGAGTTCAAGATGGACCTGCCTTATGCTGAATTTTAGTGAGTTGCAGGTGCCAGTGAATTTATAAATTAAGACAAGAAATCTCAAGGTTTCAGAAAATTAGCCATCCTTTAACCTTAGGTCCCATCTTCTTCAGAGGTGAGCAAAGTATGGATGTGTTTAGAATTATCCCTGATCAAATACTGCTGTGATTGTTGCCTGCTATGCTTATCCTAAATCTATGATAAAGGTCAAAATGTTGAAATTAAGGTAGGAGAGTCTTAACATTATTTTTCATTGCTAAAATTAAGACACCAGACTGTACCTATCTATTTAGTTTATTTATTTAGTAAACGTGCTGGATGTTAGGCTGAGGGTTCAGAAATAAGAGAAACTTGTGAGCTCAGCTTCATTGTACATGATTCATTCGAGAACCAATATTCCTTTCCTATTGTCATTATTATATGAACTGTCAACATTGAGGTGTGATTTGCTATAATCATTATAGTGTTTTCTGAGAATATTGACTTTTGAGCAAATTATCTTGCCATCTCTTAAACCACAAAAATATTAATTAAAAAAATATATGGCTAAAGTTCAAATTACCATTTTTAAAAATCTTCTTGTTTCATTGTACTCCCAATTTCTTTTGCTGTGAGCCATGAACTTAATGTTCAGTTTCAGAATTGGACTCTTCCTCTTCACTTTTCTTCTTTCTCTCTCCCTTGTACCCACTTTTTGATTAGAGAGATAAACCAACTTTCAATATGTAGATGAGTTTTTCCTGGCTATGATCTAGCTTTATTGACATGTCCTAAAAATAAATTTACCATGAGATTTTTAAAGTATTTTTGTTTGGTTGATTTCCATTCTCTAAGAAAGAGTTTTCTCAGTAAAATCCAAGACAGTTATCATCCATCCATATTTTCAGAAAGACAAATCAGTGAAAAACCTCTCAAGAGACTACCGAGCTTTGATAAAAATTAAAAATAGTTAATTGAAATATTCTGAAATAAGTTTGGTCACATATTCTTGTGAGTACTAAGGCATGATTGTCTCAAAGGATTATCAAACTCCCCTTGCATGTGCAGGATATTTGAATGGTGGCTTTTTGCATGTGGATATTCTTCTTGGTCAATGTGGAATCCTTTCAGGAAAATGTATGGATTGTAGCTGGAACTTAAATGTAGATTAATGAGTTTTCCAACTTGCTAGTTGGAAAGTTTCTTCTGCTGCAAGTAAAATTTTGAAGATATGTGTAAGAGAGTTCTAGCAGACTAAGGAACATAGAGTTAATGATCTGGGTTTGTATGAGTAACTCTGAACTGCTGATGAAGACTGACACAGGCAGGAATAAAAGACACAGTGAATATTGGAACTGCAAGAAGAATCTGTATATGAAAACTGATTGGGCTGTTCCAATTATCAAGTTACCAGAGGAATAGAGCATATCCTGTATATATATTAATTACCTGTTTTATCAAGAGTCAAATCTGTGATTAAGTACTATCAGGGGAATAGCAGTTAGGATTCCAGGTAAAGCACAAAAGAAAACTGTTTTACTCTGGTAGAGTCAGCAGAAAGTATACCATTAGTGGACAAAACATTATTAGATGAAGAGATCAGAAGTCTTTGAGGGTTAATACATCTATAGTTTGTATATATTTTCTTAGATACACTAAATAATACACACAATGTATTTGACTTAAACAATGGTGAAGAATTTTAATTAAAACAAATGTTCACATATCACATCAGTTCTGGTTTGCTCTCTAACAGTCTGATGCTCGCTGGTTACCAATTTTAGTGCAGGACTTTACTGTTTTCTCTTTGGAAACTTTTGCAAACTTTATTTTATTTTTATTCATTCCTGATATTCTTCCTAAGCATTTTAAGTCTGAAATCACAAAGTTATCAAGCTCTAGAAAGTAGGAAACTTATTTATGTTCTGCCTTCAGCAATTTCTTGACTTAAATTATTTTTCTAGAATGCCTATTTGATAGATGTTGACCTGGACTGAAAATTTCCCCCCATTTTTTCCTTCCGTTTTACTTTTCAAGCTAATTCCTCAACTATCTTTTACAATATGCCTATTAGTTTTATTTCTTTGCTTATATTTTAAGTTTTAAATTCACTGTCTCCATTTTTGTTATATTGTTCTCACTGTATGGCTACAGATATTTTGCATTTCTGTAAGTATATTTATTACAGGGCTTTCTTTTTATCTATCATTTATTGGCCTCTCCCTTTATATTAACCTTTCTTCAAATGTCTTTTACTTCATATGAAAGAGGTACAACATGTATCTGTCTTGTCTCTATGGAAGCTTAGATGTTGCAAATTTTCTTCTTAGTTGAAAAAAAAATATTATGGGTAAATTTAAAACAAATCTGTAATTAAATGTATTTGGGGTTTTCAAATACACACAAGAGTTGACAGAGACCAAAAATGCCTGAAGGAATTCTTGAAGTTAAATCATACCTGAACTTCCTTTATCCTTGTTTCTAAAGATGGAAGAAGAAACCCATGCATCACTAGAATGAATGGGAGGATGGAGTACTAATTCCAACCACCATTCTAGGAGAATACCTTTCAATAATGCCATTTTTCATTACTTCAAATTTCACTTCATAACATATAGTTAGTTTTTATTTTCCTCCCCAAATCATACCATGTGTAAAACTATGAAGAGCATATAGATGAGTGAAGGGTATGGAACAGGGGGAAATTTTAGCAGAATTCTTGATGAATAGAATTTCAGAGACTCAGCCTAATGGGAGAAAGAGAATACTTCCTATTATGTGTTAACAGAAATTGAGTGGACTAAGACATACTTCCTTTTGTTTCTTCTATACAAAACTTCTCTTAAAGATAGATTGAATCAGATTTTCCTTAAATGATAGTTTCTTTCATTTTTCAGTGTTAATATATCAATTTTCAATTTGCATTTTTTTGTTGATGTAAGGTTATAATTATGAAGACTTCTTTATTCAATGTTAAGTCAAATCACCTCTTTGATGCTTGTTCAAATCTTTCTTAGCAACTACCAATTTCATTCCTTTATAGTTGGTATGAAATGACTCAAGCAAGAGGTTCTCTCCCTTTTTTTAATAATAGTTTATTTTTACAACATTTTGTGCCTTTTCCCATCTCAGTTGTAATCCCCATGGACTTCCCATCACCAGATCACCTGTGTGCCATCACCATAGTCCAGTGCACTACCCACTCCACCTCCATTTTTTTTTTTTTTTAAAGATTTATTTATTTGTACAGAACTGGGGTACAGGCCAGAGATGCGGAGGTGAAGAGGATCTGCTGAGGGGAGCAGCGGGCGGGTCAGGAGAGGTCTGGCTCGCCATGTGGTCTCCTCCGGGGCAGGCGGCAGGCGGGAATCGAACTCATGCGGAAGTGGCTTCAGATTCTCAGTGCTGTGCTTTAACCCGCTGCGCCACCAGGGAGGGCCTCCACCTCCATTTTTTTTATCCCATTCCCCACTCCACCCCTGTAAACGTCTTTGGTATATAGTTGTTCATTATTATTATTATTTTTTCCCTAGTCCTTTATGATCTTGTTATGAGTGAAACCATCTGGTATTTTTTCTTTTTCTTTCTGGTTTATTTCACTAAGCATGATCCTTTCCAGCTTCATCCATGTTGCTGCAAAAGGAATGTGTTTATCTTTTTTGACCCTTCCCTTTTTTTAAAAATTTATTTATTTATTTGTACAGAACTGGGGTAAGGCCAGAGATGCAGAGGGTGAGAGGATTCACCAGAGACACAGTGGGGAGCAGAACAGGCAGATCGGCAAAGTACACTGCTGAGGGGAGCAGTGGGCGGGTCAGGAGAGGTCTGCTGCACCATGTGGGTCACCTCCGGGGCTGGCGGGGATCGAACCCATGCGGAAGTGGCTTAAGCTTCTTTGTGCTGTGCTTTAACCTGCTGCGCCACCAGGGAGGGCCCCTTCCCTTTTTAAATCATCGATTAAATCACTTAATCATACATTTCAGTTATAGCTATATATTGAATTTCTCTTTTATTTTACCAGTGGCCTATGAAAACCAGAAATTACTTCTTACTTTCTGAACATAAGAGTGACAACTTAATACTGAGAGTCTTTATAATAGTGTCTCTATTAGTGCCTCTAATTAAACTGTATATTAATTTTAAGTATTTTAGAAACACAAGTGTTAGAAGAGAGGGAAGCATATGTCCCAACAAGCAGGTGGTTGTGCAAGAAAAAAGAGCTCAAATATGACTGGGCTGCATCTCTGGAAGCTTGAAATAATACTGCACAAGCACAGCTTTAATATACCATAATAGATAGCAGGATGTGACATAATGATCAAGTAATAAATAACAAAAAATTAAGCTACAGGTGTTATGTGATGAAGCATGAAATGGAAGTCATGAACCATGCAGCAGAAATTAGTCAAGTAATTTTAGCGCTTCTA
Organism: Condylura cristata; assembly: GCF_000260355.1. NCBI lineage: Eukaryota > Metazoa > Chordata > Mammalia > Eulipotyphla > Talpidae > Condylura > Condylura cristata. Next base: position 15,442,258 of record NW_004567113.1, read on the forward strand.
CAAGATCTTTAAATATCAGGATTAACAAAAATCTTTTTAAGAAGAGTAATGTTATTGCTTTTTTAAAAAATGTTTTATTCAAGGTATTGACTAATAGCAAACAAGTATCTATCCTGTGCCAGGACTCACATTAGACATAATTGTGGTCCAAGTTCATCATCTTGTAGTGGAGACAAACAGAAACTATACAACTGTAATGTAAGATCATGAGTTCTGTGATGAAAATAAGTGAAGATCTTGGTAGAAGGGCAACCTAACTCAGCCTAGAATCATTCCAAGGAGCTTATATTGAGGCCAAGTGAGACAAATTTGGAAGAGTTTTTACAGGGAAAGGAAGGAACACATTAAAAGCATGAGGCAACTGGCTCAAATCAGTCATTTTTAGTTGAGTATACTTGCATATAGGGTACAAGAAATGGCCAATAAATTTAGATGAGATTTTGAAGGGCCTTGCCTAAAGTCACTATGAAGCCATCATAGGATTTAGAGTAAGATCAAAATTGTAGTAGTGTGCCATGAAGCTTTAAGTGTATTACTAATGGAGATCAGACAAAAGACTCTTAAAGTAAAAAATAAATCAATAAATCAGAGTCCTAACAAGGCCCTAAAGGAAGTTATTCATAGTTGATATAGGCCAATGTATCAAAAAATTAAGAACTATTTTAAAAAGTAAAGTTAATTGAATTTGATGACAAATTTGATGTGCGATAAGGGACTAGGAGAAGGTGCTGTGTCAGAAGTGATTTGAACAATGGGTATAGATGCTGCTATGCAGCTCGATAGGGTAGTTTGTGAAGAGAAACAGATCTGAGAGAAATTGATGGCTTTATTTTGAAATGACTTTAGTGTCTTTTGGGGAACCCAAGTGGAAAATCCCTTGAGTTTGTGCATGAAAGTTTAGTGGCCAAGAAAGAGATACCGGTTTAGATATATACAATTGGGTGATATTGCATAGTGACAATAATTAATACCATTAATTTTAGCCCAGGACAATTGTGATCAAAGGATATATGTAGGTAAATGTTGATTTTTTTTTAAAGATTTATTTATTTGTACAGAACTGGGGTACAGGCCAGAGATGCGGAGGTGAAGAGGATTCACCAGAGACAGAGTGGGGTGCAGAACAGGCAGATCAACAAAGTACACTGCTGAGGGGAGCAGTGGGCGGGTCAGGAGAGGTCTGCCTTGCCATGTGGATCTCCTCCAGGGCAGGCAGGGATCGAACTCATGTGGAAGTGGTTTAAGCTTCTTTGTGTTGTGCTTTAACCCGCTGCGCCACCTGGGAGGGCCCAATGTTGATTCTTAAGGAGCTGAAAGAGAAAGAGGAGTTTATAAAAAAACTTGAGAAAGAACAACTGGTTAAGTCAGAATACAGCCAAGTGAGAGTGGTCTGGCAGCATCAAAGGAATTCCTAGAAAGAGTCAAGTTTACAGAGGTGATTGCTGCAGTACAAACAAGTTAACAATTGGAAAGCAGAAAGAATGATGATATAAATTACCATCCAAAATGGAACATATTGGAAACTGAAAGGAGTTTTGGTGGTTGAGTGTATGTGTCAAGTTGACTGACCCATGGAATGTCCCAGATATTTGGCTATACATTATTTCTGGATGTGTCCATGAGGGTGCTCCTAGTGAGATTAGTGTTTAAATCAGTTGACTGAGAAAAGCATATTGCCCTCCCCCATGAGAGTTGAGAGTCTGAGAGAACAAAAAAGTAGAGGAAGGGGCAATTCTCTCTGCCTCTATCTGATTGCTTAAGTTGGGACACTACCTTATTCCAGCCTTCAGACTGGGATTACACTGTTGTCACTCTTAGATTACAGGACTTAAATTGAATTCGAATTTACATCTTTGGTTCTCAGTCTTATAGACTAGGCTGGAATTATACCCTTAGCTTTTCTGGGTCCACAGTTTGCAAGTGGCAGATCTTCTTGGTCTCTGTAATCATTTGGGCTAAACATTTACAATTAAATCTATCTATCTATCTATCTACCTATCTATCACCTATCTATCGATCCTAAAATCTGTTGGTTCTGTTTCTCTGGAGAACCATGATTAAGATATAGTTTTTTTCATGTCTCTTAAGACATGATTAAAAGATTGTTTTTTGTAATAATAGGACAGGAAGTATAATCAGAAAACTAAGCAAACTAGGATGCATAATCAGCTTCCACTTGGAATAATTATTTAAATGAAGTGGTAAGAGAGGTGATGATAGATGGCTACAGTTGAGGAGTTTGATGAAGTATCTGAATAGACTTTTTTAAAAAAAAACTAGGTTTTATTTAAAGAAGAGAGACTGAATAAGAGTTAGAGGTGTATAGGTTAGACAGAATGTTTTCTGTGACTTGAGCAATCTTCTGTGCAAAAGAGGTGTCAAAAAAGAGAAAGAAGCCAGAGAATTTTCTGTAAGAGAAAATGAGTGGTTGAAAAACTTTTGTATAGAAATTGGGGCGGATGACAAAATTAGCTTCAGGAAGGAAAATAGACCATCTTTTCTAGAGAAACAACAAACAAAAAAGCAAAATATAGCAAATACACAGGTTGATGAGTATGCTCTTGAACCTGATTGTCTCTGTTCTCTCTGCAAAACATGAAAGGAGGCCCTATGCTTTGAGGCTGTGGGTGAAAGATGAAATATGGGATATGTTGCTTGTGACAAGCAGGCAGGATTAGCATAGTTATTCTGGTTGGTGAGAGACAAGCTGATTAGAACCAAGATTTTCAGACCATAGTAAGGCCCAAGTGGACACCATTCACTTACAATGATATAGGTCTGTACAATTCTATGTTTTGTTTACCTGTCCTCCCATTCATTTTGGTAGTGGATTGTGGCATCGGTCACATTCAATTAAGGATAAGCAGCTACAGCAGCAGAGAGCAAAGAATCAAGGGGGAAAAAGGAATGTTTTAGTTACAGGATTATTGTCTACATGAGAAATGGAAATAAGAGGATGTAAATAATATGAGTAACAATGGAAGAATCAACATATTTCAAGTCTTGCTGAGGTTAAACAACAACAACAAAGTTGTTAATAGTAAAAAAAAAATAACTAGAAGGCTAGGAAAATTAGTTTAGATAGTGGCTTCAGAACTTTAATATTTCAGAAATATGTTAGCTCTGGGTGGTAACAAAGACCCTGCGATTGACATGGTGAATGTCTGCATGGAAAAAAGATGCTGCCTGTGTTTGATATTGACTGACTCAGTCACATGGATATAGAAATCATGAAGACATATGATAATGCTTAAAGCTGAAAGGAATCCTTAATCCAAACGCCAAGCTAGATGATTGAAGAAAAATATAATGCTGTAGTTAGTGCAACCAGATATATTTTTATAAGTATTTCGAGAAACAAAGATTTTGTGAGGCCACAGAGTTAAAATTGCTAACGCTGACTTTACGCTTAGTTCTCCAAAGGGCTCCAAAGGGAGATTATCTTCAGAGTCGGATTTCACATTGGAATCAAAGGGACATTTGGGAAGAGAAGCGTATAAGGGTTGACAAAAGTAAGAGGACTGATGAAGTGAAAAGAACAAACACCAATATTAGCATAATTTGGAAGAAAAATGTATAGCCAGCATTCTGACAGATGGACAAGAGTGAAGAAGGATTTTATGTGACATTCTACCGTGTTCTATTTTGCATAGCACTTCATAGCCCCTATATGTGTATACATAATGTGGGATATAAGTTTCAAGAGAGCAGAAGCTGTAATATTTGTGTAGTGCTATAGTGAAAACACACCTGGAACATAATGAGTGAGAACACATATTTGTGGAAAGAAAAAAATGGATTGTGGAGATGGGACAGTTTGGGGCAACAATTAGGACCATAAACTCTTGAATCAGAGTCTCAGTTAGGATCCTAACTGTAATTTCTTGGGCAAGTTACTTAACTTCTTCCTTCTATAAAAACATAGGTTATAGCAGTAAGTATGTTTCAGAGTTTCTAGAATGCTGGGCACCTATTTGGCTCTCAATAAGTGACAACTATTGCTGCCATTGTTACTTTTAATTTTATTTTTCGAAAGGAAATCTGGCATGCCAATAATTGAATGAGATTTCTTACCAGGTTTCCAAGCATAATATTGTTTAAAAAAAATCTAGAAAAGGTGTGTGCCAGGTTCAGAATTAGTTAAATCATTAGAAAGAGAGAATGCCTTCATTGGATTTTGATAAACTACAGTTTCTACCCAGTTACTTTTGTGTTTTTTGGATGCCAATTTCCAGGATAAACCTTGGATTCCCTGGACAGAATGACAAGGATTGTGTGTGTGTGCGTGCGTGCGTGTGTGAATAATATAATTTCTTCTGCTTTAAATCTACTGTTATCCGGGAAGAAGGAAATTGTTGAAAGCGTAACTGTCATTTCTAAGTACTTTGTACTTGCCCTCGTTTTTCTTTGATTTTAAACTCTTAAGTTCAGATGGCAAACACTGGCTTATAGTAATGACTTTTCCCAGGAAACCAGGGTATACCTCAGTTATAAATAAGAAATGTTAAAATTATTTTAAATAATTTAATAAGAAAAAATATATACTGTATTAAATATACACATGGGAAGTTTTAATATGATCTCTATCTGCAAACCCATTTACCTTATCTAAGTCTGGTATTTTATTACACTCTGTCTTTCTTTACCTTGGAATCTTGGCTATTTGATTCTCTGTTTTGCCTCAATTTCCTTTCCCATCAGCCTAGAAATACCTTTGTTGGGAGGATAAGTAGCTCACTGCTTCTACAAAAACTCACTCTTAAAACCTTAGAAGGTGCATGATTCATGAGGAATCCAGCAAAATCCCTTCCAACCATTTTATATGGATTCTGGCTCCACAGCTTCCTTATGCTGTGATTTTTATTCTAAGAATTCAACTGCCAAGTAGCTTTTATCCATCCTACCTCTTTTTCATTCAATTCATGAAAGCCTACTATGATCTTACTAAAAATGGGGAGATTAGCTTGATTGCTTTCAATGTTGGGAACTATCCTGATGTCACTAATTTTCTCATTCTCTCCTCTCAAGTCCTTATCCATTAGTGAACTTAGACTCTTTTCAAGAATTTGTCCCAATTTTAAGGCTCATGCTCATGTTTCCCTGAGTTATGGTTGTGAGGTTTCCAAATAATCTAAGTATTCAACATGCATATGTGAAGTCAGAACTTGAGACATATTTTCCCCCCAATAGATTCACAGCTACGAACTTCTCCTGTCTGCTTTATGTCAGTTTGTGCCGCACGATGTGATGATCCTCCTCAAGGCCAGACAGCACAGACATCTTCACATGATATTGCTATGGTGAATCTACACCTGGTCTCATGATCATTGGTTGGCTTACCACACAGGAGATTTTGCAAAAGTTGCCTTGATGAGAGTACAGTGAAATTCTATTTGGTTGGTATCTGCAGTAAAGACAGAATCCTTGAGTATATTTTAACTAATTAGTTCTGGAGAGAAAATGAAGGGAAGTCATGGACAAGGGAAGTAGCAAGAATTCTACTGAAACAAGTGCTGATATTGTTTGCATGGTCAAAGAATAGAAGAAATGAAGTTTAAACCTGGCTTGTCTCATATAAAGTACATGTGGAGAGAAGAGTTTCAGAAAAATCATCTTTTTAAATACATAGGTGGAATTCATGAATTTCCATAGTCATAATTAGCTTTAATACAATAAAAATAACTGATAAAGTAGAAAACAATGCCCAAAACAGCCAGAAAAAAATATTTACATATGATGTGGTTCTATAACACATTGGTATTAAGCAGAAAGAGATTAAAACTTTTCTCTCTTTACTTTCTGCTGCTCGAGTTTTTTTTTTCTCATTTACTTGTAATCATAAGCTTTAAATAATCTGTAAGGTAATTAAAATCCAAATTAGATTTATAAAACTATACCTGCAATTGCTAAATTAGTTTGAACTTGGATACTATCTAACAGTAAGGAGTCTTTTAAAAATATTTTTGTTTTTATTTTTAACTTAGTAAAACATAAACTCTCATATTCAAACACCCTCATTTCTGAATTGAAAAATAGGTACATATTTAGGAATATAGTTATTATATTTTAGGAGGTGCAAAAAATAATGAAAGATTTCCAGATCTTTGCATAAGATCAATTTTCCAGAAAAAGGAAAGTGTTCAGTTTTTATCTTATAGTATAAAGTGCTGATAGGCATACCTGAATGTTGTTCTAATCAATTGTATTAGCTTTGGCTGAAGTAGGAACATTGCTTTAACCTTTTAAAAAATGCCAGTGTCTGGGCCTCAGTGACATGCAATCAAATCTGAAGCTCTCATCCTCAGTACTTTAGACAATCCCCCCCCATGAACCTGGTCTGGATTGCACAGTGAGAGTGACTGCTGAAGGTATGGACTAACTCTCAGCTGAGAAATAAGGGACAGTGTATATAATATGTGATACTTATCATTGTAAGTATCATGTGCAGTTCAACTGTCTGCACATCACTGCTTTTTTTGAAATTGTTTCTTTCATCACTGGGACTTGAGTAGCTATAAGTACAAAGTTTAACTGATTGCAGAGGTGTGGAAACTGGTTGTTATTGAAACCCTGGCTGTGGTTTCAGTAGCTCAGCACAGAAACTACTGTCCTATGGAAGAGGAAAAGCATGACTACTTAACAATTAGGGCATCTTTACATATATATATATATATATATATTTAACTGCATGGTAACCTCCTACATTTAAAGAAAAAATTAATTTGGCAAAACCCCATTGCCAATTGTTGGACGTATTCAATAATTATAATTTTATCAGTTTGACTTTTAAAGCTCCAGCAAATATTCCTACAGTATTTTCAGTATTTGCTGAAGGATGACATCCCCCTTGCCTTAATCATGTGCCAGATTACTCGTAAACCTGGACCATATGCCACTGCAATTTGCTGATGGGCCCAAGCTGTTTTGGTAGATAAAAAATCCAAAGGGATTAGAATGGCTCAATCCTTGCTGTGAACAGAGCAACGGCAGCAGGGCAGATGCACACTCTTCTCTCTCCTGTCTGTTCAGATCTCCAGTCTCTCCTTAAGGTCATCGGTGACCCCAAATCTAAAGATCACTTCCATATCTGCAAAAGTGTATTTCACTGTAATAAGGTCTTTAGACACTTAAGCCAAAACCAAATTTCAGAGACACACAAGTCATTCAAGGGAAGGACTACAGATTGTTATGTGCAAAAGTAAACAAAAGGGAACAAGGTTGACTTAAAAATGGCATGAAAGAGGGGGTACTAGGAAACTAATGAGCAGTACATAGTATCTCTCTTCTTTATTTGGATCCTATTGCTTTGTGAACACAGTTATGGTGTATTCGTTATGGTGTATTCGTGTTCATCGAAGTTTGAATGACTATGCGTTCTTGTTTATGATGAAATGAATCTCTCTGACACTTGACTTGATTCAGAATCAGATGGTTTAATAATATAAATTATTAAAATTTATATTGTGCTTTGAGAAAATATGATTTTCTGAAAGACACTTTTCCATATTCCCACTTTTCCTTTCTATTGCAAGTAAGAGAGTAAGGGAAACAAAAGCCCGTTTTTCTCTAAATAAAGAATTCATTCTTGTCTTCAGATGCATTTTCAAAGTTTTTTTTTTAAAGATAAAGCAATAAAAGATTGATTTGAGGTATACCAGCTATTTATACTGCTTAAAGTATTTTATGCAAGTATATAGCAATGGGAAAATTGTTTTTTTTTTTTTTTAAAGATTGATTGATTTATTTATTCATACAGAACTGGAGTGCAGGCCAGAGATGTGGGAGGGTGAGAGGATTCACCAGAGACAGAGCGGGGAGCAGAACAGGCAGATAGATGAAGTACACTGCTGAGGGGAGCAGCGGGCGGGTCAGGAGAGGTCTGCCTCGCCATATGGTCTCCTCCAGGGCAGGCGGGAATCGAACTCATGCGGAAGTGGCTTAAGCTTCTTAGTGCTGTGCTTTAACCCGCTGCGCCACCAGGGAGGGCCTGGGAAAATTGTTTTCAAATAATTTACAGATGCAACAGTTATGGACAGATTTTGAAGGATAGATGGGTTTGGGAATGAAATCTTAAGCTTCTGGTCACAGTTTGGTCTTCCTGGTGACCAGTTTCCCTTTAAGTGTCTGGGAATAATCATCTTATTAGAATAAAAGATGCCCTTATCTCTCATAAAATTCTAAGGGATTCTTGAGTTCTATGTCAAATACTCAGATCCTCCAGGGAATTAAAATGCTTTTAGGAGCTCAGTGTGAGGAATCAGGATCAAAGACTAGATAGATAGATAGATAGATAGATAGATAGATAGATAGATAGATAGATAGATAGATAGATATTTTAGATATTTTTATTGTCTGATGCTTGCCTTTGCTGGTCTTATACTTTCCTATTCCAGAGAGTAATACCAAACTGTATAAAGAGGTATTTAGTTTAATTTTAAGTGTTAAATAAACGAGCATTTAACTTATTTTTTTTTAACTTAAAACATTTTAAGTAATTGTTATAAACAGTGTACAAAATGTGGGAAGTGTGAAATCAAAAATGTTTTCACTCATTAGTTATGACCTTACTTAGTTTTTACCATTTATGAGTTATCAGGACATCTGTAACTTGAGAAATTGGTTTTTTATATTTTATTCCCAAATATCATGAATTTTCTTTTTGTGTCTGAAAACATGTAAATAAGCCATTGCACATATTGAGGATATATTTTTCATATTTCATAGTTATACCAACTTGTTAAAATAGGAGTTAAAATATTCATTTGTTAAGTCATACCAACAAAGGCATAACTAAGCTTACTATCGAAACCATTTATATATTTGCTTCTTCACAGAAAAGGTGACCTTTCCAGAGGCATAACAAACTGGTTCACTGGGACATAAAGAAACATCAATAAAGTCAAATACATTTTTCACTTTGTACTGAAAATACTGTAAAGTGAGCATACATTTTTTAAAAAAGAAATTGGTGAATGAATGACCAATGTGTTCGAAATAACTGTTAACCATATAAAGAAATAGAAATCTGTGTCTATATAGTCACTTTGAAGAAAGGCAGGTTTTAAACAGACAGGCTGGAAAATTTAGGCTGAATTTTTGGTATGATTATGCTACCTTTACTCTGGCCACTGCTGTGGCATCCAGTGATGTGCACTTGTTAGTTCACAAGTCCTGATGAGAGCTGTGTGGCCACACCAGTGTCTCCATGGAGTGGAGCCAGGCTGCAGGGAAGTCAGCTGAAGCTATGCGCTACGGAGGAAAGGAAAACAGGGAACAGAAAAGAGTGCCAGTTGTGGGGAGGGGTGGTTTGCAATTTTATGAAAGGCTTCACAGGAAATAGTCACAAACTACATAAATATGTTTGGTCAGTTAGATGATGTTCCTCCAATTTTTTTTTTTAATTTTTTAAATTTTTTTTTTAAGATTTATTTTATTTGTACATACAGAACTGGGGTACAGGCCAGAGGCTCAGGGGCGGTGAGAGGCTTCACCAGAGACAGAGTGGGGAGCAGAACAGGCAGATCGACGAAGTACACTGCTGAGGGGAGCAGCGGGGGGGAAAGGAGAGGACAGCCACGCCAAATGGGTCATCTCCGGGGCAGGCGCGAATCGAACTCATGCGGAAGTGGCTTTAGCTTCTCAGTGCAGTGCTTTAACCCGCTGTGCCACCAGGGAGGGCCTGTTCCTCCAATTTTTATTGCCTTCTTAGCTGACCTCACACAATGGCATTTTACTCCAGCAACAGCCTTCACATCCAAGGCTGACTGTCTCTTGAGCATTATCTCATCTTGTACTTGGTTTGTTTTCATGTTGTTTTGCTCATCATGGCCCCCAAAGCATACAGAATCAACTTGTATCATCACCAGAGGTCATAACTAGTGATTGAACTACAAATGAAAATAAAAGTGATGAAGAATGATGAAAGTAGAAAATCAATGATGGCCAGTGTTTGCCAGTCAGGCATTTCCTATTCTTCCATACTTTTGAGCTGGGAGAATAAGAACGAGCTGATGGGGCGCTGTTAAGGGGTCGACCTCATTCGAAACAATGAGACCAAAACAACGAGACTAAAAACAAAGAAACTTTCAAAACAACGAGACCAAAACAAAGAAACTTCTATGACCTGTTTTGAAGATTAGCCACAAAAAATGTATCGCTCTCAGTTAAGTATCCAATTAAAGCAAAAAGCTTGTGATGTTATGAGAAAAAAATGAACCTGACTCCTCTATTGAACTTACCGCTAACTTTGAATGGTTTAAGTGATTCAAGAATTGTTATTTGTTACATGTCTTTGTGAAATGTAAAAGCAGTGAAAACAAGTTTGAGAACTAGCGCTAGGTCACTCCAATGTATAGAGGCCAGTGAACTAAGAAGTTGGCAAAGGAACTGAAGAAGTGGGCTTTGCGTTAATGGGAGGTTGTTAAACCTTGGGAGTTAGATAAAAATACTGTCAATGACAAACACAGAAGGCAGTTGTGTGAGATGAGGACTGGCAATTAAGCATTGAACTTAGCAAGTGCAGCTCGTGGATGACTCTGGCTAACAGTTTTAGTAGAATGGAAGAGCAAAAGCCAAATGGATCTCAAGACATAAATATAAACAACTTCTGCAGAGTGAAGTGGTAGCAAGAGGGGATCTGTAAAATCAAAAGTAGTGCTGTCAGCTATCATTAACTTGGGAGAGAGAATAGCCATTTTGTAAGCTGTTAAAAATGATTTGCTAGAGAGGGAAGATGGATGATGCAAGAAGAAAGAAGTGCTGGCGTTACGGCATTTAGTTAGCTAGATAGAGGTCATGTAATCCTGTGTACACAGAACCTCTGATTAGAACCCAGCTTATACAAACTACAGGATGCCAGGAAGAAAGTTAGCTTAATAGATGGGCACATGCAAAATAGTGGTTAGGTGGTGATGCAAGTATGTGGGTTGTTTAGATTTTGTTTCTATTTTCCAGATAAATAGGGAAGTATGGTTAACAGCTGAGATGGGCGAGGGAGGGTTTGAGTGTCTGAGGATAGAGGAAATTTGATGTGGTGCACTAGGAGGATGGGAGAATACATGAGCCAGGGACACATACATGGTCCCTGACTAACACCGGGGGCCCATCTGACAGGGCAGTACAGACATTCAAATTTGGGTGACTTTCCCAGCCATGTTCAGCTGGGGGGAGGAGCAGAGAAATCAGAGGCTTGGGCTTTGCCAAGTTGGGGCTTCTTGTTTCTAATGTTATACAGAGAGAGGTACAAGGAGATGGATGGTGGACATGGGAGAAAAGTTTCATAATGCTTATGATCTTCTTTAATATTCTCTCATCAGATGTTATCCTTTCTATTTACTCCTCCAACTCTGTCTTGCAGAATTGTTTTTGTGTCTTCTTTCCTCTTACTGCCCAAATGCACTTCATCACCAAATGGCAGAGGCCATGCCATTCCTAGCCCCCCACCCCTCCAGAATCACTGCCACACAAGGTAAGGATAGGAGCTGATGGTGCAGGGAGGAGGCTGGGTACCTTAGGAAGGAAAAGACAGCCTCATGTCAATACACTGAACTTCTAGAACATTGACTAAAGAATTAAGCAGGGAGCATGGACTGAGTTGCAGGTTTCCCCACATGAACAACTCAGGAGAGAACCAGGATGGTCTCAGAACTTGCATGGTCTGTTCTGACCTAACCTGAGAAATCTGAGTTAGTGAGTAACTAACTATCTTTGTAAGTAAATTTACTGGAGTACTGTCATGTCCATTTCCTTACATATCATCCATGGCTGTTTTGCATTTTAACAGAGGAGCTGATGATTGCAACAGACATTGTTTAACCCACAAAACTTAAAATAGTTATATCCAGCTTCTTACTAGACGTTTGCTAACTTCTCTTTTAAAACGCACAAGACAGTATTCTAAGTGGGAGCTTTCAAACTAACCAGTAATGGCTTTTGTTTTATAACTGAACATTATAACATGTAATGAAAATCTATAATATTTATAGAGCAATATCTACAAAAAGATAAAATTTCTCAGTGAGATTAGAGGGCAATTCCTACACCTCATTTCCTATCTCCAGAGATGTTCCCTAAGACAAGACAAAATACATGAACTGCACCCAGATTTAAACATTAATTTTGGGATGCGCGCCAGACCAGATGGTTAGAAAAGCTAAATACCATTGATTTATTTCTTACCCTTTATGAAGCAACATTAGAGACAATGGACCTTATCAGAACAAATGAGAATAAACAACAGAATGCAGATCAGAGGAGAATTAAGAACAAATGCTTCTGGACTTTATTATGCTATAATTAATTTTGTATGTAGAAAAGTACCAATTATTAGCAAATTATAAACTGTGCCCACCAAGCTTTAGCTCAGGGCAGCTGGGCGAAGATGAACTTCTCTGTTCCTGAATGTCACATTTCTTGTGTGATATTGTGACCATAATTTTCAGTATCACAAGAATGTTCTCTTGCAAATGCAACTAATCACCCATTAATTTAACCTTTTGGGCACTTAGTAAACATCGCAGGCTAGGGAAACTGAGATTAATAAGACTTGATCCCTGTTAACAATATCAGAGCGAGGGCTGATTTACATCCAGAACTGCAAAATCTTCTTCTACTGACTTGTATCACAGACCTTAGTGAGAATGTGATGGATGTTATTTTTTGGAGTCAGTGGGTTTGGAAAGCGGGAAGTTCACTCTGGAAAAGGTTTCACCAGATTGCCTCTTCCAGCAGCATGCAGTGAGTTTCCCAAGTGTTTCCCCTGGAGACAGAGACATTAGTTATATTTAAAGAGCGAGTGTATTAAAGACAGGGGCAGAAGAGTAAAAGGCACACGTACATAGACACAAGCAGGCAGAAAGTGCTGCCGCAAAAGGGGCAGGTTTGCAGAGGGAGACTTGTATGGTCACAAGCGGGTGGCCTGAGGAGAGCGGCCTCTGATGAGGGAGGGCAGTGCTGAGAAGCCCCGGCATGGCGCTGATCACTGGTGGGCAGGAGGCTGCTGCCCTGCAGTGGGAGAGAGTGGGTGGAAAGAAGCACCTCCAGAGGCACAGGTGGGCAGGGGAGTGGCTGCCCCGTGCTGCTGGAGAGACTGCCCTGATACAGACACTTCTCTTTGGGAGGGGCTCCCTCCTGTGAACCATGGCTTATTGCTGATAGTTGGAGCCACATAGAAATTGAAAGTGACCAAAGATTCTACAATGGGTTCAATCTCATTTTCTTTACATTGAGTCTGGTCTGCACAGACAGTCCCTACAGCTCTGACACCTGCTTGGATCTTATGCTTTGTGATCTAGGCATTGGTGCCTAAGGAGCTTAGTTTCTATAGTTGGGTTAATGATTATGTTAATCCCTTTTACGCCCACCTCTAGCTCTTGGCATTGTGTGAGCCAGGTTTCTGGTTTTATGGCGACTCCTTTCCGGTTTTTCTATTCTTATCCTCCATCATGATCAAACACATAAAGTCTATTTTTGAAAAAAAAAATGTACAAGACACATATAAGTAAAAATTTTCAAATAACTTCAAGTTTTATTTACTGAACATTAGTCATGAAAACGCTGTCTATTGAGTTGTGAATCTGTACTCATAAAACTTATACTGTCTTGTGAACCCACGTAACCTCAATAAACATAACAAAAATGTTTTAATAAAAAATAAAACAATAAGAAAAGTACATCAGGAGCTTAACACTTTTTTTTTTTTTAAGATTTATTTATTTGTGCATACAGAACTGGGGTACAGGCCAGAGGCTCAGGTGCGGTGAGAGGCTTCACCAGAGACAGAGTGAGGAGCAGAACAGGTAGACTGAGGAAGTACACTGCTGAGGGGAGCAGTGGGCGGGTCAGGAGAGGTCTGCCACACCATGTGGTCACCTCCGGGGCAGGCGGGAATTGAACTCATGCAGAAGCGGCTTTAGATTCTCAGTGCTGTGCTTTAACCCGCTGCGCCACCAGGGAGGGCCAACACTTTTTTTTTTTAAAGATTTATTTACTTATAGGGTACAGGCCAGAGGTGCAGAGGTATAGGGTACAGGCCAGAGGTGCAGAGGCGGTGAGAGAACTCATCAGAGAAAGAGAAGAGACCAGAACAGGTAGAGCGAAGAGGTACAGTGCTGAGGGAAGCAGTGATTGAGACAGGAAAGGTCTGCTGCACCATGTGGGTCACCTCCGGGGCCAGGAATCGAACTCACTCTGAAGCAGCTGCAGCCAGCTTGTAGTGTTGTGTCCTAACCTGTTGTGCCACCAGGGAGGGCCCCCAACACTATTTTTAATAGTAGGTGCCATTGTATCGCACAGGCACTGTGGGAGAGTGATGTGGTGTATGCAGACATGTCGGCGCATTCGTATTTGTGTGAATATGATGGAGAAAAAGAATAGAACACTTAAAGAAGACATCACAGGTTAATACTTGACTCACTCAAGGAGGGGGAAAAGAAGAGATTATTAACACACTGAAATCCAGACCCTTAGTGCCTTATCACAAGGCATATGAACCAAATAGGTTTCAGATTGCTGTAGGGAGTGTCTGGAGCATAGACCTGAGGGAAAACTATAGAGATTGTGTACAGGGTGATTCTCAGGAAAGGGGGAGATTCCAGTTTCCCTGCCTCACCCAAAGGAGGAGGAGCTGAGCAGGGAAGAGAAGAATCTGGAGAGGAAACTGAGAAAGAAGGAAGCAGGTTGAGAGCCAGAAGGAAGCCTGAGGGAGGCACATGGAGCAGAGAGACATGTGGAGAAATTGCTTTGCGTCTTGGTCCTGCACTGGTTGAAACAGATGTGGGTGAGAGACTCACGGGGAGGTTGACTATGGCAGCATTTATCTTGATTTTGATTTTACTCTTTCCTCCCAGACTTGTCTGCCCACTTCTGACCCTTTTCTATGGGTCCCCACCAGAAGGTGCTTTAGACTTGTGACAGGCTTTCAGGCCTTGCTTTGGACCAATCCCTTTTGGGTGGACTTTTACCCCAAGGGGACAGGTAACTTTGGGTGTTTGATTTAGAAACTATAATCTTTGTCTTTTTTGTATTGCACACTCATTGTATTCCTTTCCATTAAAGCTCTTATATCTTGGCTTGATACAGCGGATGACAGAACTTACTTAGAGCAGGTAGTTTTGGGGGTTCAGTGGTGCCTCTCTTTCCCTGCCCTGAACAAGCAGCTCTTGTTTCTTGGCCCTGGATGTGTTGAAACACGTTGGTGAGAGATCTGTGGGGAAGTTAACAATGGCAGGTTTTGCTTGATTTTGATTTTGCTCTTTTCCTCCCAGACTTGCTTGGCCATTTAAGACCCTTCTCTATGGGTCCCCGCTGGAAGGTGCTTTAGACTTGTGTCTGGCTCTCAGGCCTTGCTTTGGGCCAATCCCTTTTCAGTGGACTTTAACCCACTAGGGATGGGTAACATTGGGTGTTTGATTTAGAAAATATATTCTTTGTCTTTTCTGTATTGCACACTAATTGTATTAAAGTTCCTTTACATGAAACATTTTATATGTTTTGTCTTGATGTAGTAGATGGCAGAAACTATCTAGAGCAGGCAGGTTTGAGGGTCCTGGGGTACCACTCTCGCTGCCCTGTAACAATTCCACATAGTTATCTAGAATCAGCAACAACCTAACCACTCACAAAGATGAGCCCCTCCCTACCAAAAGAAGAGGATATAACCTAATGCTGCCCCCCAAAAGCTTTTTCTGCCAGCTTGTGCCTTTTGCAAGTGTCCAAGCATCCTCTTTTCTGTCCCTTTTCCTAGTAAACCTGCTCTTTAAAAATACAACTAATGTCTTGTATTGATTTCTGGTGGAGAAACTCAACTGAGAACTTTGTCACATGCCATTGAAAGGAGAGATCCCAGAGTGAACCCAAGGACCCCACACTCCAAACTCATCTCCAGAAACCACATCAAATATGTTTGTGTATGTGTGTGTGTGTATGTGTGTGTGTGTGTGTGTACATCTGAAGTATCTTAGTTTCTTTAAGGGATTAATATGGGAAAAAAATTCTGCTCAGGGAACAATGAAATTAAGGCTTGCCTCATAGTCTGACTCATTCTGAGGAGCAGGAGAGCAAAAACCTTGGGAAAAGTTTTAAAAGAGTCTGCATGTGGATCACACCAGTTTTTGCATATAGTGTGAGTTAGCCCATCTTTTTTCCTTGATGGTATCCCCAGGGGTACACACCAGGGGTACGCACCAAAGGATGACAGCTATTCCAAACACTTTGAAATACATTTGCTTTTGGTGGGTTGTTCATTTCTCTTGGTTTTTCTTTTTCTTTTTTTTTTTTTTTAAAGATTTATTTACTTGTGCATACAGAACTGAGGTACAGGCCAGAGGCTCAGGGGGCGGTGAGAGGCTTCACCAGAGACAGAGTGGGGAGCAGAACAGGCAGATCGACAAAGTAAGTACACTGCTGAGGGGAGCAGCGGGCGGGCCAGGAAAGGTCTGTCACGCCATGTGGTCACCTCCGGGGCAGGCAGGAATCGAACTCATGCGGAAGCGGCTTTAGATTCTCAGTGTTGTGCTTTAACCCGCTGCACCACCAGGGAAGGCCAGGGTTTTTCTTTTTTAAATTAAACTATGTGCTACTGGGCCCTCCCTGGTGGTGCAATGGGTTAGAGGGCAGCAGTGCAAGCTAGCCGCAGTTGCTTTAGTGTAAGTCTGATCCTGGCCTGGAGGTGACCCACATGGAGCAGCAGACCTCTCCTGACCAGCTTGCTGCTTCCCTCAGCAGTGTGTTTCATTAATTTGCCTGTTCTGCTCTCTGCTCTGTCTCTAGTGAATTCTCTTGCCGCCCCTGCTCCTCTGGCCTGTACCCCAGTTCTGTATACATAAATAAATGAATAATTAAAAAATTCATGTGGCTATTAAACAAAGATATTTTTATGTATCAGATAATTTAATTATATTTTGTAGCAATCCTGCTAGGTAGATTTTATTTTACCCACATAAAACTATAATGCCGAAAGACAATTAACTAGATCAAGCAAGGCCACTCAGCTAAAAGTGGCCAACCTGGGAATTGAGCATTCTTTTGCTTCTAGTGATGGAAGATAAGAATAGAATATTACTTAGCAATCAAAAAAAATAAACTCCTGCTTTTCATAGCAACAAGGATGGAGCTGGAAGGGATCATGCCTAGTGAAATAAGCCAGAAAGAAAAGATAGTTTCACTAATAGCAGAAGAATAAGGGACAGGAGGAAAAAAAATTGTAATAAAGAAAAATGAAAAAGAATGAACAACTATATACCGGAGACATTTTATGGGGATGGAGTGGGGAATGGGATCAAAAATGGAGTGGTACACAGGACTATGGCAATGACATACTAGTGAATTGGTGGTGGAAAGTCCATGGGGGTTGCATCTGAGATAGAAAAAGGTGCAAAATGAAGAATGATAGAAAAATAAATAAATAAATAAAAACCAGAAAGAAGACACCAAGAGGGTAGGAACCTGGCTCCCACAAAGTAATGAGCTAGAGGTGAGGGTTGAAGGGGTTCACAAAGCTAGTAACCCAGCTACAGGAACTAAGATCTGAGGCACCAACGCCTAGAGTAGGAGGCACCAGACCCAGCCAGTTGTCAGGCTGCTGGAGGGGTGTCTGGGGCGCAGACCTGAAGGTGAAGATAGGGAGATTGCGGGCCATTGTAGAAATCTGGCCAGTTTCAAATTTTACATAGGTTATTATTCCAAGTCAGCAATAAACAAACTACCCCACAAAGGATGACACCTCCGAAAGAGAAGAAGTCTGTATCAGGGCAGTCTCTGCACTGGCCCGGGGCAGCCGTCCTCTGCCCTCTTGTGCCTCTGCAGGTGCTTCTTCCTATCCCTCTCTCCCTCTGCAAGGCAGCAGCCATCTGCCTGCCTGTGACCTGTACCCTGCCGGGGCTTCTCTGCACTGACCTCTTCCAGCAGAGGGAATTTACTCAGGGCCACCTGCCTGCAACCATGCAGGCCTCTCTCAACAAGCCTGTCCCTTTGGGGCAACCTGCCTGTTTGTGTCTATGTAAGTGTCCTTTATTCTTTCCCTTTTAAAATAAATCTGCCTTTTTGGATGTAACTAACGTCTCTGGGGAAACTTGCCTGGGAGCTCACCACACTGGTACAAGGGGTGTTCTGGTGAAAACTCTCCACGAGTGAACCCAAGGACCCCACCCTTTAAACCCAGCAACTTCAAAATGGCATCACTAGGTTACATACTTTTTCTCTGAGCTTAAGCTACTTAAGACAAATGAGATTTTTTGAACAATAACTGATTATTTCTGGCTAATGTAAAATATTGCCCTAGAGAAAATGATGCTTTAATTACATCCATACTTTTCACTGTATAGTTTTGTTTAAGCCAAGTATTTTGGAAGGAATAGGAATTATTTCTATTGCTCAGTGATCTTTCTCTCTTATCTACCTTCTTTTCATTTTTACTTTGGCAAAGAGAATGTTGAAGGAAGGTGGAAGTGTCAGTCACCAGCCAAAGATAAGCATACAGAAGAGCAGTTGTTCCAAGCAGAAGCAGATAACCTCATGACTTGTTTGTAACCATCAGTTAACGAAAGCCCGGGAAGAAAAATAAGTACCAATTCCTTGCCAAAATTTTCTACCTGTCCATTCTCCTCTCTACGTAGGCCTATAAAAATCCTTCTTAGCCCTCCCTCATTGCGACTTCTTTAACTGAGCTCTCTCTGGGGTCAGTGAACCTTGCCTAGGGGTGCAGAAATAAACATACTCTTGGTTTTACTGGACTTGCTATCTGTTTGCCTCCTCCCTTCTGCTCCATACCTTTCAGAAAGAAGATTACAGGCTGAGTTGAGAAAACTGGACAGACTGGAGAAGGATTAAAAGGGATAAATCCTGAATAACAAGGCACAGGGAATTCTTCCAAACACAAATTTTGACAAATTGACAAAATAAATATGCACCATGAATTAAGAATTGTTTTCTAAATTCTCCAGAGGTGATGAAAATATATAATTACATAACCACAATGTGGAGAATGCTGTTTGAAGAACAGGAGAAATTCAACATAGTCACAAATTTATGCCTTTCCTGTGTTAAATGTGGCTTTAATTCTGTTAGCTTTGTTCTTTGGGATAATAGGTTATTTCTAGAAGACTGTTTCAAAATTTAAATCCTGCTAATACATACATTAACTTCTATTGAGTACTATTTACCATTAAAGACTATAGATTTCGAGGTAATAAAATTAGAGACACTACCAAGTCAATTTCAGTTGTGATGACATTTAGAACACTTAGGCCATCGAGCCATCAGACTCAGGTTGGCACTTTAACATCAGATGTGACACTTCAACAACAGACTTGATCTTTTAACATCTGAGGAGTACGACTTAAAGATATTAACAATCTGAGTGAATAAAATAAAGCAAATAGCATTTGAATGTAAATTGATCACCATTGAGGGAGGAGGCTCCTGTTGATTAATTGGGCTGCTTTACAGTTATGCTGAGTGCCTGTTGTGTATATAATACAATAAAATCCATCGTGGTGAACTAGTTTTGAACATTGAATCCTGTTCTGCCAAAAAGGGGAAAATGTCAAAGGCACCTCCCGACATTGCATCAGCGAGTGGAAGCACATCTGGAACAGGACATGTTGGATGCTGCTAGTACATCCCCTTCAAAGAACAACCTCCAACCCCAAGTGCCCTGAGCCAGTTGAGTCACAGCTCTGTTTATGTGGAAGTTTTGGTGACCTTTCTGGCATGCTTTCCCCTCAGATGGATCCCAGGCACAGTCCATTTCATGGCCTTGCATCATCTCCTCGGAACCTGGCCAGGTGGAGAGAGAACAGCTGGGAAGAGATCATTGTAAGCCCCAAGGATTCCACAAAGATCCAGAAATCCCCGGTACTAACTTAACTTAAGGAACCTGAGGGTGCTTTAGTCAAACACAAGGGCAATGTGAGGAGAGAGAAACAACATGCAAGTTGAGTGGCATGACCATAATGGAGGACAAAAGACATTGTGACAAAACTGAGTTTTTGTATATTTTTAGCAGGTGGCAATATGATGACTAAAGCTTAAGAACAGATGCTCTTGATACAACAATAGAGCATGAAGTCCTGCAGCAAATATATTTGCTGTATTTTTATAGTTAAAATACATATTTTAAAAATCCTTTCAATTCTTCATGGTTACTATCCCACTACACTTTTTTTTTAAATCTTAGTTTGTAAAGTGACTCTAGAAATGTTGATAGATCCATAATATGAACTGAAATTATTATTGTTATTTTTTTAAAAGATTTATTTATTTATGCATACAGAACTGGGGTACAGGCCAGAGGTATAGGGGTGATGAGAGGACTCACCAGAGACAGAGTGGGGAGCAGAACAGGCTGACTGACTGAGACACACTGCTGAGGGGAGCTGTGGGTGAGACAGGAGAGGTCTGCTGTGCCATGTGGGTCACCTCCCTGGTTGAGGATTGAACTTTTTGCTAAAGGTGCTGCAGCTAGCTTCATAGTGCTGCACTTTAACTTGTTCCACCACCAGAGAGGGCCCTAACTGAAATTATTTTAAGACAGAATCAGTTGTCATTTAATCTTATCTCATGCTTCTATGTTGAAAGACACTGTACTAATGCACATCTTAGATATGAATCAATATTTTTTCTTCTCTCTTGATTCTTTGAAAGAATCTCTTTGCTGCTTGGTAATTTACAAGTTGGGTATTGTAGAACTTTTTCATCTCTCTCCCTTTGTAATTACAGTTACAAAATGGAAAGAATATTGCAGTCTACTATATACAGTTTTTTTTTTTTAAAGATTTATTTATTTGTGCATACAGAACTGGGTGACAGGGCAGAGGTGCAAGGGTGGTGAGAGGATTCACCAGAGACACAGTGGGGAGCAGAACAGGCAGATCTTCTAAGTACACTGCTGAGGGGAGCAGCGGGCAGGTCAGGAGAGGTCTGCCATGCCATGTGGATCTCCTCCAGGGCAGATGACGGGGATCCAACTCATGCTGAAGTGTCTTTAGCTTCTTAGTGCTGTGCTTTAACCCGCTGCGCCACCAGGGAGGGTCCTACTAGATACAAGTGTTTGAGAATTAAGTGGAATAATATATGTAAAGTGATTTAAAAAATGCTGGAACAGGAAGTGCTGAGTAAGTACTGGCTATAATAATCTTTATCATCACCATGATTATTCATTGAAATGCGGGTTAGTCAAGAATATAATAATTTTACAATAATTTTAAATGATAAATTCTATATTTGAAGTTAGATATAACTTCTGACTATGAACTTGATATAATTATCACTACTGCCTATTTTGAAATATATATAAAAAAAATTAACACCCTTTCAATTTGCTTAGTAAGGAAGTCATCTATACACAGTTTTTGAAAAAAATTTTCACCTAAAAATATCCAGGTTATTTTTTAGGCATGATAATATTTGCTTTGTGGCAAATCTGAAAATTTCAATGATTAAAGTTTGTTGGTAAGCATTTGGATTATATTTTTCATTTAATTGTTAATTCCAATTCATCAATGTAATTTTGACTTTTTAAACTTGTTTATTCAAAGAAAACATGGAAACATTTCTATGTCAATGTGGCAAGTAGAGGACTTTGGAAACAATGTGTGTGAACCTCAAACTCATACGTTTGCCATATTTTAGGGCACCCCATTCTCAAGTTTACTGAGAAATAGTCAACAATGAGTGGAAAGTGTTTTGAAATCAGAAAAGATGTACGTCAGTGCCTATCAGCCACAGCATGGAAGCTTCCCTTTGTTTAAACGCCAACCAGCGTAGTCTTTGGATGTTCATTTGTGTATCCCAATGACATAAATGGGAGTGTCAGGTTGGAATCCTTCCTAACTTGGCTACATCATCTGCTGGACTTTTTAGCTCTAGATAAAAAAAAAAAAAAATTCTAGGTTTAGAATCAGATACAATGAGAATTAAATTCAATTTCTAGAGATTTCAAATAGAATTCCATAGTTCAAGTCTTGATGGAATAAACAAGTAAGTTTCCTAGATCTCCCTGTAGAAATGTATTGCCTTGAAGCAGTTAATGCTTTGATATTTCAGAAGTTTTTGCATCTGGCTTACTTTAGATTCCCTAATAGTTACTGGTGGCTATTGTTTGAAGGCAGATGTTAAGGCCAAACCTTCTATGTAAGTATTTTATTTAATTATGTAAAGTAAGAAGTAAGTCACGCTGAAAAGGAAGAAGTGGTAGAAGATTGAAAGGAGAGGAGGAGACCCTCAATGGTGGCGCAGCAGGTTAAAGCACAGCACTAAGAAGCTAAAGCCACCTCAGCATGAGTTCTATCCGGAACCCGGAGGTGACCCACATGGTGGGCAGACCTCTCCTGACCCGCCTGCTGCTCCCCTTAGCAGTGTACTTCAATGATCTACCTGTTGTGCTCCCCACTCTGTCTCAGGTGAAGCCTCTCACCGCCCCCGCACTTATGGCCTGTAACCCAGTTCTGTATGCAGAATTAAATAAAATCTTAAAAAAAAAAGAGAGAGGAGGAAAAATCAGTGTCAAGATGCACAACTGAGTTGGTTACACCAGCAGTGCTCAGTTCTGTGCATCCTTCTGAATCTTGTGGCACATGCTTCAGAATTGGACAACTAGGTATTGCAAGGATGCACAACTTTCTTTAGCTTCATCTCCTATTGGTCAAGGAAAGCCACACCAACATTTACTCCCTTGTACATCCTAATGATGCCATGCCAATTCTTACAAACTTCCCATGCAGATGTATCAAAATCAACTATGATAAATGGAAATCCAGGCAGGAACTGAGAAACATTTGATACAGATTTGAGTCAAATGCTGTCAAGTTACACCTGTAGAAAGCTGGTTAAACCCTTCCAAGAACTTGTCACCATAGCAGTCTTTGAGGAGGTTATAACGAGGAAGTAAGGTAGATTCCAAGATGGATCTGTTACAGTTCACCTTTTATTTCTCAGATTCCCTTTTCAGAGTCCCTGTCAAGCAGTAAACTGGAAAGGACGGAATAAAAAGAGGATTAGGTGTGTGAGCTGCAGTTCTTTTAAGGGGCTAACCTTAAGTCACAATCATCCTTTTCTCATCACCATCCATTTTGAGTTTTCCATAGATTTCTTTAGCACTTAATGTGGAAGCACAAAAGAAATGCCAGCAAGACTCCTTTTTTTCAGATATTTTCATTCTTGACCCTAATGTGGATCTGCAATTCAAACCCCCCCCCCAGGAATGAAGGTCAATTACTATCCCCAAGGTAGTTAACCATTGACCTGCTGATCCTCTGGCATGATGAGCCCAACATGACCAGATGGTAGTTGCAGCACAAGTAGAATTGCATCTTTCCAGGGTGTCCTCATGGTATGTTCCATCCTAGAGATGGAACTTCTGATATGACCTACAGTGATGGTGGCAGGAAATACATATTCTGAAAGTGGGACACTGGGCGATATGGCAAGGAGCACCAAAGTTATTTCTATTCTTGTTTCCCCAGCCTGTATTTTCTATCTTGGAAGAACACGGAACCAGAAATGGGCCACTGGTTCAGAATCTAAACCATATTCTGGTGTCCTGCTCACCAGTCTCTAGAATGCTATATACCAATGGTGTCTCTGCCAGGCCTTTCTATGTTCTGTTCATAGAGTTAGATATTTTTCTCATGTTGACTGCATATGAATGATAATGTGTGTAATAAATGTAATGAATCCAGTGGCTATGTACCCATTCTTCTTTTCTCTTTTTGCTATAAAATTGGTCTGTTCCTAAAAGGAAGCATCCAGAAAAGGGAAAGTATATGATAAATTTCCCTGAAACTTTCTCAACTTGAATAATGACTTATCGGAGATGGAGCACAAGAGCACCATTTGTTTTTCAAATCAGTAGGTAAATCCAAACTGCTATGTAAAGGTGATTATGCTAAGTGACAAAAAATCAGGAAGTGAAAGACAATGACAGGATGATTTGACTCATTATGAATTATAAATAACTAAAAAAAAAAACTAGCAAAATACAGCAAAAATAATTCTGAGACTGTGTTAACAATGATGCCTAACAATAGAAAGGAGGGAAGGAGGAACATAGAGAGGGTTAATACATTGGCCCCAGAGCTTTGATAAGGGCAAGTGAAGCGTGTGTATCTGTTGAACGGTGAAGTAGTTCTCAAAAACTTCTGTATTTTTACAAATAAATAGCAAAGTGATAAAATTTTTATAGGGAAGATAAGAGGTGAAGAAATAGAGGGGAAAAAATGTTATAATCACAGGAGAATGAACTTTCTCTAAGAGAGCAATTCAAACTAGTGAAGAGCTATTTTTTCATTATAGATCTAGCCAGACTGATGCCCTGAAAGAGAAATGAAAAGCCCTTGAAATCTGTGGTCTCCTTTCCCCCTCTCTTCTTTTTTCCTGTAACAGCTGCCTTAGCTTCAGGAAACTTGAATACTGTGGGCCATTCAGGAAAATGAAATTGAATTTGGGAATTTTTACTTTCTTCCCATTTTTTTATTTATCTCTTCCCCTTCCCCCTACACTCTCTTGGAATTCTAATTTTAGTACTTTTTTTCTTCTATAATTGTTAATTGTTGGACAATGTATGATTTCTCCCCTCAGGTGTGGTCGCCATAGTTCTCCCATCACCAAATTATTGTAAGAAAAATTACTAATACAGGATTTTAAAGTTAACTTTTTTTCTTCTCACCAGCAGCAAAGGTTCTATGCTAGTGAGTTTTTGGAATAATGCAACATATATGAGACATTGTTCAACATTGAATAAAGAATAATGTACTTCAAAAGAGAGAGTGAAAGGGAAGAGAAGTATGTGCATAGAACAGATCTGAGGAGGTGAAGGAACTAGGTGTATGCTGCTTCCCTCAGAGAGGGAGGGTTCTAGTTCTGACCAGAATCCCAAACAATGGCAAGGTGAAGCAGCAGATGGATTCAACAACACAATGTTGATTGGAAGAGATGGCATTAGCTTTAGGATATTAATCCTGACTTATGCTCTGATTCACATCCCCCTTATTGTGAGGATGTCTTGGATATTGAGGAGATCTTTACAGTGACAAGAGTCTACCTAGAGACCACTTTCTATACTAATTTATTACAGGCATGTCTCCATCACTGACAGAATGAGATGAGTGAATCTGATGGTTTTAATGACATCCATGTAAGTGAAAAGGAGGAAAATAAGCATTAGCAAAAGAAGAGAAAACAGGTCACACAGTTCCCAACCATAGAGAAACTTCTATAGATTCCTCAGAAGAGAAGGGTGACCCCAGTAAGAGAGAAGATCTGCCCCACCCACTGGGCAGCAGCTGCTGATTACATAGAGTCAGAGACCTCCACGCTATGAAGCACATGCTTAGTGTTTCCTTTTATCTGTGAGTTGTAATAAACATATATCATCTGTGAGTTGTAATAAAAATATATGATATTTTAAAATGCAAAAATGTAAAAAAAGTACAGTTCAGTAAGGAATGTTGTATGATTCACATATGAATGGCTTAGGCATTAGATAAATGCTCTAATAGAAGAACTAGAGGATGTCCTCAGCTGTCACTTCTGTAAGTATGAAATAAGGGTGGATGAGATACAATGTAATGAAGTGGAAATCAGACTCTTGGATGGTTTCCTAAGAATGGTGCCATATTACTGCTTATGGTAAAAACATTGGGTAGTGGGCAGAGCTTAATCATTATTGATGAGAGATGGTCCATCCTATAGAGGACATGACTAGCCTTTACCCCGACACAGTGGATGTAGCATTCCTAACACATCATGTCAGCACCCCTGGGTTGAGAAAGATGATTGATACTCACAGGATCAGTCATCTTATCTACTTGTTACCAAGTGCTTCTTTGGTGGTGAATGCTGTTCAGTGGGCATTACAGCAAAACTTACATATTTGCAGTAATATCAGTCCATTTCCATTGTCTTATCTACTTTCCTCTTCACCAGATTTTCTTGCCTTTGGTTACTGATTCCTGCTTCTCCAGACACAGGAGTAAGTGTATGTTTGTAACCCAAATGACTATCCTTCCATGGAAGGTAAATGATAAACTGTACTGCTTGCAGTTTTGAACATTGAGAGAACTTTCCTCGCTAAAGTCTTTTGAGGCTATATCCTGAATAAAGTGTAGTGAGCATCTGACCAGTCCAGTACAGTACATCTTCCCATCTGTGAGCACACTGGAGTTTTTCTTCCTCTGTCAATTGGCCATAATTGTTTCAGGTTGGGTTTCCTAGGAAGCAAACTGTAAAGAGACTGAACATGCAAGAAGTTTATTAGAGTGAGAACAATATTGGTACAGTGGAGAAAATGAAGACAGGTTTGGTGCAAGAGAAGGGTTTTAATGAAGTATCTGTGGAATGTCTAAACCAGTATTTCAGAGAAGTCTGAAGACAAGAAGATTCTTGAAAGTGGACCTAAGTTGATGTAAGAGGACTGGATCTTTGTATGCTTTTTTTCAGGTCACTGATTGTAGGCTGCTTAAGGAGGCAATGATCTTAGGCCAGGAGCATCTTCTTGACTATGGCAATCCCCCCAAAGCTAACAGCTGAAGATTGGTGATTACAGCAAGTGAGGTAATGAGTTCTCTGGAAATGCAGAATCTCGGCATTTCCAGAGTAATCAACCTCTAGAAGTATGGTCTGAGTTTAATAGAGATGATTTCTATGCATGTTAGTTCATATAATTTGCTTATTCTTTCTGACCTTGCTCGATCTGAACCCAAAGGAAACATTGTCCCCTTTCCTATTCAGGATTACTGCTGTGATCACTAGGCATTATAGTTTCATTGTGTATATAATGTCCAGTTCATGGTTGTTATCTCTGGTCCCATAGTCATGTGATAGTCTAGGTAGGCTCCCATATTTTTTAACTTATTAGAGGAAAGAGAATTAAATTCTTATCTAAAAGTTTATCTCAGGATGAAGAAGTTGCCCTCAAGAAATTTATCTAGCTTTGCTTTTGACCTACATGGTTTATTGGTGACTTTAGCAATTTCATGAAGAATTAGTATATTAGAATATTAGGGCACAAATCAAAGGTGAAAATATACATATGAATGCTCTCTCTGGTAGTACAGTGGGTTAAAGCACAGCACTATGAAGCTCTCTGCAGTCACTGTAGCACAAGTTTGATCCCTGGCCAGGAGGTGACCCACATGACACAGCAGACCTCTCCTGTCTCACCTGTTGCTTCCCTCAGCAATGTATTTCAGTATATCTGCAGTCCTGCTCCCCACTCTGTCCCTGGTGAATCACCCTCCTGCACCTCTGATCTGTACCTCAGTTCTTATATCCATAAATAAATAAGTCTTTTTTTAAACAAAAGAAAATATACATATGAGCTCATTTTTAAAAAAAGAAATATTTCATGGCAGTAACATAGTGTAGTGACTTAGCAAAAAACATATGTTATACATACATACTTATAAAATATTTTCAATATTATCTTTTGATATTCCAAATCTGAATAGCAAGAGTCATTATTGAAATTTAGTATGCTTTTCTTCAGAATAAAAACATTCACAGATCAGTTGCTAAAGATCTGAATATGTTCCAGATTCATATTCCAGTTATTGCTTTTGCCTATAATTAAGAACCTAGGATAAAATATTCGTCTGTAGGAGATGCCAGTCATTTAACTATAATTTATTTTAATATTTAATAACTACAGGTGCATTCTCTTAAAAATCTACATCTATCTATTGATGGATATGTATCATAGGCTTTATAGGTTTTACATATATATATACAGATATATATATGCATATATATTTCACAAAAGAGTCAAAAATAAAAATGGCAAATCTAATATATTCATGATTTAAAAATGATAAAACAAGAGAAAGTGAAGCTAAATTACATGGATTTGGAAGATTTCAAATCTTTAGGACTACATGATAGTTTTGAAAGAAGGTGTTTGAACATCTCATCAAGATTTGGGATCTGGGCACTCCCTATTGGCGCAATGGGTTGGAGCATAGGATTGCAAAGCTGGCTGCAGCCCTTCAGTGCGAGTTCCCCCAGCCCCAGAGGTGACCCACGTGGCACGGCAGACCTCTCCTGACCGCCCACTGCTCTCCTCAGCAGTGTACTCAGTGAATCTGCCTGTTCTGTTCCGCACTCTGACTCTGGTATATCCTCTCATTGCCACTGTGCCTCTAGCCTGTATCCCAGATTATGTGCATAAGTAAATAAATCTTAAAAAAAAAATAAGATTCGGGGTCTAAAATTTTTTCAGGCTAGAATGACGTTAGTGACTTTCTTGCAATTAACAGATTCTAACTGGTATGAGCTATGTAGCTTCGAGACCAGATCAGAAATAGATTGTAAAACATTCACCTAATTTCTTTTATTTTTTAAGGTTTATTTTTATTTATGTATGTATATAAGAACTAGGGTACAGGCCAGAGGTGGGGAGAAGGTAAGAGAATTCACCAGAGACTGAATGGCAAACAGAACAGGCAGATTGACGGAATTGCACTGCTGAGGGGAACAACGGCAAGACAGGAGAGGTCTGCTGCGCCATGTGGGTCAGCTCCCTGGTGGGGGATTGAGTTAGTGCTGCAGTGACTGCCAATAGATTAACAGTGCTGCGCTTCAATCCCTGTGCTACCAGGCAAGCCCTCACCTACTTCTCAACACGTTTGCTCTGGGAGAAATCAGAAACCGCATAGTAAGTCTGCTCATCTTGAAGTTTTTATGCTGGAGAAGATACAAGTATTCACTCCAATTAACAAATCTGTTGAGCTACCAGTTGACAGTCAACAGTGTCAGCACTGGAGTGAGCCACCTATGGTATCCAGTCCCTTGAGGCATGTTCTGATAAGCAAGCAAGCCAACATGTTCTGATGATGCAACTGTATCAGTGTCTTACAGAGTGAGTGATCTTGCTAAATCTTCCTTAAATTCTTCATCTGTGAGATGAGAAACAAGTGTCTGGTTCCATAGATTTTGGGTAATTCATTAGGCAACAGTAACAACTGGTTAGTATGTGCCACACTGCTCTCTGCATTATCTTAAGCAACACTTAGTCTTGACAAAACACAAGTTATATTTAGTTTTAGAGGTGAGGAAAGTGAGTTCCAAAGAAGCTAACAATCTTCTGATGACATGCAATATGAAAAGGCAGGGTTGGAATTCAAACTGAAGTCTACCTGATTAATCACCTAAAAAAAAAAAGAGAGAGAGAGAGAGAAAGAATCTTAATCCTGTAGAGAAAAGCCCAGTCTTCAAGGAGAGAAAATCTGGCAATGGAGCCGATATTAATTGATTCTGAAATGCCCATATTCAAATAAAATAATTAAAACACTTTCTAGAGTTCAACATGTGCAGACTGGAAAAGAAAAATTTGGATGAGAGGGCCCTAGTGAAAAACAAATTTAACTATTACCATATGAACATTGTTGCCTGAATAGTGATGATGCCAAATGGAGCAGCAAAAGGTATTGGAAATAAGCTGTAACAACTTTTGTAAAGATGTTTGGCATAAAAAATGAAGAGCAATTTCATTTTTGAAGTACTGAAAAGCATGAGTGAAAATATAATTAGTATCTGTAAAAAGTGAATAATTATAGTGCTTTGCTTTAAATGACCTTTGATGAAATTCTAGTTCTTCAATATGGCATTACTCATTTAACATACATTAAAAAAGGAGAAATCTTTTTTTTTCTTTTATCCCTTTTCTAAGTTTATTATTGAAACAGACATATGATATTGAAATCAATGTATCATATGCTGAATGAGGGACTATAATTAAGCTTGTTCACACACAAGGCTAAATATCTTTTAAAATTTGTTCTGATTGTGTGTGTGGTTTGTAATTTATAGCAAACGAAAAACACTTTTTATTTCTATTCTGTTTGACTGACAGATTTTTACACATGAACTCTAAATACTGGCAGAGAAACTTCTCATGGCTGATTGCTCCTGCGTGTCTCTGATTGATCTTCAAAGATTCTTTGTTCTATCCCTGAATAATATCTGATATTTTGTAAATAGGTTGGATAATTAGGGTACACTTATTAAGATTTGATTTGTTTGATATGGTTCATAAGTATTAGTGCATCTAAAAGTCACGTGGGAAATGCATGCTAGATAACTGTAGACTCTTAGACTACATTGCCAGAGATCCTGATTGGAAGGGTTGGGGCCTTGAAATCTATGGTCCTATGAAGGGTTCTAGGGATTTATATTGCAGAGTATCATATTTGGACAAGCACTATCTTAAATAGTATGCCAGTAAATTTAGTAACTGTCATCCAGTTATAGCATATTGTAGTTATAAGATTCCAAATGGTAGAACTAATCTATATAAAGGAATATACAGTCATAAAAGTAAGTTAAAAAGGCCCTCACTGGTGGTGCAACGGGTTAGGACTCAGCACTGCAAGCTGGCCACAGCCCCTTGAGTGGAAGTTTGATCCCCAGCCCCAGAGGTGACCCAAATGCACAGCAGACCTCTCCTGACCCACCTGCTGCTCCCCTCAGCAGTGTACTTCTCAATCTGCCTATTCTATTCCCCACTTTGTCTGGCGAATCTTCTCACCGCCCCTGCACCTCTGGCCTATACCCCAGTTCTGTATACATAAATAAATAAATCTTAAAAAAATGTTAAAAAATAAACATATAGACTTTAAGAAACTACTCAAAATAAATTATACTCAGTGTGAATAAAATTATGAATTATTTGGAATTATTTAAAATACATTTGATTCAAAACAAAATATAATACAAATTTGGCACAGAATGCTTACAATATTTATATGATTATCTATAATCATAATTATAGATACTCTATGTCTTAATTTTATGTAAAGCATACAACTGTACAAATGATTTAGTTTTATATTTAACCTAATTAAAATTCTAATGCAAATTTACAAATAATAAAAAGAAGCCAAGGTTTAAATGGTTACATGGTGGTCACAAACTGGTTGCTTGTTTATCTGTGTGCTCACTATTGACTTGAAGGGACAGGCTCTTATAAAATCTGTGAGTGAATTTAAGGATTTAATTGCTCTTGCACTTGTTTTACCTTTATATATATATTATTAATTTTCAAGATATTTACTTACAGTAATACTACATAGAATTTCCCCTTATGATCTATAAAATTGTCATATCTTACCTCAAAACTATCAACTAAAATTAAAATGGAAAGGCAAGACCATTAAAATTTCTTTCACCATAATTCATTTATGTATTAATTCAGCAATAAGTCTATTAAGTCATTCCTTCTATCAGACACTCCCTGGATACTGAGAATGTAAAATAAGACACAGATACCTACTCTTGAGGGATGTTTTAATAAGTCTTTGGTGCTCAAAATTTCAAGTAAATTATTTCAATGTTCATACTCTTTGTTCTTAGTGTAATATATCAAATGAAAGAGCATTCATGTCTACATGAGGAAGGTTTCTATTCAGATCATTTCCAATGAGTTGTGGTATGTAATAGAACATTTTTTAAACTGTATAGTAAGGGTAAACTTTGACAGTGGATTTTTACAAAGTGTTTCAAACTATTCAACATAAAATAATATGGAGGTTCAACTTCTAGTCCATCAGTGTGAGGAGATCCATAGTTCTCAAGAGATGTAAGGGAAAATAATTTTAAAAACTACTATTTAAAGTCTCTGAAAATGGGTAGAAGACCAATAGAAAAATGAAGAAATATTTATTAAAGTAATCCATAAAACTTACCAAAAATAGTTGAAAGTCAATGGTACTTGAATAAAGACTCCACTCCCTCCTTTGCTCTTCTTTCTCCCTGAAAAGGGTACCTATGCAGCCAAAAACACAATGTGCCTCTTATCCTAGTTTTGAGTCAGAAGGTTATCTTCTCAGAAGGAGCAGGTCATCAACAAGTTCTCATCCTGCTCTGAGTTACCTATTAGCTGAGGCTAAGTTTCAGAGAGGTATCACTGCTGGGGAGTTGGGTGGGCAGTTCTTTCTTCTTCCCCACTCCACACCTGGAATAGGGATAGCACCCGTGAGAATATGGAGACCTGTCTTTGCTTATACATTGCAGGTTTTGTTATAGGGCAACCCAGTGTGAATCGGGCTGCCTGACTATGGGTCCTCACCCACGTGCTTAATATTTAATTGTACTGCAGGCACACAAAAAGGTCAATAATGGGTACATGTACACACCCGGGAAAAAGAGAGATACAAGGTAACGAGAATGTCCTACCAGCTTGACTGACTTTGAACTCCAGTAACACATAGCCACCAGCCATGCGGTCCTGAGAGAGAACACATAGAAAATGGACCTCTGTTTATCCCCCAAAGTCCCAGAATGCCTGCTTAGCTCCGCCCTTTGGTCCTCACATTTCTCTTCTTGGTATTGCTGGGAGTTGTAGTTTCCAATAACTGGAGTAGAGGGTGGAGTCCAGAAAGCTGGAGTAGGGGGTGGAGTCCAGAAAACTGCAGAGTTCCTTGAGGTCATCCTTTCCCCCTAACAGTTTCAGGTTGAGAAAAGCAAGCGGAGAAGACCTAAAGCTATGGTCTGTCCCTTTCTACTCAGTCCTTACTCCCTAAAACAGGTAATTTGCCACTCAGAGAGAATCATTCTTTGTCCTCATACCTAGCTCCCAAACTGTGGTTCATGAATTTTGCCAAGGGGAAGAATCATGCAGTATATTAGAGAGCTCTAAATCTCTTCCCAAAGGAACTGAATGCATTTGCAATAGATTGTGGAGAAATATAAATCTGAGGGTACTTTCAAAACACAGTAGGGGCTATAGTGACAATTAGGAAGAGATGGGTAGATTCATTGGAGATAGAGGTAGCACTGTTGACTAGCTAGTTTTCAAGAGAGTCAGGAAAAAAAGAGAGTGGGGAGGTGTACTCCTCGGTCAGGACAAACTTTAAAGGAATAATAGCTATCCCTTTAAAACTGTCTAAATTTGACTGGATCGATCTGTTGAACAATTCATGTCCCTGGGTCATCCATGAAAACAATAAAGCAATTATCCGGCAACTAATTTAACAGCAGGAAGTGGTTAGGAAAAGACACAGTTAAATGAGAGGCCTGCCAAACCATGTTACCCCAGTCTTCCCGGGGAGCTATCTAAACCATGGCCCTTGAGGAAAAGCACTAGAGTTTTCACCAAGGAAGTTACTGGGTAGTATACTTCACTAAAACAGTTGATCCGGCCATTATATAAATAAAAAGCAATAATAACAGCAAGCTCTGGATGTGAGGAACCAGTAACAGTATACATCAACATGCACAGAATGTGACTCTCGGAAGGAGAGCAGATAAAGAGCAGAGAAGAGCACTTGAAAAATTAACAGCCAAACATTTGCCAACTTTATTGGACACCATTAATCTACACATCCAAGAAGCTCAACAAACTCCATAGGATAAATGAAAAGATACACAGACAAGTCATAATAAGATGCTCAAGTGCAAGGCAAGGGGAAATATCACAAAAGTAAGAAGAGAGAACTAATTCATTTATAAGGAAAGCCACCAAAGATTATCAGGTATATTTTCATCAGAAACAAAGGAGGCCAGAAGGTAGTAGGATAACTCATCCAAAGTGGTCAAAGGAAAAAACTGTCAGCCATGAATCTATTTTTTACAAAGCTATCTTTTAAAAATGCAAGCAGAAAAGATACTAAAAGATCAACTGAAAGTGTGATAATGCATTAATCACAGCTTCACTTTCAAGAAACACTAAAGGAAGTTTTTCATGCTAAAAGCAATCTTCTAAGTTTTCTAAACCTCAAACAAAAAAGAAACACAGAAAAAGGCAATTAACTGTGCAGATATAAAGGCATATTTTCTTCTTTTAACTGATTTAAAGATCAGTTG
Organism: Condylura cristata; assembly: GCF_000260355.1. NCBI lineage: Eukaryota > Metazoa > Chordata > Mammalia > Eulipotyphla > Talpidae > Condylura > Condylura cristata. The sequence goes on from NW_004567113.1 coordinate 15,476,050, forward strand.
TATAGTGTTTATAGTGAGTTGTTGAACTTATAAGAGAAATATAGTGCATTTGCCATTTATAGCACAAAGGAGTGATTGCAAACAAGCCAACCTGAGTAAAGGAAAGACTACAAGTAATAACTCAAATACCTAGAAAGAAATTAATATTTCCAGAAATGATAGGCCATAAATATTCTTGATCTTTCTCACAGTCCATCCTGGCTAAATGTGGTAGCAACCTCTGGAATCCCAGAAGAAGTTCCCGGGGCTCTGACATGCCACTGTGAGGCAGGAGAAAGAGAAAAGGGAGAAAACAAGAGATGTGGTATCAGATGTATGAGGTACAAACATTTCTCCCATTCAGTAGGGTGTCTTTTTGTTTCACTGACAGTTCAAACAACAGAGCTTCTGCACAGCAAAAGAAACCATCAGTAAAATAAAAAGTCAACTTTCATTTCCAGCAGCTAGAACCTATAAAGTTTTTTAGAACGATGCCCTCAAACTTTCAGATCCCAATTCTACCATACAGATATCTAAAAATGCTTGGAAATTCACCCCTCTTGGAAACAGTGTCTAGTCAGAGGAGGACTAATAATTCAGTCCTGGTGCTGTTTGGTTCAGATAACCTTCATAAATGACCACACCATCCAGAGTTCCCCTACAGAGCTGAGTGGAAGAACTTGGAACATGTGTTGCTCCCTTGCAAGGCCTCCTCTCTTCCTGGTCCTACTCATTCTCCTAATCAGTTTTTCCTGTGAACCTTCCTAACAAAACATCTATGAGTCATTGTTTCAGAGCCTAAAGGCAGACCAAGGTGTTTTACATTTTTACTTATTGCTGTAGAAAATGGCCACAAAATCAGTGACTAGAAAAACAGCAATGTATCATCTTGCAGTTATGTAGGTCAGAGGTCCAATGGGAGTTAAAACAGAATTACTGTTGCAAACCAGTCAATGGGCTGAAATGGAAGTTTTGCAGAGCTGCATCCTTTTTTAAGACTCCTTTTTCCCAGGAAGAATCTGTACCCTTGCCCTTTATAAGTTTTTAATGGCCACCTACAGTTTTTGGTTGATGAGTTCTTCTCTCCTTTAACCCAGGGAAGTTTTTCCATTTCTCCTCAGACTATATTACTGATCTCCTCTGTTGTCTCCCTTTGCCACTTAAAGGTGCTTGGGGATTATGTGGGCCTACTTGAATGGCCCAGGGTACTCTCATGCTGTTTAGCAACTTTAGTTCATTTTCAATCTTAATTCCCATCTTTTCCAGGAAAATTAATATAGTCTCAGATTCTCACATTCTGGGGTAGGGGTTGTTCTTCCAGCTCTAGTAGATGGTAAATCCTGAGAGAAAGTCTCATGATAACAAAAATTACAGTATTTTCTGAGACCAGATATTATGCTACTCAACTGAAAATGTTATCAATTTCTTCCTTTTTAGGGGACTGTCAGCCCAGGAAAAGTCACCTCAAGATAAATTACATTTGTTTTTAACTTGTGTGGTCCATTTTGCTTCTGTTAATTACTTGAGTCTATGGCTAATTAAATCCAGATTTTAATCTAATCTGTGATTATATGGGTGGGGTAGGTAGTCTGTTTTTGTTTATCCACAAACACAAAAGAGCAAAAGGTTAGCAATAATGAAGTCATAAATCAGTGTTTTTTCAACCTGTGATTTAAGAGGGAAAGGTATGAACAATGCCTCTTTGATAGTAAATTCCTTTTGTATCCCAGTGTTCAAGAAGATACCACCTCAACTACCTAAGGATATTTCAGTAGGCACTCAAAATTATGAAGGTGGTTTGTTAGATTAGCTTGTTTCTGAGATATCTTCTATCATATGTTTTATTATTTTAATGTTATCGACACAGGAAAGTTAAGAATGAGGGTCCTCCCTGGTGGTGCAATGGGTTAGGATGCAGCACAGCAAGTTGGCCACAGTCCCTTCAGTGTGAGTTCGATCCCTGGCCAAGGAGGTGATCCACATGGCGCGGCAGAACTCTCCTGACCCTGATGCTCCCCTCAGCAGTGTACTTCATTTGTCTGCCTGTTCTGCTCCTTACTCTGTCTCTGGTGAAGCCTCTCACTGTTACATCCAGATTTCGAGTTTCCCAAAGACCAATAAGGAGCCAATTCTGATGCAAAGCACACGAGGGTCTTTATTGCAAGCTTGAGCCTGGGCTCCCAACATGCACCAATGCAGTGGCCAAAGTTGAGAGCCCCGAGCTAAGGAAAGGCAGGGTTTTTAATCACAGAAGAGGGGAATTTCAGTTCTGCAGTACATTGATTGGTTGACATTGAACAAAGTTATCTTGTCTTAACCTGGTTGGTCTATGCACATAAGATATGACCTTTGCTACTCAACTTACATACCTTAGGACATCTGGTGATTTCCTGGTATGTACTGGTTACTTGCCTACTTGCTAATTGGCTGTTGCTATGGGATGAGCAAGATTAAGGCATTTACAGTTAAACTCAGCCTTGGCGCCTTGTTGATAACTGAAACTTAGGCCTGGCTGGTTTAGAAGCATTCTGAAGCCTGTCATGGCATCAGTTTGGTCTTTTACTCACCACCCCTTCACCTCTGGCTTATACCCCAGTTCTCTATGAAAATAAAGAAATCCTTTTTTAAAAAAATGAAAGTTAAGAATGATATTTGGGAACTGTCATTATATAAACAAAATCACCATCAGCAGGCCTGGAAAGAAAACTGGACCTATAACAGAAATTGTGTACAATCTGACCAATGAGCTGAAGAAAAATAAAGTGAGAAAGGACAGACTCCTGAGTCATTCTACAAAGGAAATTTTTAAGTTTCAAGGAAAGTTTGGAAAACTATCCTCGGGAGATGAGGTACACAGAGCCATGGATAAAGTCCCCATGTGAAAGAGGATATTAGAAGCTAGAAGAGAGATGTTTAAATATGCTTACGCTATTTGATTTGAAGCCATACAAGGAGACTAAAATTGTTTGTCATATCTGAACTGTTGCTGAGAAACTAGGAAAGGTATTTCCAAAGTAGGATGCCAGCAACACTGAAAAACCTTGGGGGCTGCTTGCCAAGACTGTAAACTCCATTTGTCACAGAGCCTGTGTAGCACAGTTTCTTCTAAATTTATCTACTCCATTTGTTTTTGTCATAGAATTATAAACAATGTGAGGTTAGACACATGAAATTGCTATATGTGTTGCTTCTTTTAGCTCTGTCAGTAGCAGCTTTGTTTAATATCAACTGCACTGTTAAAATCTTATAAAGTCTCAGAGTCATTAGTTCCTAAAGCTTGGAGGGCTAGGGTAAAGGGTTTTGTTCTGCTCTGTAAGCTCTAATTGCTCAGCTCAGTGATTAGGACAAGGAGGTGTTACCTGTTAGTCCAGACTTGTAAACACTGGATGAATAAAGAAGAGAATGACTGAATGACTCCATACCAAAAAAAAAACTCAATGTACAAGTAGTATTTTTTTAATGTTTCTGTGATCTATGATATTGAGAAGATATGTAAATTTAACCAGATGAGATTGTTGATATATTATTTTTGACCTATCAAAAATAACTTATAGTTCAACCGGTTAGTAGTTCACATGTCTTTTTTCTCCTCAAATATCATATTCAGAATAAATCACATTTTACTAGGTTGCCCTGAGGGGCCAGCTCTTTGTATGTGTTTGCCCATGTTATTGTGTTTCATCTTGAAAACAACCCCTCAGTAGGCAAAATACTAATTTGATCCCCAAGATCCCTATCCCTGGTGCACATTTTTGTACATTATATCTGGCACATGGCTTCAGAAAAGCAGATTATCTGGGTGGGCAGGCCTAATTACCTAAATCCTTTGAATCTGGGTCTAAAAGTCAGACAAATCAGAGATCAAAAGCCAGAGGGGGATTTGTTAGGAGGTGACTATCCCTTGTTGACTTCGGGGGTAGGGGGGCTGCATAGCAAGGAATATGGGTGGCTTCTAGGTGTTAACAGTGGCTCACACCTGTAGTTCATCAGCAAATGAGGACCTCAGATCCACATCATGGTTGTCATCTGCTAACAGATGTTTGCTTGAGGAGCACTGGTGAGATCTTGAACAGAGAATCAGTTATATGTGATCTATGGAAACTGAGATAGTAAATGTTGTGTTTAAAACTCTGTGTTTGAGGATGTCATTATTATACAGCAGTCGAAAACAAATACTAACCCTCTTAGTTCTTTTACTTCGTTTGACAAAAGAGGAGTGAAAACTTAGTATTAATAACTAATTTTCTAAAGGACAGGAAGAAAGCAACTTAACCAAGACTTTTGACGGTGTTTAATATTTCTAATGTGCCTTACTCTTTGTAAAGAAAAGAGGTTTGAATGAGGACATGGGATTTAAAGAAGTAGGATTAGGTCAACAGTAAATTCTGTTGCAGATGAGAGGGCACACCACTGTCATAAGGGAGATCCTTAGCTGTCGTTGTATTAAACTTTACACATTTCTGTACATTTTCATAAGGAACTTATATCCTCAAGTTGAGAAAAGCAAAATATATTTGGCAAAAGAGAATCACATGGTGTCAGGAGTAAAGATAAACTGCATGTGGTGAGAGATGAGTGTGGTTTTGGGCAGCTTTGCTGGTTCATGTGACTTTTCCTGATTCACTTCCTCATTGAGTAAATAGCACACTAAGTCCAACTTCCGGTGCCACTTTCCTCATGTAAATCATATTCATCATATGTTGCCTATGGATCTACAGGACTAAGTAAAGCAGCATATAGAAGATTGTCAAATAGGTTCCATAGATTATTACATTAAGCAAAGTGTGTGTGTGCTCACGTGTTTATGTGCGTTGTCATTCGGACTTATGAAACTATGCAATATGCTTAGAATTGAAATTATTAAATAAATTAATGTTATTGTTTTTGGCACATGATAATCATATTTTGCTTAACTCATTTGGTAAGAAAAGTCCTCAGATTTTAATTAACCCAAAATTTGGAAATAATTTCACTGTTTTATTAAGTCTATTTTTATTAGCTTTATTTTAGAGATAGTATTATGCATATATGCTGAAAAAAAGTACAGTACACAAATGAGTAAAAAGAAATGGAATTTACTTGTGACTGAACCAGAAAGGGATGCTGAAACTTAGAGAATTTCTTTATCACATGACATACTATTTCTGGAAGAAACTGCTAAAGCAGAAGTGGGCAAAACTTTTCTTAGAGGGCCAGACCATGTGTAGACCATGGGATAGGATACACACAGTCTTTGTCACATCCTATATGTGCAGAAGGAAAGGGAGTGTGTTTACAGCACCTTAGAAAGCTAAAACTGTTCCTAGTTCCAGGATTGAACAAACTGAACCCAGAAATGGTACAAGAGTAAAATATTATGCCAAACTTCAAGAGATTACTTTTTAGGAAATTCTTTAATAAAAGTAAAATACACTGTAATTGCTACACAAATCGTGAGTATGTAGACTGAAACATTTTTTTAAAAATGAACTCACTGAAGTAATAAACTGAACTGAATAAAGTTACATTTTTAGCAGCTCAGACACTTGTGCTTGTGCAGCCGTGAAAGTGTCCCTTCTTCTTTTAAAAAAAAGTTATCTTCAGCTGCCAGGAACCAAGAGATGATTACCCTGAGCTGCAGCTATTTCAGTATCTATGGCAACCCCAGCCAATAACCGAGCACAGGAGGCTTACTAGAGCCTGACCGTTTCTGTCCAGCGCACATCTCTATTTGGCAGTGTTTTTGTAGAACTTCCCACTGGATTGCTGAGAATTTTTCAAATCTGCATTATACACTGAGATTTTTCTTGCTCTCCTCTGTTACCTTCCACGGGTGTCAGATCAGCCTAGAGTATAAAGCCCCTAAATTCCATCACCTTATGTAGTTTCTTGCATTGAGCTTGATACACTACACAGTCCCTTCTGAGTGGCTTATTTTTGCTCATTGTCTTTTCTTGTGAGAACCATCTTGCTTATAATTTCAGATTGTTTATTCTAGTTCTTTAGTTTTTCATTGTATCAATGTACCATGATTTATTTACCCATCGTACTGATTGGATGATTATTTTCAGTTTAAGATTATTATAAATTTGGGCCTTCCCTGGTGGCACAGAGGGTTAAAGCTCAGCACTAAGAAGCTAAAGCCACTTGAGCATGAGTTCCATCCCCGCCCGCCCCGGAGGTGACCCACAGGGCGAGGCAGACCTCTCCTGACCCACCTGCGTTCCCCTCAGCAGTGTACTTGGCAGTCGACCTTTTCTGCTCCCCACTCTGTCTCTGGTGAATCCTCTCACTGCCCCTGAGCCTCTGGCCTGTAAATAAATAAATCTTAAAAAAAAAAAAAGATTATTATAAATAGAGCTGCCATAAAACATTGTTGTACATGTCTTTTTGTGGATAATTGATCCACATTTCCTGCATGGAATTATGCAGAGCAGTATAATTTGGTAGATTATATGTATGCATATGCTCAGTTTTAGTAAATTTTGCTAAAATTCCAAATTTATTTTATGAACTTACACTCTCACTAGTAATGTATGATAGTTCCAATTGTCCCATTAAACTATATTTTCTTTTAGCCATACTGCTATGTATAAAGATATATCACATTTAGTTTTTATTTGAATGTCACTGAAAAACAAATACAGCTTTCCTGTATGTTTATAGGTCATTTGAGTGTCTCTTATAGTAACTTCGGGTACTTTATGCATTGTCCTTTGTATATATTTTTCATATTGATTGCCTTGATTTTCTTTACATATTCTGGAAAGGAATCTTTTTCGAATATACATAGCACAGATATGTTCTACTTTTTGAAATTGTTCTAATAGTATGTTTTTTCATATATCAGTGGATATGTTATATATATTATTCATTTTTGTACAGTTTGCTTTCTCCTCTCAGATGTGGTCCCCATAAAATTCCTACCCGACTTGTGAAGCATCACCATAGTACTGTGTGCTCTTCCTGCCCATTTTATCCTTCCCCTCCCCTCCCTTTTCCCTCCCCCCCCCCGCTGAATGACTCTGATTTATAGTTTGATTGCTAGTTTTGTCTTTTTTCCCCTTGATTCCTTATTTGGTTCCCCTATATTCCTCCTATAAATGAAACCATTGGATATTTTTATTCTTTCTTCTGACTTACTTCACTGAGATTAATCCCTTCTAGCTTCATCCATGTTGCTGAAATCAGCATGAATTTAATTTTTTTTAATTGTCGAATATTATTCCACTGAATGGTGTCTTTTGATGCAAATAAATTATTTTCATCAAGTTTGAAAGCAGATTTGAGCAGCTATTTTATCTTAAAGTGGTCTGATTTATTATTTTTTCTTTTTGTGGTATGTTTTCATATATTTTGTATCCTGTTTAGGAAATATTTGCTTATACCAAAGTTGTAAGGATAATATTGTCATGACAACATTCTTAGCTTCCTACTTTATGGTATATATTTCACATTTATTCCAATTTATATCTAAAAGTGAATCATTTATTGAAAACATTTAACTGAATCTTATTTTTTATATCATCTATGTCTGATTTTAAATAGAATGTTTAGTTTACATATAATTCAATTAGTTCATTTAGTTGGATTTAGTTCATTTAGCTGGAGTCTGATCTGCAGAAGTCTGCTTCAATTCCACCTCGCTTTGCAATCACTGTTCTCAAAGAAGTTCTCTCACAGGGTCTGATTCATTGGCTCATGTGATACATATATTCCTTGACTTCTTGTCTCATCAAGGGACATTTGTATATGCCATTTAGTACAGTATTCTTTAATATTAAGAAAAGTTTGAGAAAAAAGATTAAATCTCATTTTCACTTGACTTTTGTCCATGTTCTGTAGTATTTTCTAAGTATGTTTTGATTATAGTTTCCTATATTTTTAATATTTTCTATTTTCCATAAGTTTCAAAGAAAACAAATTTTTTTAAAAATTCCTGTTTTCTTCTTGATATAACTGGGAATCCAGCTAGCACTTTTTGAAGCTTTCAGTTTATCATCTTTATCTAAAAATGTGGACTATAAAGTGGTGTCAGAGATTTATGATTCTTCCTTTGCACTTCAGGTGTTTAGGATTTCTTGAATCTTACAGTACAATTTTACTGCATCTTGAATAAAACCTTCAGCTCAAGCAGCACTTATTAAAAGAGATAGGGTAGAAGAGAGATTAATATCATAGTCTCACAGTTCGACAGGCCCGACTTAAATTGTTATATCTACCATACACTTGATGTATGGTAATTGAGAAAATTGTTTAACTTCCCAAAGTCTAATTTCTTTACATATAGATAATCTAATAAGGGTTAAATTAGATAACATAGAATAATTTGTACATAGTTTTTTTTGCTGATAAACAAGGCAATTAAGATTATTATTCTAGATAAAGTTATTTGATTCAATCAATTGTGATATTAACTTTAAAAGTTTTATTGCAGAATTTTACCTTCTATAATACTTGGGTAGAAAACTACACATTTAAAACTTTCTTGGTGGCGAAACAAACAAGCAAAAATGGTTAATACTGAATCTTGTGTCCTAAGACCTTGATATCTGTGGGTTGAACTTACTGGGAGAAAATTTTGCTCACGGAAGCGTATGCCAGCTGGTGGTATGTTATCTTTTGTCTTGTCTATACCCTGACCTTTCAGCTTTATAACTTCCAAATGTTTATGTAATGAGAACTGCCCTTTTGAAATTGACACAGTGATTAAAATTGAAAATGAGTGCTGAGACTGTTCTCTAATAAATAGGCTAGATCTGAGCATACATCTGTCCAGCAAAAATCTTCTAAGCAAGCAGAAACACATTTCTTTGCTTGTATTGAAAGAGTGAAGGTGACATTTATACCATTTAATAATTTTTCTCTCCATCTGTTTATTCAATGGTGAGATTTAAGTTGGCAAATGCTATACTCACATTGATACTATTACTAAGCTATTTTTCAAATATTCAGCTTTCCGATGGATACATCTAGACCTTGATGACACATAAATGTCATACAAATGCAAACTTACAAGAAAGCACCATTCAGGAAGAGAACTGTAATCAAATGAAAATGCATCCTACTCTAGCATTTCACCTTGCTGGTAGATCTGCCAGTTTATCAGAGATTTCTAGAAATAGCAATAACAGGTGGTTCTACTTTCCTCACTTTCTCTACATATACATATTTTCTTTCACACACAGCGATAGTATAATACAATATATATTTATATATAAAATTGAAGCTATATATGTATTTATTATAATCTATCATGTATCTAAGCAATATATTCTTATTTAGGTTCTTACCTGAATAATGATGACTTGCAATTGTGTAAAGTCATCTTTCTCAGATGACTAATGGGGGGGGGGGGAATCTCAAAGCATAACAGAATACATACAATACTTCAACTTTATGCTTTTCTTTTTTTTTTAAATTGGCTGACCAGCCTATCTTTACAATCATTTATCCAACTGTTGCTCTTCACATTTTTTCATTGTTATTCTTTTTCTTTTTTTTTAAGATTTATTTATTTATTCATACAGAACTGAGGTACAGGCCAGAGATGCAGGGGTAGTGAGAGGATTCACCAGAGACAGAGTGGGGGAGCAGACAGAACAGGCAAATCGATGAAGTACAATGCTGAGTGGAGCAGCAAACAAGACAAGAGAGGTCTGCTGCGCCATGTGAGTCACCCTCAGGCTGGGGATCGAACTTTCACTGAAGTGGCTGCACTAGCTTGTAGTGCTGCATCCTAACCTGATGCACCACCAGGGAGGGCCCCTAACTTTATGCTTTTCAGTGAGCATAGAAAGTCACAGGAAATAGTGGCAATATCAATACAATCATTTTATTCATGCATAATTGAAACAAAGTTATAGATTAGATTGGACAAAGGTTTCATCTTTTTCCTCTTCCTTGCTTCTATTTATTTAATTTGAGTCACGGTGGACTTCTTGTTCTTTGGGTACATCAAATTGCATCCTTAGACATGGTTTTAAGAATTTTATCCTTAACCTACCCATCTCCTTGGAATACTCATGTTCTATATTTCTGTATGACTGACTCCACAACTCAAGTCATGATTTTGTTACAGAGGAGAGTGAGGGCTACCTGAAACCCCCAAACCTAAACAGTTTCTACCATCCACCCTATCAAGACAAAACATATAATAGTACATAACATTCAATGGAAAATTCCTTTAACACAATTAGTGTGCAATAAAGAGTATAAAAAGAAAAAGTATATAATTTCCAAATTAGTTACCCAAAATTACATATTTTCTAATGAGTAAAAGCCCAGATAAACAGAGTTGTCCCAGAGTTGGGCCACTGAGGCCCCCAAATTTGCAATGAGTCTAAGGCACCTTCTGGTGCAGACCCATGGAAAAGGGGCAGAAGAAGGCAGACAAGTCTGGAAGGAAAAAAATAAAATCAAAATCAAAATAAAGGCTGCTATTATTAACCTCCCCCTAGGTTTCTCACCCACATATGTTTCAAGTGTCTCTTTTCATGTCTCCCAAGTCCCTGGTACAAGTCCAAGACCAAGAAGGAGTGCAGTTACTTCACATGTCTCTCTGCTCCATGTTCCTGCTCTTCTAGTCTCCATTTCTCTCCACATCACCTCAGCCAGTTTTTCTCAGTCTTCTCCAGCTTCTCCTCCCTGTTTCACTCCACCCTTCCTTAAGGCAGAGCAGAGAAACTGGAGACTTCCCTTTCCCTGGGGACCACACTATTATACCTTCAATGGGCTTCTCCTGCTCACATTCTTTAATCTGCTACTCTGTTTAATATTCCTCAGGACTCCTAACACCATCTAAGATTATTTTATTTGCCTTTAAAGATATCTCCCCTCACTGCAATGTAATCTACATGATCTCAGAAACTTGTGTTTTTCACTATTTCCTTATGTGTAGAAAGGTGCTTGGAATATATTAGGGCTCAAAATAGGGCTCAAAATAGTCCTTGAACACATGAATGAACAGATAAAACTTGCCAAGCACATTCAGTTTACTTCTAAATTTTGTTTCAAGATAGGATCTAAAGCTAATCACATTTAGTTATGGTGACCACCTTTAGTTCATCTGAAATCCAATAGTTTCACTTCCATGTGCTGTATAGAGAAATCAAACAAAGGATCAGGCAAGACAGACTTTAAAGCCAGCACTTGAAAGATGAGCTTAGATCTGTGGCATCCAGGAAGGGGGAAGGGGAAGTAGAGGGGAGTGGAGGAGAACATGATGCGATGCATTGTGGTGGCCTGGGAAACGACAAAAACGAACTAACAAAAAAAGATGTTGCCTTTTCATCTGCTGTGATCCTAAAGATCATGACTAGTGGGAGACAGCAGGTTCAGGGGACACTTCTGAGCACCTGCTACAGAACCCCCGCTGGCCATCTCCCTGGTGCCTGGGATGACTCGAATTCAGATATGTGCTACAGTCATGTCTACTTGACTGTCCCCAGTGTTGTCTCAGGGACTGTGTGGGCTCCTGTATCCTCACCATGGAATTGGTCCTCAGCCACTTCACCCTCCCCACTGACCCCAGAGGACTTTGTACCCAGAGATGTAGGATGTAGTGTGGTAGTGTTGTGCTCTCTCTCTCCCTCTCTCTCTTCCTGGGTGTTTTGGTGGTGGGAAAACTATAGTTACCTCACCTGATTTTTCTTAAATCCTATCCAGGGTTTGCAGCTGGCTGTCTCCTCACCCTGTCCTCACAAGACCTGCTCTCTGTAGAAGTACATCCCATGTGTCTCCTTATAAGGACACCAGTCTTACTGTCCCTCCCTTATGAGGTCATTGAATCTCAGTTGCCTCTTCAAAGGTCCTATTCCAAATACTTTCAAAATAGGGGTTAAGCTGTGGCATAGAATACAATGCATAGCAGATTTATATTGTCTTTAGGTGACTGATTCATGTCAAAACTGGCTGCTACTGATGGGCACTTCTTGTACACTAACAATCTGCTACCAGTAAGGCTCTCCCCAGCTCTGATTCCTCGTTCTGCTTTTTCCTGTTATTATTTTTTTTTTAATATAATATGAAAAACACTGTCATGAACTTTCATGCTTTCCACTCACTTAACACATACTTATTTTCAGGAGTCACAGTCTGAGCCCTCAGGCCTATTTGATTATGCGAAGATTGCAAGATGTAAAAGATTATCCATGTCCTCTCAAAAACCTTTCTTAATTTGGTACAAATTCCATGGGATTTGGCAATTCTCATTCATAGCTATGGTTTCACTGTCCTTTCCTAGTTTTCTTGCAGAAATCTAGGAGTTTCCACCCTCTGTTTTTCATTCTCTTAATTGTTTTTATTTGGCTAAATTTAAAAAAGCATAGGGGGGAGGTTGCCCATTATATTTAAAAACAGATAAAACAAGTTATTCCATTGTTATTATTATTATAAAAGCTCTAAAGCAAAAACTGTAGATTATAACAGAATTATAGATGAACAAATATACTCCAAATATTTGTACCTAATGTAATAATAATTAAGAGTCACCAGCATTTATTGAGCTCTTTCTTTATGCCAGGTATTGTGCTAAGTGTCCATTAATGAAAACCTAATTAATACTGTTGCAAAGGCCTTCTGAATAAATTTAGAGATCTAATAGGTTTTGTTAAATGATTCATGAATTGGACAGCCTCTCTTCTCGCAAGCAGGAAGGTGCTGAAATGGGTTGTACAAAATGGAAGGATCTTATAGGAAGAAAGAGGGTGGGACAAAGTTATTAGTGAAAAGAAGATTATTTCAGGCAAAGTCACCTTCCCTTAGGGGAAGGCAAGGAAGCCTATCATGCAGATTACTTCACTAGCACTGACCAGACCAGATTGATGGCTGTAACATGCCACTTTGGGGAGACAGAAAATGCAATTAGGTTGTTACAGATACAACTCCATTAAGGAGCTGTGCCAAAAAAAAAAAAAAAAAAAAAAAAAAAAACATGTAGAGGGCCCTCCCTAGTGGCTCAGTGGGTTAGGATGCAGCACTGCAAGCTGGCCACAGACACTTCAATGCAAACTCCATCCTGGTCCCGGAGGTGACCACATGGCGCGGCGGGCCTCTTCTGACCCGCCTGCTGCTCCCCTCAGCAGTGTACTCGGTCAATCTGCCTGTTCTGCTCCCCACTCTGTCTCTGGTGAATCCTCTCAGCACCCTGCACCTCTGGGCTTGTACCCCAGTTGTGTATGCATAAATCAATAAATCTTTAACAAAAATGTAGAGATACTTGGAAAAGACAAGTGGGTAGAAAACCACAGGAAGAGGCTGGCCCTTGTCTTTGGCAATGGCAATGACACCCATGATCTTGATGTAGTATCTCCTTTAGTCCCAGCTAAGACTGACCTAAATGTCTTCTTTCTGGTCCCTGCCACAAGTTCCCTGAGTTTGTGGCAGGCTCCTAGGCCTCTGTGGCCTCATTACAGACCCACCTTATTTGGCTGGGCATTTTCACATAAAAGGGATGGGTAATGTGGGGGGTAACTTTTGGAGGGAGCAGAAGGTTGTGCTATGTTTATGGATCCAGCTATATATACTCTGTGTTTTTTAATTGTGAGTTCAGATTATTTACATTTAGAATGATTATTGATATATGAACATCTGTTGTTGCCATTTTTCCCTTGTTTGGTGTGGTTTAATCTCCCTTTTCAATTCTTTGTGTCTGTTTCTCTATTCATTTTGGAGGCAAGAGCTCATTCTAATATTTCTTGGAGTGGTGGCCTATTGTTATATACAACAATTCTATTAAAGATCTATCGTACCAAGAATTTGCATCCATAGTCTTTACAGGGAAGATTACAGACTATCTTTTAGAGCATGCACTCCTTAATAATTTGGGGTCCCCTAAACCTCTCAATCACATGCTAACAGCTTAGATATTCATACTTGGCGGGCCTAGCATGAATGATACCTTTTTGGGCTTCATGTTTCTGTTATTTTTTTTAATAGCTCTTTTAAACACTCTAACACAGACATACAAGCATTAAATTTTATAAGTGTGCATATTTCTGAACATGAATCTTATGGATTACTTAATTTTGAAAAATTATACTTGTAATTCCTATGAGACTAATACTATGGCTATTAAAGCTGGGCATTAAATATTGGTATACTTGCCTAAAAGAAACCATATGTGATAGAAATTACATTTGGAAGAAAATCAACAAAACCAAAAAATATAAATTCAAAAGAGCAATAATAAAATGTATTTCAGTATTTCATGCTAGTTTCTTTGCTGCTTATTCAATCTCTAGTAACATTACTACGATATATGTTAAATTATGTTATAAAAGTACTCAGAAAATAAACAATTATGTCATAAGTGTTCCCATTGTATAAAAGCAGCATATTGCTTAGATGGTGTATAACCTATTTGTTTCATAGTTAGTTACTTCTTGTATATCTACAGAGAAAATAAAACCTTAGCATGGTTTACTTTACAATAATATAGACAATACAGATTGTCAATTTTCTCTCCATGCCCAAATATCTATCAGGAGAAAATCTGGATTATCTGGCACTGAATGAGCAAAAATACAAGTTTAGCTTTCTGTGCTAGATGATTGAAAATATCTATGGATCAATTTATCAAGGTTTAATTGAACTACAAATCCAATAAAATTTGGAATAGTACAGTTCAAAGTAGAACACAAATATTTTAGGCTTTAGTTAATGAACACAGACAAATGGAGACTTTTGAAGACTTCTGCTTGTGTTCAGTACATCCTTAGAATGTATCCATCATTCAAAAATATATGACATTTACTTACAATGAACAATTTTTGTGCCATAATTATACAGTATCACTCAGTGCTTAATAAATGAAACTATGAAAAAGCATGCAACAATAGAATTTTAAAAATAATTTGTCCTCATCTATATTTTAGTTTTTCCAAGTCTATTTGCTACCTCTTATCATCTCAAGGCAGTATTAGGCAAATAATAGCTGCTAAATAGGTGTTTTACTTGTATGTATGAGTGGTCAATCTTTGGAGGAAATAAAGTGGTAGATGTGGTATAATAGATTACATTCATTATAAAAAACATGATAGTTGATAAAATGGGTCATCTGAACAAGAAGATCTATACTAGTTACTAATGCAGTTGTCATACAACATTTTCATCTGATACATTGAGTGAGCACATTGGTTCAGAATTACCAAAATTAGTTGATAGGTATAGATTCACTTAACTTTGTCAGAGCCTCATAATATTTGAAAGATATGATCTTTATCTCTGATATACTTTTGAAAGTGTTATTACTTTAAAAATTTACCAAGGCTGGGCCCTCCCTGGTGGCGCAGCGGGTTAAAGCACAGCACTGAGAATCTAGAGCTGCTTCCCCATGAGTTTGATTTCTGCCTGCCCTGGCAGTGACCACATGGCCCGGCAGACCTCTCTTGACCTGCTCGCTGCTCCCCTCAGTGGTGTACTTCGTCGATCTGCCTGTTCTGTTCCCCGCTCTGTCTCTGGTGAAGCCTCTCGCCTCCCCTGAGCCTCTGGCCTGTACCCCAGTTCTGTATGCACAAGTAAATAAATCTTTAAAAAAAAAATTTACCAAGGCAAGTGCAAAAATCAAAGGTAAAATTGACTCAGTAAATCAAAATGACAAAATTATAATGGTGGAAAAGAGATTTGTGGTTACTAGAGATAACAGAGAACAGGGAGTGGTCTGTGATCCATCAGGGTAGAATGAAGGAAATCTTTGGGTGATGGCATAACTCTGTACTTGTATGATTGGTTGTTCTAGGACTCTACCAATCTGACAAAATTATATAGAACTATATATTCACACAGTGTCAGTATCAGTTTTCTGGTCTTGCCATTGCTCTGTAGTTACATAAGATCTAATCTTTGGGAGAAACTAGTATTTTGGCAATACTTCCTGCGATACTATGAATATATAAAAATGGCTGAACAGAATTAATCTTGACTTGTATCATAGTCGTGTGATTTTCCCTCACCGCTTGCATTTGAATGTTTTCTACAGTTCTAGTTAGAATGGTGCTATTTACAAGCTGTACATACTTGGGCTTTTGACAAGCAGTTGCAGGTGGCATATCAACTCATCAAACGCATCATGTACTCTTGTTTTAAAGTGATGAACACATGGCATTCAAGCTGATATTTCGCTTTTGGAGGGCAGAATTTCTCAAGTGTTTTGGTAGAGAAACTGTTGTGACACTTGCTCGTTTTTACCTTTATTGCAAATATGTTTTTTTATATATTCCAATATAATAAAAAGTGTGAAATACTAGAGTTGTCCAGATTTTATAGTTTCTCTCTGATGTCAAATGCACTTTGAAAAAACATCAATATTCTGTTATTTGCAGAGTGCGTTTCTTGTGTTCATACTTGTTATACTTCCTCATAATGTATAAATAATGCTGCAAGACATACTGCTGACATCTTAGCATATACATATATATGTAAGTACATACACACATACATGTACACACACATATATACACATACACATGTGTGTGTGAATGTGTGTGTGTGTGTGTGTGTAAGGTATAAGTGGATGGGAAAGGAACTAGAATCCTCATACCTGCCCACCTCCATCAATGCTAGGGATCCTTCCTAGACAAATATACCCTCTCATTGTTTCACTTTGCATTTCCTTAAACACTGGTGAAGATGAATGTCTTAATATTTATTTCCAGTTGTGTTCCCTATTTATGAATTGCTGCTTTATAGTGATTTTGCCTATATTTTTATATTTCCACGGATTCTTTTAATTGATTTAAGGAGTTGCATCTAATTATTTGGAGATTTTGTTATATATGGTACAAATCATCCTCCTTAGTGTAGCCTCACTGTAAAAAGAACAAATATATTTTAGGATTTAAAGTAAAAAAATAAATACTCAAGCATTGCTTGTGTGATTGATACACAAAGAACAAAAGGGAATAGGATGAAAGTCCCAGAAACATGTAAAATGTATAAAAGAGTTTAGGCTTATCTCAAAGCCATGAGGCACCGTTGATGTGTTTTAAGTCAGGGCTACGAGGGGGATGAGGTATGAAGATGAATGAGGCTTTATAACGGAGGTTCATTATAAAAATTTAAGCTAATTGAAACCTCTTAGCAAAGACATTGGAACATGTTAAGAATTTAACACATTTCTTTTGTTCCTTGTTAATATGAATGTACTCACTCCTATTAATATTTGTGTCAGAAGGCGACGCTGATGTTTGGTGAAGCTAAATGATTATTCCAATGTCACAGTTATAAAGAATCATGGACGACAGTTTCTAAGTGAGATCTCATTTTGAGTATGATATCCAGAGCGTAAGCGTGTCTACAGCAATTCATGAGCTCACAACACACATCCAGCCAAGGGAGTGATCCTGTTACAGATCAAAACATTAAGGGTATTAACAACCAAAATTCCATCTGCATTGGGTCACTCTCTTGGGAGTCATACCATGTGCATGCGATTAATGTTTTGGAGGCCAAGAGGCTCAGTTACAATAACATTTAGAGAATAGGTTTTAGGAAACAATATTCTTCTCATTATAGTGTTAGCCTTGCAGGATTTACAGGTGCCATTTTTCAAAATTAAGTAATCTACAAGATTCATGTTCAGAAACATGCACATACTCTGTGAGCCTTCAATAAATACTAGCTGACTGACTGACAGATAAACACCCCCATAAACAGATAAACACTTCTAAGTGAACTATACCCATATATTTAAAGAGACAGCATCAGATCTACGTGTATAGAGATTAAATATATGAAAGACATGGCAAAAAAGAAATAATCAAAATGTCTCCAAATAGTGACTCCTGAAGAGCAAATGAAGATAAAGTCCAGCAATTATTATTTTATCACAAATGCAAGTTTTACAAAGTAAATTTCTCCACAAAAGGGTGTTCTTCAGAGATTACAAATAAACCCATTCTATAACATTTTATAACTTCAAATCTCTGCTCTTCCTATCAGTGAATTTTTAGAAAATGGTGTGCCATAATATGTGCTTATAAATATGTAGTGCTATATATTTTTTAACTTTTTATTTTAAAGCCATACGAGGTCAGAAGAGCCATGCAAATTGTACAGTTAATGCCTGTTGGTTTATTTCGTGAAAAAGAAGTAGGGCAAGTACTTGAAAATTGTTGGTTCATCTAATGTTGTTTTGTTAATGAAGTTAACCAGGAAAAGGACATTTATTCTGGGTCAGAATCACTCTCTGTATAGAGAACTGTCCAGGTCTCCAATTTCCTCTTGCAAACCAAACATGTACATGTCATTGGTGTGTCTCAACCACACAGCATGAGTGTGAGTGTATATGTGTGTGTGTGAGTGAGTGTGTCTTGCAATGGAAGTGCATCCTTAGTGATTTATGCATGATTAAGTTATCAGACTATGCTACAGGAATAAACAGGTTGAATGGATACATAGGATTATTTAATATTAGAATTATTCCAGGTTTTTTCTTAGAAGTTTGCTGATGTTTTGTAACCAGACATATACCATAGGTATTTAACACTTGCTTATCTCAATTAGCCTATGGTGATTGGTTTTGCCAGATGTCATTTTGCTTAAAGCTTTTGTCTCCTAAGATCTTACTGACAATGTTAAATGAAGACTTACTATATATGAGGAGGTCAAAACCAAAGCGAACAGTCTGATTACATCCTCTCCTTTTAGTTTCCACTATGCTCAAATCTCATTAAATACCTTTAACTATATCAATGAGCCAATTCCCAATAATCCAAGTGATATGTAGCAACATTTGGATTAAAATCTTAGGTCTAATTGTTACTAGTTTTATGAACTTAGGAAAGATTTAACTTCTTTTGAGTTTAATATTTTTGCATCTCAATTCTGGGAATAATTCACTAATTTCTTTTGACAAGATATTCTTAAAACTATGTATTATTTGGCCCTTCCTGGTGGTGCAACCGGTTAGGACACAGTACTGCAAGCTGGATGCAGCTGCTTCCTCACGAGTTCAATCCATGGGCAGGAGGTGATCACATGGTGCAAACCTAATTTTCAAGATGAGACATAGGAAACTTCTGCAGAATAGGAAATTTCTGACTGAAGGAGGGTCGTGCTCTAGGGCAGACTAAAATCTATGCTATTCTGACCAGACCTAAAGGAGAAAGTGAAAGTCCTCAACAGTAAAAGCTCATAAATGTCTAAATTATGCTCTTTCTACACTAATTTCTTCCTTTCTTTCACTGAAAATAAGTAAGATTGAATGGAAGATACAGGTCTGCAGTTGTAGGCATTAATTTTTTTTTTCTAGAACTACTTACTTAAACTAACTATAAAGCCCAAATACTGTAATATCATAGGGGGCATAAGAATAGGTAAGTAAATGAATGACTTTTATCAGAAAATCTTAACTATAAGGCCACCCTGTTGATTTAAGGGGTTAACTCTCAGTAACTAACAAATATTCACCAGTCACTACTGCTGCAAAAGCTCCATCCCCGGCCAAGGAGGTGACTCACATGGTGTAGCAGACCTCTCCTGTCCCACCTGCTGCTCCCCTCAGCAGTGCATTTCAGTAGATCCACATGTTCTGCTCCCCACTCTGTCTCTGGTGAATCCTCTCACCCCATCCCCCCCAACACACCTCTGACCTACACCCTCGTTCTTATATGTATAAATGAATAAAATAAATACTTTTAAAAAACATCCTAATATATATGAAAACATGTAGGCCCAAAGACCACCTTCCCCATATTTATTGCTAGCTTTATATCTATTCTTAATGCTTGCTCTTTTTCCTCTGCCCGTCTATTCCTGCCCCCCCTCCTGTTTCCCTTCTCTCTTCTCTCTTCTCCTTTCCTCTCCCATCCTCTCCTCTCCTCTCTTCTCTCTCTCTCTCTCTCTCTCACACATTTTCCATCCCCTATAAGTAGATATGGAACAGGGGAAACACATTATCCAAGATAACACACGAGATATAGTGGACAGAAACTGAGTGGTTTGATTACACAGATTATTTTGAATGTCTTTAGAGGAAATACAGAATAAACAGGAACAAAAGACAAAATAATTTTAACCATTTCCAACACAAACAATCAAGGGTTATTCCTAATACACAAAGAGCTTTTCTGAATGAATAGGAAAGCAGATCAACTGTAAAATGCTTCAAGAAAACAAATAGGCATGTCAAAATTTACATGGAAAAATGCTACATGTGCAATACTATCTGTTATTCATTAAGACACTATTAGAGGGGCCCTCCCTGGTGGCACAATGGGTTGGGACAGCAGCACTGCAGGCTGGTGCAGCCTCAGTGTGAACTCGATCCCCACCTCACCCCTCCGCCCCAACCCCCATGATCCACAGGGTGTGGTGGACCTCTCCTGGCCCTCCTGCTGCTCCCCTCAGCAGTGTGCTTCAGTGACCTGCCTGTTCTGCTCCCCACTCTGTCTCTGGTGGGTCCTCTTGATGCCTCTGCACCTCTGGCCTGTACCCCAGTTCTGCATGCATAGATAAATAAATCTTAAAAAAAAAATAAATGGATACTATTAGAGCCTCTGTCAAAAACAGAGCAGTCAAAATTCTACCACCTGAAGAATTCCTTGATAGTGCAGTAGATTAAGTCTCATTACTATGAAGCTAGCCATTGCCACTGTAGCATGAGTTCAGTCCCCAGCCAGGTAGCTGACCCACATGGCACAGCAGGCCTCTCCTGTCTCGTTTACTGCTCCCCTCAGCAGCATGTTTCAATAGATCTTCCCATTCTGCTCCTTACTCTGTTTCTGGTGAATCCTCTCACCAGAGGATTCCAATTAAATAGGTTGGCTACATGAGACCCTGGAGAGGGTGATATTAAAATTAGAATTAAAATTCAGAAATAACTGTCTTCTGGAGAGTTTGAAATGTATCTTCCAAGATATAAATGCTCAAGGTAAATATTTCAACTTGTCTTAAAAATATGCACAAATTATCAATGAACAAAACCCCGAAAAATATGTGTTACATATTTGGATTGATCTTAAACTGTGTCCTAGAGGAAAAACTGCAGTTGTGATTCCTGATATTACAGATAACCCCCTACCCCCACCACCAAAAAAAAAAAAAAAAAAATCTAAAGAACAGAAAATCAAAAAGAACTATGTGGTCAGATGCAGGTATTGGATTATTTCAGTACTTGGACTAAAATATGGCAAATGCCAGGCACCAAGGGTGATAAATTTAGAATACTGAAATTTGAGCAGAAAAGGGAAAAAAGAATCAAAGTTTCTGAAAGTAACTAAAACAACAAAATAAACCAACCCCTCAAAAACAGAAAAGCAGTCACAGCATCCATAGCATATTAGTTTAAGAAAAGTTTGGGAGTAACAGAAAAATTCTCCAAAGTGGCCCTGTACTAAGTTGCTCTCCAGTGATAAAGGCAAAAAAGATGATGACATACTCCTTTTGAAATACAGTATACAATATAAATCCCAGGGAAGGGGAAATGTTTTCAGCAGCTCAATAAAGAGGTAACTAAGTCTCTGGAATGCATTTCTAGCTAGATGTATGGACAAAAACATGAGGGCCATATAATTTTCTTACATAATTATAATGACACCAAGTTAGGATTTACCTTTTTTCCACCATTTTGTCAAAATCACTTGACTCCTTATAGATAATGAACTAAATATCCTCTTAATAGCCTGAGCATCTTTCAATAACTTTGAGGTTAGAAGAATTGGCATGCCTACGTGCAACAAAACTAATTCAACATTTCCTCTCAAAGTCATAATTTGTGAGGCATAAAAATTTTTCTTCTTATAGATTATCTTCACTTAGAAAATAATTCCTGCTGTCTTCTTCCTTATCTAACCCTCTCCCCCTACCTTTTTCTTTTCATTCAATAGCAGCTGGAAAAAAAAATTGCTCCTTTTTCTTATATTTTTATTTCTTCTACCTTTAAAAAAATGTTAAAAAATATTCCTTAGCTTTTCCTTTCCTGAGGATTAAATTCTTTCTGACAAAATGGACATGCAGTTAACATTTTAGTGACTGTAAAATCATTTACAAGATCAACAGCCAATGATAGCCTTATAAATTTTTGTATGCATAGCATTTAAGTGTGTTTTAAATTATTATCCCAATTTTATTAACTAAATCATATATCTACATCAACTACAAAAGAGAAAACAAGGTTCAGATCTAGTAAGAGGTAGAAAGGAAGTTCCTGAGCAGAGATGACTGAATGGAGAGCAGCAGTTACATGCCACCGTTCACTGCCAGCATTCTGGGCAATAATACTGATAGCTTTTAGAGGGACACGACACTTACTGTTGTCAGACAATTCAAGGTATTTAGAAATAACATTATCTTTTATAGTCTCAACACTAGAGAATAAGTAGCCATGGCAGATTCCAGGAGAGAGGTACTATTCTATCAGTCTGCCTTTTTCTTTTTTCTTTCCTTATACTTGTCAAATTTAATTATTTAGTGAAAGACTTGGTGTATAAAGAATATATGCAACTTGCTGATGTCATCGATTTTCAAGACCATAATACAATGATTTTGTATGTGTGTGTGTGTTTCACTTTTTCTATTTCTAAAGATGGAAACTCAGCCCTTATCTTTATCTTTGGTTCAGATTTTGCAAACACACCTTCAGGTTTTTTTTCATCAGAAAAGTCACATCCAGCATCATTTTAATAGCTATCTGAGTATCTATCAAAGATGCATTACCACTAGGAGGGCAGAGAAGGAGTGAGTGTCAAATTACTAAAGAGGTGACATCCTAATTAAAGGAGTCCTATGTGGAATGCCCAAGAGGCTATAGACAGAGCCAATGTGATTGTGAATTCTTGTCTCTGCAGATTTCGGTATGCTAAGAGCTGGTCTTCTAATTAAAATCTTTTATTTTGTCTAAGCCCAAAGAACTCTTTGCATTCACCCTGCCTAGGAACTGAGTTGCTTAGAACAAAAAGATTTATCCCAGAAAAAGAAAATCAGGGTTATAATAGTCCAGATATATAAATATGTATATAGACTATCATTTTCGTGTAGTAAATGGTAGAAAGATATTCGCGTGACAGTTGAGAAAGTCATGTGGAGGGCTTGCTTTATCACCTCCTCTGAGCATGTTTTCCAAGCTGCACTCTTGGCAATCCTAAACCTGGGCCATCATTAGTCCTGCGCATGGAAGCAATGAAGGTGTCTCTTAAAGTAAATCATTTGAGGATTTTTATAATCTCGAATAAAATTTTCTAATATTTTTTTCTAAGTTTTCCAGGTTTAGGGTTTTAATCTTTTATTATTTATTGTGCAGCAGTTTTGAAGAGCAAGCCCTGGGTAAATATTCGGATGACAAAAATCTGTATGGAACAATGTGTTATTAAAAACTAATTGGTTATTTTTTTTCTTATTATCACTGTTCTGTCCTCTGGTGCTTAAAAATTAATAGCATGTGGGTTTATAAACCTTTGGCTCTTGATCAGTAAAATTGCTGATAAATGTATTTTAGAGATTGCATGGGAGAGAAAGTCTGCATATAAATTTTGTTTTCAGTACCAGAAAGATAGGCATCCATTTCAACTGAACATATTTTCCAGTGTTTTTATGATATTAGAATAAAGAAAATTACATGTCAACAAAACAATGCAAAATAAATCTATTTCGAATTGCAATAATAACTTTGAAAGTTATTACGAAAGATGTTAGTAACCCAAATACTGTGGAGTAGCAGTAACACTTTATTATTTATGAGGTTTTAATAAAATAACAGACCGTTATGAGTACTTTTTAAATTAAGAATAAAATCTTAGACTCTATATATATTCCTGTTTTAGGTGGAATTGATTTGTATTTGCCTGTTAAGTCTTAGGTATGAACTTGGTTAGAAATTAGAAAACCTGAAAGGGTGAGACCCTTGAATAAAGTTGGAAAAACAGAAAACAAATGTATGGAGAAGCAGGACAAAATGTGAAGTCAGAAAGACTTTGACTATTGGTTGTATATTTTTAAATCTAGCACACATTGTCTATTTATATATTTTTAAGTCTAACATACATTGAAATCGCTTAAGGAGGAAGAAAAACAGACAAGAAGGAAGCAAGGCAATAGAAAATAGGGGAAAAAGGGGAAGTAAAAAGGGTAAAGTGAATGATCACTGGTAGTTATGTGATGAGAACTGAATCATGTGGAAGTAGGCTTTATATTATGCTGCTCTAATACAATTCTAGCTGTATTTTTTTTTTAGCATAAATAACAAAACATTACTTCTATCCTTTTAAGAATAAGTATCAATCTTCTTACCCACTGAGATTTTGAAAAGACTACTCTAATTTTGGATTGTGCATGACATTTGGACCTTCGATTTATTTGTGACAGCAAGCTTGTCCTATAATTGCCATCTTCCAGGGAATCTTTTGTTCCATTATGATTTCCCAGAACATTTTATTCTCAAAAAGATGTAGTGCAAACTGCTTCAACATTTGAGCATGCTCCTTTAACTTCAGTAGGTTTAGAGTATTTAAAATTATCTTTTGAATCAGAAAAAAAGGAAGAGAGCGATCAGAGCTTAGACACATTTTAACATTCATGTAGAATAGTAGAATATTCTTTTTTTTTTAGATATTGACAAATATTATGGGATATAGCCTGACCCATAAACAACTCGCTCCTGATACATATTGATAATGTAAATATGTAGATGAAAACAAAGTCAGATGTTGAAATAGAGTATTTTTGAGTGTTTTTTCTTTCTTTCTTTCTTTTCTCTGAGTGCTTTTTAGCAAACTAATTTTTAGGCAAGTTCATGATAAACATAATAATGCTGATTTTTGAATAATGACAATCAGTTCATGTGTTCCTAGGTGTTTTTTTTTTTGATATATGAGGAATAATGACTGTGTTTTATGAATATTACATTGTTGTTCACAAATCATCTTTGTGAATTTTAAAAATGAGCAGTGAATGATTAGGAAAATATGCTTTTTTATTTTAAGTTTACATAAGTAATTTCAGTTCTCATTAGCATTGTATTGAGGCCAATGTGAAAATATCTTGTAAGAATTTACTATAGAATGTGTTTATAGTACACATATATATACTTGTGAAAAATGATCTAGGTGACACAGAAGAGTAGCAGGATGGTTATAAATAAAGTGAGAGAGGTCAAAAAACATATTCTTCAACAAAATGTGACTGATGAAAAAAATTATAACAGAAACATATGACAAGGCACTATGATTTAGATTTAAATATAGCTCTGGGCTTCCAGATTGCCAAGTCAAATAACAGTGCATTTCTCATTATATGACAAAGAAAATATTCCACATCTTCTGACAAGAAGAAGTAGAGTATCACTATGCAAATAATAAGGGAAATGATTCTGCTGGGATGAAGTCAATTCTCAAGATTATCAGTGGTCTTATGCAATTATTGAGATAGAAATTTCCTTGATATTCTGGGTAGTGTAGGGTTTTATTACTGTGAATATTGATTTTTCACAACCATTTGCAGAGTTATGTAAGAATGTAATATATAGTAGAACAGAACCTTTTCACATTTGTAGTTCTCTGCCTGAAATTCTCTCCTTTCCTATCTCTGCTACATCTAAGTAACTTCTGTTCATACTTTAAACCCCATCCCAAACTTTACCTGTTAATGAGAGGTCTCTAACCCTCGTTAAGCTTGCTCATAGCACTCAATATGGGACCTTCAACCTTTGGAGTTGATTTACTTCCTCCCACTAAACTATTATCTTCCTGAAGGCATGGAATATCTGAATTTAATATTTTTCTCTTAGCATGTAATATTGTTTTTGACATCCAGGAGATGCTCAATAAATCTTTGGTGGTTAGATGAATGGATGAATAATTTAAGTTAGGATTATGTTGGGGAGTCTTACGACCAAGGGGTTTGGGTAAGGCTGTTGAATATAGAAACTGAGAGGAAAAGCAGAGGGTTCAGCCTTAGGGCTTAGGTGCTTCATGCTTCCTTGAACAGTTTCCCAATAGTTAAAAGTCAACATGGCATTGATATTTTTGATGGAGTTTGGTGAAGGATGAGAAAAGGTTTTATTGAATCACATTTACAAAGTGCAAGCTGCTGTATACTCAAGACCAAAAGGGGGGAGGGGGAGGACAGAAAAACCTTGATATCTGTTCTATAAAATGGATTTTTCATGCATTTATTTTAAGAATGTCTTTATCA
Organism: Condylura cristata; assembly: GCF_000260355.1. NCBI lineage: Eukaryota > Metazoa > Chordata > Mammalia > Eulipotyphla > Talpidae > Condylura > Condylura cristata. The sequence continues at coordinate 15,502,135 of NW_004567113.1, forward strand.
AAGTTGCTTTTGAGAAAGGCAATTTATATTTAGCAAGAACTGCTATTAATTAGTATTCATGGGCATAGCCTTTCTTTCTGTTTGTTCTGAAGATCTAAAATTGCAAGGAAAAAATGCCTGCCATTTAATTATATCAAATCAGATATGTGAACAACAGAATTCCAGCATCAAGGACTGTATTAGCAAATTTTGCCAATTAGAAACACACAGCCAGTACCATGCACTTTCCTTTTGCATTAGTGGCTGCTAAACCCTATAGTGACATAATAAGAAATACTAGCATGGTATGACTGTCACATTTTCCACACATTCATTTTTAGCTCTTTTGCCTTTTAAAGAAACATACAGTATGCTCTAGGCCTATACATAAAGTACTTCTCGAAATATAAGAGATAATTATATGCTTATGGAATAATATGCAAAATCCTCTTCTTCAGATAATTATGAGTACTTATTTTTTCACTTGGGAAGCTGGCCAAGAAGTGAAGCCATTCTGCACTTTGGGAAGTCAGCCATTTTTAATGCACAAGGCAGCACCCTATCAAATGCTACAAAATAAAGTGATCAGATTTCTTGGGATCAAATGAACAACCAAAAGTAGACAGAAATTTTAAATGACAATTTACATCCATCACAGAGCTCCATTAAAAAAAAAACAATCCTGTGAAGAAACATTCTGCTATAAGAATAAATATTGGCAGTCCATCAGATAATAAGTTTTTAATATGTTCTGAAGATATCTGTATAACTTCCTTTAGGAATGCTGAAACTTCATGAAAACTGAAAACTGCAAGCAAATTTGTGTGAGTTATATGTTTTTGGATATTTTTAATTATGATTAAATTTTTAATTATGATAAAGTTTATTGGTTTTAGCATTGAATGAAGGCAGTAGAGTTGTTTCTAAATCATATTTTTTCCATTACTTTAACATTTTAAAATTTAAAATTTATTAGATCTCTATTAAGATTTTAAATTGTCTAGCTAAAATCAATTGATGATTTCATTTATTTTAAAGTGGATTTATGTATATAATTAAGAATTTATTTATTTTAAATTTTTACTAAATCTAATATTATCATATGAAAAAATTAACATTCTTTTATTACTTTAGATAAAATTTACATAAAATTAAATTTCACAGATAGGAGGTGTTACTTTGAGGAACTGAAAAATTCACACAAATATATAACTAACATTCTAATCATAGAACATCTAGAAAATACCCCCATCTTCCCTTGCAACTGATCTCCAACAACCAAAAGCAAGTGCTGTTCTGATTTCTTTCACTAAGATTTTTGTATATTTTTGACATCGATAAATGAAAATATCCATTGTGCAGTGTTTTTTTGAGAGAATTTTGAGGATTAGCTACCTAGCTTAATTTATCAGGTCACTCTTTTTAATCATTCAGTAGTACTAAGGAAGTGTATGATACACAGCAATTTATTTTCCCTCATTTTGGTATAAATTTGGTTTGTTTCCAACTTGAAACCATTATTAATAAAGCTGTAATAAAAATACTTGAACAAATTTTATGCGGACATATATTTTATTTCCTTTTGAGTAAATGCTAAGTGTCAAAGCAAAAGTATATGTTTAGGAAACAACCAAATGGTTCTCCAAGCCTGGGATGGTTTACACTCTCACCATCATTATAAATTAGGGGTTCTGTTCCACACTTGTTCCACACTAATAACATGTTTCATGTTATTAGTGTTTTCAGAAGTGTACTGTTCAATTTCCAAATACTGGAGAATTTTCTAGTTATCATTTCGTTACTGACTTCTATTTAGTTCTTTCTCCTTAAGTTACTGACTTTAACTAAATTATAGTCTTACAAGATATTTTGTGTAAATTCTGGTCTTTTCACATATGGTAAATTTTATTTTATAACACAGAGCATTATCTAATATCTTGATAATGACTAAAAATAATATTTATTATCCAGTTGTTGGATGGACGTAAAAGGCAATTAGATCAAATTAGTTGATGGTATTGTTCTGCTCTTTGGAATTCTTGTTGATTTCTGTGTTTTCCAACAAATAGAAGAAATGGGTATTTACACTGCTAATTATAACTGTCAGTTTGCTTCTGTCTCCTGTGAAATCTGTCAATTTATGTCTCATGTGGTTTGAAACTTTATTGATAGTACATACATATTTTGTATTGTTACCGCTTCTTGAGATGGACCTTTTGTTTTACAATATTATCTCTTTTTTAAATCTCTGATAGTATTCTTGCTTAGGGTCTACTTTAAAATTAATATAACAATGCCAATTTTGTCATGTTTAATATCTATGTAGTATATTTCTTGCTCCTTTTACCTCTTTATATTTTTATGCTTAAAATGAATTTCTAATTGGAATCATATAGTTGAACAATTTTCTTCTTCATCCAATATAACTTTTGTCCTTTAACTGGTATTTTATACCATACATTTAAAGTGATAGCTGATATTAGTTTATGTTCCAGTAATATACTACCTCAACTGTAATAAGGATCTTTTAACAGTTTATTCCGATTCCTTTCCCTAACCCTGTGTCGTATATTTTAACTGTTACATGTGCTATAAACACATGATATACTGTAACCCTCCTTTGCTTCAAACAGCTATCTTTAGAGCAATTAAAATTAAGAAAAACATTAATTTACCTTAATTTATTTCTCTTCCAGTACGCTTCATATCTTGTATAAATATGAATTTCTTATTAGCATATTCTTTCTGTCTAAAGAACTTCCTTGAACATTTCCTTTCAAGATAGCCTGCTAACAATATATTCATGTGTTCTTTGAGAAAATATTTATATTTTGTTAATTTTTGGATGATATATGAGATATAGAACTCTAAATTGTTTTTAAAAAGTGTTTATTTTATTCCAGTACCTGAAAGCTCTGAATATGATATGTTTCTCCTCCCCTTCCTAGTCCCAGTCTTTTCTGAACCTCTTAAATCTGTGGTTTTGTATCATTATTAATTTTGGAAAATTCTCAGTCTTTTTTTTTTTTTCTCATAATACTTTGGCTCTATCTGCTTTCTTCTCCTAGGATTCCAGAGATCCACTTGTGAAACTGTTATATGTGATCCCACAACCCACGGGTGCTCCCTCTTTTTCACTCCATGTTTCCAAGTGGGTAGTTTTTATCGACTTATCAGTGAGTTAATTGATCCTTTCCTTCATTGTAAAGAGTGTATCGATGAAACTACTGAAGCTAGCCTTCATCTTGGTTCCTGTGTTTCTGGCATTTCCATTTGATTTTTTATAGCTTCTATTTCTCTCACTAAAATAACTGATCTTGTATGTGGTCTACTTTTTCACTAACAACATTTAATATGTTGGTTATAGTTATTTTAAATTATTTGCCTGATACTTTCAGCATCTCTGTCATATCTGAGACTGGTTCTGAGAATTGTCTTGTCTTTTCAAACTTTCTGTTTTAATATATTTTAATATGTTTTGTAGCTTTTTTTCTTAAAAGCTGGTCATATTAGAGAGGAAAGTACTTATTGAGATAAATGACTTTCTCATACTTCAGTATGAATATCCTTTTGCTAGGATTTTAGTGTACAGGGCTGTATGTACAGGAGTTGGAATTGGTTTGCAGTTTGTTGAACTGGCTTCAGATTCCATAGTATGAAGTGTGGATGAGTTTTGCAGAGGATTTTTCTCAATGCTTTCTCCCCCAAAGACCATGCAACTCCAGCTGCATCTCATCATTATAATTCCCATATGCTTATTGGCATGGTGATAGGAGGTGGGGAAGAGGGAATGTTCTCTGAGGTTCTACTTTAGCAGCCATATTTTTTTTTTAAAGATTTATTTATGCATACATACAGCCCAGAGTTGCAGGAACAGTGAGAGGGTTCACCAGAGACATAATGGGGAATAGAAGAGGCTGACTGATGAAGGGAGCAGCGGGCAAGTCAGGAGAAGTCTGCCACGCCATGTGTGTCACCTGCCTAGACTGGGGATTGAACAGCTGAAGTGGCTGTGGCGAACTTTGTATTGCTGCCCTTTAACCTGTTGTGCCACCAGGGAGGGCCCTTTAGCCTTATTCCTAAGCACATTAAATCAGTTCTCAGAGCGAAGTGACCTTCATAGGTTCTCTGGCCCTTGTTTGGTTTAGTACATTTTCTTGCACTTCTCCCAAGTAGAAGAGCTTTATTTTTCCTGTGTCTTTTCTTTAGCTTTATTGGGCTTCCAAAAACGCCCTAAGCACGGGTTTTATGGTTCTTCTCTCTGGAGATACTTTATAAAGGAGTGAGGAGAGAGTTTTGATAGTCGCTGTTGTTCTTCAAGTATTATGAAGGAAGTTTTCTAAGTTTTTTATGCAATCTTTTCTGAAAGTGCCTGGCATGGTTTATGGAGGAAAAGTAAGTTAGAAGGCACAAATTTCACTATCTACAGAGCCACAAATGACTTCATACTTTCCTACCAATGTACATTTGATGTAGAGTAATCCATTTAGAAAAGTTCAGCTGACTCTTCTTACCAGTTTATAGACATCTGGTGGCACTTGAATAGATAAGGAAATACGTGTTTCCTTTGCATCATTTTTATTTTTTATTTTATTTTAGAGATGTCACTGAAATGTACCTCTAAATTTTATTTTACAGAATTTATTTTTTTATTGGGTGACATGGATTGACAACACTCCATATGATTCAGAGGCATAGGATCACACCCATTCAGATATATGTTACCACACTATGCTCACCACAAAAAAAGTCCATAATCTTCTACCAGAGTCCTTTGGGCTCCTTCCACTCTTTGCTCTCCATCTTTGCATCCCCTCCATTCTCCATAACCTCAGTTCTACTTGTCTCCTTTTAATTCATGAGGTTTCTTTCCTGAAGTTAAAGTTTCCTAATAGATTCAAGAAAAGCCATCAGTTTGCAGTTTGAAAAGTGTTTGGTATCGCAAGAGTGAAATCAATATTCTTTACAGCTCTCTATAGCACTTAAATGAAACAAAAAAAGTGAATCAATGTTGTAGTGAGGGTAACATGGTATCTCATGTTTTCAACTACATTTTTTTTCTGCTGACTAATATTTGATAATCTCTATCTAGTTATCAATGATTTGTGTAGTTAAAGAACGGCATGATCCAGTTTTTTCACATTGATTATTTGGGTGACTTGCCTAGCTATTATTGATTTGTGAGAGCTTATAACATGTTTAGGACACAAGAAACCCTTTGCCATGTAACCACACTACAAATATTTTTCCCCTGGCAGTGGCTTGCTCATTTGCTTTCTAATTTGTGTTTGATGATAAAGGGCTCTTTTTTGTAATATTATGGCTAATTTAATCATTTTTTTATGATTTTAAAAATTTCTGTATCCTTTAAAAAGAAAGTATAGCCAAATCCAATAATAAGACACTCTCTTGCATTTTCATTGTAGTATCTTCTTGGTTTTAAATATTATGTTTAAGTTGTCATCCACCTTAAATTTTTATATGTGATGCAGTGTAGAAGTCAAGGTTTAATTTTTTCCCTAAATATTTATATGATTGTTGCTAGCACCATTGCTAAAAGGCCTATTCCTTTTCTTTTGTTGGTACCTTCATTGAATATGAGCAGTCCACCTATATGTGTGTCTGTTGCAGGACTCCATATTTTTTCTTTACGTTTTTTAAGATTTTATTTATTTATGCATATAGAAATGGGGTACAGGCAGAGGCACAGAGTTGGTGAGAGGATTCACCAGAGACAGAGTGGGAAGAGAATAGGCAGATTAACAAAGTACACTGCTGAGGGGAGCAGTGGGCGGGTCACAGAGAGGTCCGCTGCGCCATGTGGGTCACTGCCTAGGAGGGGATTGAACTGGCACTGAAGGGGCCATGGCTTGGCTTAGCTTCACAGTGCAACTCTCCAACCCTTCGTGCCACCAGGGAGTGCCCTCAATATTATTATTATTATTTTAAAGATTTATTTATTTATTCATACAGAACTGGGGTACAAGCCAGAGATGCGGAGGGTGAGAAGATTCACCAGAGACAGAGCAGGGAGCAGAACAGGCAGATAGATGCAGGTAGATGAAGTACACTGCTGAGAGGAGCAGCCGGTGGTCAGGAGAGGTCTGCAACACCATGTAGTCACCTCCGGGGCAGGCGGGAATCGAACTCATGCGGAAGTGGCTTTAGCTTCTCAGTGCTGTGCTTTAACCCGCTGTGCCACCAGGGAGGGCCATCAATATTATTTTTACTAATATATTTGTTCATCTTTAAGCTGACGTCACACAGACTTGACTCCCGCAGCTTGGTTGTATATATTTGGCCTTCTCTGGTGGTCTATTGGATTTGGATGGTGTTTCATGTTGTAACAAGAAGGAACTGAAGCTGGACTCATAAATCTCAGAGTCTTGTATTAGTCTCAACTTCATTTATTTGAAGTCAAGACATTTAATCATTCTGAACAATTCTATCAGCTCTCCCTCTCTCTCTTTTCTTTCTCTATTTTCTTCAACCTTTATATAAATAATTAAAAATAGATTATCTGTCTTGTCTAAATATCATATAAAAATGCTTTGGAACTGTATTGCTTCATTTAAAGTTATAAAGAATTTTGTATTTACCTTAGTGAAATTAACATTCTTACACTCTTATGTGTACATATGTGCTTCTTTGGAAGATTTGGATTTTTTTTTTTTTATTTTGACGTAAAGACAAGGAGAACCAGGGACATAAACCCATAACAGAACGACTGTTGTATTTCAATTAAGATAGGGTCTCTTTTCTTCTCCTCTCCCAACACCTCTATCTATAGTCAGGCAAAAACCCAATTAGTTATTAATTGATGTGCATTAAAATTCATTAACTCCACATGTGAGGCCTGGTTTATAATTAACTGTCTTTCTTACCTCTTGTTCTGAAATCTCTAGGTAAAAGATCCCATTGCTAATAAGAAGGAAGGAAACAGTTTTGCTGTCTGTGGTTAGTTAGAAACAAGATCTTAGAAGCCTGGATTATGAGTGCCCTTAAAGTCTGATCATTATAAGCAGGACCATCGTCAAGTCCCTAGACTCGTGTCTAGCTTATAGTTCACATGTTTGGTAAGGTAAAACTATTAATAGTTTTACAATGTTTGACTTTTATAATACCTTGTATGTTTTCAAATAAAAATTTATATTAAATCTTAAGATCCAATACAATCTCCAAGCATGTGACATTTCAAATACATAGCTTGAAAGTGATAAATTTTAAATCAAATGTATTGAAATATTTTAAACTTTTCTTAAAAGATCTTACAAATAATATTTTTTAACCTCAGTTTCAAATGAAGTTAGAGTTTTTCCGAATAGCACATATCTAGCTTCTCAGTATGATGTATGGGCAGATTTATAGTAAATTAGTAGTTAATAGTATATGTATAATAGTTAATCTGTATAATAGTTGTATTAGACTTTTCCTGTCTGTAGTCTAAAATATACCAAATGTAACTAACAGAAATTATCAAAAAAGTAACCATTTTTCACTATTATCTCAATTTCTTTCAAAGCTTGGAATAAGGAAAATCATGTGTGGACTTTCTATCAGTAAAGATTTGAACCAGTTTTATAGTAGAATCCATTTATATGTTAGGCCCAATATCATGTGAAATGAGAAATAAAGAAAACTTAAAATCCATGCAGTTTAGGCCCTTCCTGGTGGCGCAGCGGGTTAAAACACAGCACTAAGAAGCTTAAACCACTTCCACAGGAGTTCGATACCCTCCTGCCCCGAGGAGATCCACATGGCACAGCAGACTTCTCCTGACCCGCCCACTGCTCCCCTCAGCAGTGCACTTCGTCAATCTGCCTGTTCAGCTCCCTACTCTGTGTCTGGTGAATCCTCTCACCCTCCGCATCTCTGGCCTATATCCCAGCTCTATATGAATAAATAAATAAAATCTTCAAAAAAAAAAGTCGAAAAAAAAAAATCCATGCAGTTTAGAGAAAACCCTGAAGAATTTTTCAGTCTCTCTAGTTCATTATTCTTTAAATTGGACAATTGTAACTAAAGAATGTAAACGACTTTTCCAAATTGTAGGACAAATCTATTTTCTCTAAAAATAATTTGTAACTATTTTTTTTCAAACACATAATGGATTTAGCTCATACACACACACACACACACACACACACAAATGCTTGAATTTAAACAACTATCACTCATTTTTACATTAATCGAGATATACTATAGATGCCCCAAGCTTCCTGAAGACCTAACTACATAGCTAATGTTTATTTTAGTGCTTTTATGTTTTAAGCACTCATCTAAGTATTTGCACCTATTAAATAATTTAATCTTTAAATTAATCCTCTGAGAGAGGTCTGACTATCATCAACTCCATTTCACAGTTTTCTGCTTTAGATATGTATTTAAAACTTCACATGAATGGAGATTGGATCTTAAACTTGAATATAAATTTTGATAGATTGAAAACATACCAATTATTATAAGATTAGAACATTGCAAAACTATTAATTCCCAAAGCACTTCTCTCACCTGGCGTAACCTGGTAACCTGATATTTGATGTTCTTGCTTCTACTCTTTCCATTTCATAGTAATTTTTTTTATAGGTACCAACTAAAGATATATCTTTAAATGGTTACTCTTAACATGTTGCTTATATCACTTTTCTGCTTAAAGAAGTCCAGTATCACCCCTCACCTATAGACTAGAACTCATCTTTTACCAACCCTCTAAGACTCTGTGATATCACTTTGCATTCCTGCACGATTTCATTGTCTTTCATAACCTTCCTGACTAATTAAATAGCAGCCAAAAATCTTTTGTCAAGAATCCTTACACAAGTCACATATACTTTACCTGGGTGTTTTGGCCCAGGAATATATTGCTGAAGATTTGAAGTTTTAAAAATATGAGAAAAAAGTCACAAAGGCAGTGTATTTCTCTAACCAGCTCTTGAAAATGAGGCTGTCATTCTCAGGCTCCATACCAAGTAATTTCAGAGACCTACTTGGACTATGGATATGGGTGGTTGAGTAGAGACATGTGTTCCATGACTTTCACATGAAATTCTAAATGTTAATGACCTGACAGTGTAGGGCTAGAGGAGGAAGGTATAATGAAGGAGTGTAATTTTTTTCAGAGATCTAAATGAGCCCTTGGTGAAGTACAGAACATGAAATCAGGGGCCCTCCCTGGTGGCACAATGGGTTAAAGCACAGCATTATGAAGCTGTTGGCCAAGGAGGTGACCCATATGGAGTGGCAGACCAGTCCTGATCTTCCCACTGCTCCCCTCAGAGCAGTACGTCTACTTGTTCTGCTCCCCATGCTGTGTCTGTGAATTCTCTCACCCCCTTCTCCCACACCTCTGGACTATACCCATTTTGCATGCATAAGTGAATAACTCTTAAAAAAAAAAAAAAAGCAATTGATTCCTGTCTATAAAGTCAAGGTATCCTCGTGGAGTATCCAGGTGGAACAGGATGCTGAAAGTCAGGGGCTCGGGGGTTATCATGAGCATTCAGCTGGGAAGGACTTTTCCTATATACCAGGACATACTGAGTGAAAGGCAAGAATAGTGTTATGCACTGGGACTGCCAAATACTATCTTTACAACTCTAACCCAGATTGTGACAGTATTTATAGATGGGGTCTTTGGGGAGATGACTGCATTTAAATGAGGTCATGAAAGTGGAACCCTCATGATGATATTAGAAATCTTAGAAGATCTTTCTTCTTCCTATCTCTCTCACGAAAGTAAGGACAATGCAAGAGGGTGGCCATCTCTAGGGAGAGAGCACTTACTAGAAGCTAGTTATGCTGACATCTTGATTTTGGACATCAGCTTCCAGAACTGTGGAAAATAATTTCTATTCTTTGCCACCCAGTCTATGGTATTTTGTCATGGCAACCTCAACTAACTAAGACAAATGATTTCCAACTTAATGACAGTAAAATTTCTACAAAAGAAAGAATTTATTTCCTGCAATTTGCATTAAAAAGACAACACCAGGTTAAGACCACAACAGTATCCATAAAAAGAGAGCAGCCCTCCCTGCCCCTCAGGCTTCCTGTAAGAATCTCTGCCATGGTCACCAGCTGTTTATCAACTTCGAGGACCTGGGCTGGGACAAGTGGACCACTGCCCGCAAGGGCTTCATGGCAAATTACTGTCATGGAAACTGTCCTTTCTCACTGACCACCTCCCTCAACAGCTCCAATTACACTTTCATGCAAGCACTGAAGCACACCATGGACCCGGACATCCCCCAGGCTGTCTGTACTCCCACTAGGTTGTACCATGCTTTATCTGGACAATGACAACGTTATTCTATGACATTATGAAAACATAGTAGTGGATGAATGTGGCTGTGGGTAGCTGTCAAAAATAGGAACAGGGTGTTTTTTAAAGTAAATCTAATAAAACTATCTGTCTTTGTAAAAAAAAAAAAAAAAGTTTACTCTTTTTAACTAATCTTACTTCCTCTGTTTATCTGGCTGGGTTTGAAACAGCATCCAAAGAGGAAAAGAGATGGTGCAGGGAAGAGGAGGAATTTGGTCAAAATTTCCTTTTGCTCTCAGGTTTCTGAAGCTGAGTCAAGCCAAAGTTAGAGAAGAAAAGTCTTAAATTACAGGTTTTAAAAGGTTTAAAGATTAAGAGTTTACAAATATATATTTAGTAGCATTGAGATTCTTCATTTATGAGGAAAATGACCAAACATAATAGTATCCACCCAAGATTTAATGCAGAGTCGAAGAAGTATTTGACAAAGTCATTTTGAAGGGCTAGTGATAAAATTGCTTTTTATTGTATCAAACTGCATCTTTACAAAATACAGATTCATTGACTAAAATAATGTATTGCCTACATTATAACACCTTTAGGAAGACATAGAAGTGATGACGAGGGGTTACTTTGTTTTATCTGTTGGGTCAATGAGGCGAGATTCCAAAGAAAAGGAGGACTTTGAGCTGGATCTTTAAATGAGTAGAGCACTGTAAGATTTGAAAGGATAAAGGGAAGAAGGAATATATTCCAAAAGGGGTAACTATATGCAAGATTGTGAATTTGAACAATATAGGAAGAGTGTCATTAATGTACAGTGTATTCCTTTAATTACCTCGAGAAGAGTGTGTAGGTTTTTAATAAAAGCCCTTGAAGATTCAGGAAACAGTGCTAAGCAAGGCTAGACATTAAGGTATTGGGAACTGAGTAAGATAAAAACAATGCTATCATGCTAAGTTCAACCACGTGTACTTTATTAAATGATACAGACTTGATCACAGATGTAATGGAAAGTCACTGGAGATATTAAAAGCAGAGACATGACTTTGAAAATTATGTGCTTGCAGTTAGAGATTACAATGAGCCTCTCTAGAGTGATCAAATGGGAAGAACTTGGAATCTTGGAAAACAATGATATCTAAACAAGAACAGAGGTTGAGTATCCAGGGAGGAGTCAAGCAGGAACAGGCACACAGGGGGGAGAAATAATAGAAATTTTGCAAAGACATCAGTGGAAATTAGGACTGAGCATAGATCACAACTTCTAAAGTTGTGTGCTTAAATTTCCATATTTTGAAATTAAAGGTGGTACTTTAATTTAAGATTGTCAAATAACTGAAATGAAACCACAGAATACTAAATACCAAGTGGCATTTCTAATAAATTCAGATTTTTAAAAGGTGAAAGACAAAATGAGTTAATTTGTTCCCTTAGAGACTCATATATCAGGCTTTAGTTTTCTAGAGTTCAGTGAAACTCACAGTCTTTGTACAAACATTGTTTTAGATTTGCAAAACTTTCCCAGTTGTAAAGAGTTATGCAGGATTGGGAAACCGAGAAGCCAATAAATTTGTCAAACAGCATTCTAAACTGTCCTGTCTCACGAAAAGTGACATGAGAGTAGTAGAAGCAAAGTCTTTTCTCTGTATGTGAGTTTAACGAGAATTCTAAATCCCGGAGGGGCTTGAGAGTTATCTAGTACATGCCCTGCTCACTCCACTTTGCAGATGAGGAAACTGAAGTTCGGAGAAGTCAAATGACTCCCTCAGTGTTCCTTACATTGTTACTGGCAGAAATGGGAGTAGAAGTCAAGTCTCGTGACACCTCTTAAGGGTGTATTTTCATTCTATCACACTGTTGCTTCTTACAAATTAGTGACTGGAAAGTAGAAAATGATCATTAGCAACGGGGTGAAGCCCAAGCAGATGCTCTGGTGAGGTAAAGCTTATGGCACAGAGCAGAGACACAATTAGCAAATACTGTTGGATTTGCCATGGAGGGAGTGAGTTTTATGACTCATAACAAAACCTGACAAAGGAGAATTTTGGCTGTTTCAGGTCAAGTTTTAGCAGCCTTTACTGGAGACTCAGCTTGCTTAATGGACTGAGTTGCCCCAAGCACTCCTGGGGCTCATTAGATGAATGACGATGGTCTTTAGACCTTGAGATTTGGAACTAACAGTGCGAGTGCAATGAGAGGCAGACTAGCAATGACTTCCACTGTGAAAGAGCAATGTATCATTGGGATTTAAATTAGGGAAGAAAATTCCAGTTCTGAGGTTCATGCCAAGCACTGGATAAAAGTATGTTGTTACCTATATTTTAATCTCAGAATAAGCTAAATTATATATGGACTACATGTCCTCATGATTTGTCCTTGAATTCAGGATCATACCAATCTTTTGGCCAAAAGATAAATATTGTAAAATACAGTAAATGTGAAAGAGTTGTTTGTTCAGTTATTTATGATCCTTTCCTCAAAAACTCTAGGATTGTGGGAAATTAAGAAGGATTATTTATTTATTTTTAAAAGATTTATTTATTTGTGCATACAGAACTGGGGTACAGGCCAGAGGTGCAGGGGCGGTGAGAGACTCACCAGAAACAGAATGGGGAGCAGAACAGGCAGGTCCACGAAGTACACTACTGAGGGAGCAGCAGGTGGGTCTGGAGAGGTCTGCCACGTCATGTGGATTACCTCCGGGGTGGGGGATCGAACTCACACTGAAGCGGCTGCAGCAAGCTTGCAGTGCTGAGTCCTAACCCATTGTGTCACCAGGGAGGGCCAGATTATTTATTTTTTTAATAAAGGGAAAAGTCTTCTTTAAAACACAGGAATATGTAAATAAACAAAGACATCTTCTGCCAGCCACATAGTATAATTGGTGAGATCTGCTGGACCTGTGAAGGGGAAATGATTCAGGGCTTAATGTCAACATGGAAACCCTTTCTGAGTTCAAGTAAGTAAAGGAAATTTTGCTGAATTTGCTAGCTGTCAGTGATTCTTTTGAGATAGCATCTGATTACATCCCTCCCCCTCAAAAAAGGATTTCTTCTAAAGGTGGCTGCACCATATTGCAAATAGACATTGCAAGAGTGATGCTAATTCAAGGAAGGGTTCATTTTTTGCAAAGACCTCTGGGAGCTTTGGTTGTTCTATTCACAGTTTTAAACTGAAAATGAGAATTCATGTAAATGAGATGATGGAACTGAGTTTGTGTTGAGAATTGGGAAGTGAGCACAGAATTTACAGACAACTGATACACTGTAGTTATGTAAATCTTCAATGAACAGTGTACTCAATCGCAAGTTTGTTGCCTCTATTAAATTCTAACTTTCATTCTGTTGGGGAATTTTCATTTTGGACTGGGATCAATATTCGGCTCTGCCAAGAATAATCACTACAGAAAGTGGTGTGTACAGACCCTGTAATTCATTGAAAAATATTAATCTTACAGTCTCCCTTCACTCAAGACTTTTTAATTCTGTGATATTATTTCCTCTGGAGTGGTGTCCTCTATGAGAAGTCTTGAAGGCAAAAATATTGTTATGGGGAAAGTTTGAAAATGTAAAGTTCAATAATAGTTTCAAAAATATGACTCTACTGCTATCCTTATTTTACTCATGCTGAGATTCCTAGAATTGCCTTTAATTTCTTTTTCCTTTGTCAAGCAAGATGGAGTAAGCTAGAACTAAGAGTAGTGAGAAAAAGTAATGAAGTTTATAGTACTCAAAAGCTGCTTTTAAGATGTATCTGTTTTTAAATGTTTTCTGCATGCTTCATCATTTCTGAACCTGGGAAATTTTAGGACAGAAGAGATAGTAGATGGATTTGGTGGCTAAAGAAAATACAGGACAACTGAGGACATGAGCTTACCATAGAAAGCCAAGCAGAAATTTCTGAAACAATGACTTCTGCTCCACACTCTGTCACTGTCTATAGTGATGGCTCACTCTTTCCTGGTAACAGTGTGGTTACCCATAAAAATGATGGCAAATAATTGACTCATGCTGATTGTTCTTCATTTCCTTGTAGACACATTTTTTTTTTAAGCATCATTCCCCAAATTGTAAGCGATGTTCTCTGAGAGATAATCCCAGAAAGTCACCCCACCTCAAGTGTGTCATGGGCATAGTAGAAAGAAAGGAAAGAGAGAAGGAAATTTGGTGTTCACATTTATTCCACGGTTGTTTGCAAAGGGAAGTTGCTGCCAACATGTCACTCCAACAAATTCTTAAGCAGATTTTAGAGCTTCTTAAAGACGTGTAAGTGGCTTTATTTGCTAGCAGCTGTGAAGATTGCTAGCAAGCAGCTGTATGATTCTCTGCTTAGATTCAGTATACGCCCAGTTAAGAGAAAGAGAAGAACTGAAAGAGAAGGCATATCCCCTTGCTTCTATAAAACCTTAGACATTATTCAGGTACGCCATGATGGCAGAGAAGAAGTGGGGAGGGAGGCATATTGTCTTTTTATAAAGCGCAAAAAAAAAAAAATTCTTTTGAAAAGGAACAAAGGCAAGTTGAGTGTCTTTTCAGTCCAGTGAAATCATGCTATTGCCTTGCATTTAAAAAAAGAAACAAGTAATAACTGTCGGCTACAAATAGCATGTATGAGCTTCATCTACTACTGTCTGTAAAGTGGAAAAGTTTTCTTCTTGTCTGAAATCAGTGACCCCCAAACTCTGTCATTAGTAACAATAATTAAAAGGTGATCTAAAATGGGATGGATGATTGGCACTGAGAGGCACATTCTCATTAATTTATTACAGATTTTTAACTTTGCCTCATTAGGACATGTCTGTTGAAGGCCATTTCAGACTCAGGGGGTTTGTCTGCACTTGGCGTTGCCTCCATATTGATTCCAGGGAAGGAGGATCATTTCAGTTTGTTGTTCTCCATGGACCTATATGGACAGGGAGGTGGAAGGTAATCTATTGTCTTGTAAATCGCCCAATTATGGAAGTGGTCAACCACTTTAAGATGTTCTTGGGACTGACCAAATAGAGCTATTAAGAGTCAGTTCTGGGAAACAATCATCAGCTAGATTGTAGAACAGATTACTTATACAATTATTTATACTTCTGCCTCAATGAGAAACAGGAGTAAAATAGAAGCAAGCACAATATTGCCGTGGATAAAAACAAGATAAATTGGGAAACTTTTATCCCAAATAAACTAGAAACTTGGTCTTGAAGATTCTGACAAAATCCTGGCCTTAAATTCCCTAGTGAGCTCTGCTCTCCGTTTCTAGTTGTCACATACTTTATAGACACTGCCTCCTGAGACTCCCCAAAGTGTCTGAGCATGCTGTAACAGCAGACCCTGTAGTAGAAGGTTCATCCCAGAGAGGCCCTTTAAATGAATTCCCTGAACAAAGACATTTTTAAAATACTACTAGTAAATAAATTACTTTTATTATCTCTCTGCCTGGAGCTAAATATCCAGAACTATGTCCCTCGGAGCTCCATGGATTGCCTTGTGGTGGGGCTGCAGAGACATAAACTGATCTGCCTCAGAGTTGGGCTCCCATGAAGGAGACTGGAATCAGACACTTGGTGGCTGTATGCAGCATATTTACTAGAGCTTGTCTTTGTTTTCTACAGAACCACAAATGACACACAGAATGCCCTTGAGCTTCATTCGAAAGGATCAGCTACTTAGGTGTCTCTAGGATGAGATTCTCCCTGTCATTGCTGTTGCTTTCATCTCTGTAGTGCCTAACACCACTCCAGGTATAAAGTAGACCTTGCGTACTGACTTGAAAATAGTATTGGTTCATATCAAAATGCAATGGCCTTTTGTAGTCTTTCCTTATGTGTTAAATATAGAAAATGTGATCTGAGATCCTCTGAAGTATTCTTTTTTTTTTTTAAAGATTTATTTATTTATTCATACAGAACTGGGGTACAGGCCAGAGATGCGGAGGGTGAGAGGATCCACCAGAGACAGAGCGGGAAACAGAACAGGCAGATGGACGAAGTACACTGCTGAGGGGAGCAGCGGGCGGGCCAGGAGAGGTCTGCCACGCCATGTGGTCACCTCTGGGGCAGGCGGGGATCGAACTCATGCGGAAGTGGCTTTAGTTTCTCAGTGCAGTGCTCTAACCCGCTGAGCCACCAGGGAGGGCCTGAAGTATTCTTTTTTAATTAAAGCTAGAAACTGGTCCTCCCTAGTGGTACAAGGGGTTAAGTCTCAGCCACTGCAACATGACTTCGATTCCTGGCCAGGGAGCTGACCCACATGGCACAGCAGACTTCTGTCTTGCCTGCTGCTCCCCTCAGCAGTGTATTTCAGTACATCTGCCTGTTCTGCTCCCCACTCTGTCTCTGGTGAATCCTCTCACCACCTGCACCTCTAGACTACACCCCAGTTCTCCTATGCATAAATAACTAAGAATAAAACTTTAAGAACACTGGAAATTGTATATTCGTTAGTCATAGAAATAAAAGGGTTTTTTTTTTGTTGTTGTTGTTTCATTTATAGAAGGCTGGGTCATACTTTTAGGCATTTTTAAACACATCTAGTTAAGAAAGAGCACACCCAAATTGTCATGATAAAAATAAATGGACAAAACGAATCCATTATCCAATACTCAGAGAACACTATTTACCAATAATTAACAAATCCAACTGATAATAAGAACTTAGCCCCCTCTAATGGAGTAGACCACAGGGAAATATCAAAGAAGTGCTAACAGCTGGCTTGTTAATATTCTCAGTCTTTTTTCTTTTACAAGAGAAAACAAATGGGAAAGCACAAAGGCAATTACACAATAGTTCTCTTTAAGACAAATCATAAGTAGAAGCACAGACTGAAATAATAGTGTAATCATATCTTGAACCATATACTCTAATATCTGATAACAAGAATATAAAATGCTTTCAGCTTGAGAAATAATAATATGTTAGCAACTGATTTTATTCTTTAGTAAATTCTTTACTAAGACCCAACCACGTATCCTAACGGGGAGGGGCATTTGTCTCATTAAATTACTTCTACTTGCCATCTGTTTCCAAGTCAAACCCACATAAAGAAGTCCTTCAAATAGCTAAAAGACCATTGACAATACCAATTTTCACCTTGTCCTTGTGTTTAATTTTTTAGATCTGAGTTTATCTGAATCTCTGTGAATATCTTTCAACGGGAAAAGTTAACTAAAAACAGTAATTCTTTCAACAGGAAGATACTGTCTTCTGCTTCCCCTTTTTCTCTTTCTCATCACCTCTTGGGCACACAAATTAGGCCTCATTTCAAAGGTCACTTAGTCAAAGCAGTCTTCCCTGACTTGGAGATCTCCCTGGCTATGTAATGTGTGTCTTGCCTGGATAACAGTGCCCATCACATATAAGTTTCCAAGGTGCTAAGGAACATTTATCTTTGCACAATTTCATTCTCATCAGTATTCAGTGGAATACCTGGCACATAGTAGATATTAATTAATATTTGATAAATGAATGAAGAAGTGAATGAATGAAAAGCTTAAATGATTAAGATACAATTTTCCAGCATCACCCTAAACCTAACTAAGGATTTTTCAGTAATAGTTTATTGGTGTCTCCTGGAAGAGACATTTAGAAGCACATTTTAATTAGTAAAACAGTATACCTAGAGAGGCTGATGTGCATATTCTGTGATAGATAAGGGTGTCAAAGGCATGTCTATTTCAGCAGCACCCAATTTATTTAATCTGTCTCCCTCTTCCACTCTTTCTCTGTGGCAGGTGGAGATAGCAGCCAGACCTTCCTGCATTCCATTTCGTCTATTAATTCATTTAAGTTTCTATAGAGCCATTTGTTGAGAGAAATTTTTTCTGAGTCATTGTAACCGCTAGTTCTTTAGAGATTACTTGATTATCCAGTGATTTTACACTCATTTTTTTAAAACAGGAGAGAACCCAACGCATTATTAAAAATCTGGAATTCACCCTTTGGACTCTCTTGTTCCAGATGCTTAAGGTAATTATTTCCCAGTCATGCTTAGACTAACACGCTTCATACAACTTATGTCAGGATTCGAGACTCATATGCTGAAAGAATTTAGCTATATATGGAAATATTTGAGAGTATGATAGTCAAGCAAATACAATTTAAGGCAAAAGGTTGTAGTTTAATTCTGCTTAATGGAGAAATGTGATTTATCACCTTATACTTTAAGTAGTAATCAAACTGTTTCAGTTTAAGTACACCTGGAACAAGTATAGAAAAGCCAAACTGGTGTTCTCATACCTCCATGAATACTCAACATTCAATGGCTACACAGGGAAAGAGACAAGAAAGCAAAATAATAGATTTAAAATAAACTGCACTTCAGTTTTACTATTTGCAGTGGTGGGATGTTGAGTTGGGGGAGATGTTCACAAAGTTTTCATCTTAGCAATTCTGGGTTTGAATAGCTATGCCAGTGAATTAAGATTCTGTGTGAAACATGATTAGCTTTACTTTGAAAAAAGCATGAAATATTTGTGATATTTTAAAAAGAATTCATTGCTAACTTGAAATTAAAATTCAATTGGGTCACCTGTTTCATCTGCTAACTTCTGGAAGGGAACAAAATTGTAGATGTAACTTGACAGAGTTTACAGGGAGATCAATAACGGGACCAGGAGTAAGGTGGCAACAAGAAGCAAAATCACCCCAGTTTTAAAGATGAGGAAATTATCACAGAAAGTGCCTTATTCAGTCAGACTTGTAGAATTAGAAAGTGGCAGCACTGAGGTTCAAATATAAGTTGATCTGATCCAGACCATGTCTACACCTATCTACATGTCTCTACACAACTTTCTTTTTCTGAGGCAGTTTATTAACATGTGACTGACTGATTGAGAACAGTGTGTTGAAAATAAACCACTGATGGTCATGCAAGCAGTCAGCGATATGCTGATGTCAAAGGAAGTTGTTGGTTTCATTTTGTGCGGTGCCTCAGAGAAAGAGACCAGAGTGATAGGTGGAGTGAATGGACGTCATGGCGTGAGGACTGTCAGATACGCTTTGGTAAAATACGTAGGGTTCCCGCCTGGCCTGCAGACTGTGGGCAACTTCTGGTCCTTCATTCTATTCGCTCCCTGGGCTAGTTGCAGTCTTGGGGCTCCTGTTTCAGGAGGGAACTGAATCAGAAACCAGTTTTTCAAACACCTTTATTATAGTAGAACGGACACCATCTCAGAAAGCTTCCCAGTATGATCATTTAAGTGCATATAGGCACACTTATCTGACTATTTAAATGTTCATTTAAAAACATGGTCCAGTTTAAACTCACAAACGCTTTTAGGTGATAATGTGATAACACCTTTTTAAGGTAAAATAGTAGCTATTTAATGGTCTCTTAGTCATGTATGTAATGCTTTCCAAGATACCTTTACCACGACCAACATTTCTTTTAATTTCATTAACAAAAATTCCTTAAACATGAACATGTAGTGATAGTTAATAAATAACAACTTTTTCTACTGTGAGAGATGAGTTTGGGACAATGTATGACTGGGGATGTGAATGTATCTTTGACATGTGGACAGCTGTGACTTCAAAATTTGGAGCTAAGAGGTAAGCAAAGGATGTTTTATTGCGGGTATCTAAAACAAATTTTATTGGAAACTTTTATGTTTGTAGGTTTGAGTAGTTTTTATAGTGAAGAGTTTTGAAAACTGCCATAAAATGTTGCCTTGGGGGTTATGATTACATTTGTATCTTTCCCAAACTTATATAAATAAAGAAGACAGTTTTTACTGTGAAATCTTAAAAGGTTAGAGAGGTATTTGGTCTGTGATGAACCTTTTATAGGTTTGATGTTATAGAAATTTATTTTAAAAGTATCAATAAAAGTACAACTTTAGAGGCTTGATAAAGACATTGCATGCAACTTGAATTTGAAGTTTTCATTGAAGTAGACTCTCCAAAGGTCATTTAATCAATTTATTGCACTATGCATACTACCTTTAATATTAGCTGATGCTACAATTTTATATGGTTGTGATATGTAATTTATAATTTTTTATGATGGTAGGAGGTAGAATTTTCTGTGCTAGAGCAGTTTAAACATAGGATGGATAGTTAATGTGGCTGGGAAATTATAGGAAACCACCACCTCGTAGAGGGGACCAAATGAACTGTAAGATTGTGATTTTTTAAATTGTAAAGGGGATAGTTTAAAAATCATATGTGGAAATGTCCCCTTTCCTCTCCTTCCTTCAACACCAGGCATTTTCTCTTATGAAAATAAAGGTCCTCTAAAGGAGAGAAGAAAGGAAGAGAGGAACAGAATATTGTAAATCAAGTACCACACATAATTCAGGATGCTATTGCTGGCTGCCCCCAGTGCTTAAGGATGCTGTAGGAAAGAAGGAATTATTTGCCCTTTTTCTAACTCAGGAAACTGAGTTCATGGAGAGCTAACATTCAAACCTGAATCTCTTTGCTATGCAGACCTATATATTTCCTTATTTGTATCAACCTATAAATTTTGTTATTTGAAGCAAAAGGTGAGGTGAAAAATCTGGAAGTGATTTTTAATTTTTATATAAAATAATAGACAACAAATAACTTGAATTTGGGCTTTTAAGTTATCTGGATAATTCTGAGTTTATAAGGAGGATAATCAACCAATATTTACTGAATGCCAATTATGTGTCAGACACTGATCTAGAAGCTGCAGACACCACAGTAAAGAAAGTAAATAAAGTTCTTGCCCTTAGAAAGTTTGCCTACTCATGAAGGAAGAGGCAGCCATCCACATAAATAATTTTAGGCCTTCAATATATGCAAATTGAGCAAAAACTTTATAAATTTAGCATGGCTAAGGGGGAAGGGACTGAGGATGGTAAGAGTTTAAATAGAGTTTGGTGAGGGCATTGAAAATCTTACCCACATCTTTCAGGTTGTGGGACCCCATAAGAAATATTTTTTTTTCCTAGAAAATTATATGATCACATTGTGTTTCACATTGTGGCTCTTACAGTGTAGAGACTGGAATGGAAAAAGAAGACAAAAAATAGGAAGAAAATTTAAGAGGCTTTTATGACAATTCATAAAGTGATGATGAATTACGAAGAAAGACAAAGAGGATAGTTTCATGAATTATTTGTAAAAAATAAGGGGCCTGTTAGTGACTGAGTATAGGAAAGAAGGAGGAGGATGAACTGCACAATGGCTAGATTTGCTACTCCTAGGAGAAAAGTTTCCTTTTCTAGTTTTAGAACGAGGAAAGATAAAGCCAGAGGCAGGGAGAAGAGAACAAGTTTATAGCTAGCTAGCTAGCTAGATAGATTAAAATTTTGGTTTTGGACTGCTTGACTATAAGGAACTTGTGACATCATGCAAGTTTATATATATATATTTTCAGTATGCACTTGGAAATATCTTCTGAGAGCAGTTGTGTCTGGAGATTAAAATTAGGGAACTTAGATGTGTTAAAGGTGATGATACAAAATTTAAAGGAAGTGGAATTGGATATCTAGCAAGAATTATCAGCATTTATACTTTTCCCTTAGCAATATCTTTAGAAACTAATATAAAAGCCATGAAACTTGCTTGAAAAATATAAACAACCGAAATCTTACTGAGTATATGATTTCCTGCAATGCTATAGTATGTTTTTCCTTCTTCTCTTACTTTCTTAGTTCACCCTAATTCCATGCAAATTATTTATTCATATTAATTTTCCCTCTCCTTTTTTTCTCTTAAACTTATTTTCTCTCCCCTTCTCATACTTTTTGCTGGCAGCATTTTAGAAGGTACTCAATTCTCTTCATTTCTAGTCCTTTCCTTTAACAATCACTCTTGAGAGTTGAATCCTACTTAGCTGTCAGGACTTTTGAACTTGAGTATGTTTGAAATACCTTCCTACATCTCTGGTTCTATGGACATTATCTTTTATAACAAGAATATAGAATTTTTATATAGAAGCATATTATATAACTATTATTAAATTATGCTAATAACATTAATCCCCATTTTCTTTTTGATTCTGCCTTTTCATAATCTTGATTTTCTTCTGTACAAAAGGGAAAATTAAAGTCATTGGAAGAAGAATCCTCTTCTGTCATCAACTTTATCAAGATGAATTAAGAGTGTTAGCGGGGTAGAGTGGAAAGATCAGGGAGTATTTTGCCAAAATCTTGGGTTTCAACTCCAGCACTTTTACTTACCAACAGTGTGAGCAACAACATTCACAAGGCCCCCTTTAAGTTCCTGTGTGCTCATAAGGGATACACATCTCACATAATTGTAACAAGTACTGAATGGAATGATCTATGTGGAGGACTCTATGAATAGTAAGTTTTTGTAGACTCTCTGGCTTACTCTATAAATGTTTGTTGAGTGAATGATGGCATCTTTCAAGGATTCTTAGATCTACCCTTATAGATCTGTCAGTCTCTATAAAATTGTTTCTTTAGGTGTTTATAGCTGACAGGATTTCTGATCTTGACTATGTTTGTAATGCATTACTGTATTTTTGATCTATTGACATAACAAAAGAATTAAATTTTTATATAAAATGCATATCACATTCTTCTTATTAAATTATGTTAATGACATTAATACTCATTTTCTTTTTAGATTATGCCTTTTCATAATCTTGTTTTTTTTCTGTAAATCTTTATCATTCAGTTCTCAACTACACAAAGAATATAAAAATATTTAAAACACTCATAAAACTACGCATAAAAGTATAGTAACCAGAGAAGGTTATCACTTAGTTAAGTTTTCATTTTATATGATTTTTATGTTGCCTACTAAATTGTTTTTACACCTAACATTTTTCCTTACTGTGAAATATTCAGAATTGACTTGGAAGCTTACTTTAAAAACTTGAAATCTGAAAGCTGTGATTATTTCTTACAATCTTTTATGGACCCCTCTATATAATTATATGACCTCACAATGACATTGCACTCTTGTTAGCCACTTTCTTGCCTTTCTGTCAAATACAGCAATGCTCCTTTCTATGCTATGCAAATAGCATTGGTTCGGTTATGGTGCAAGTGAGGTACAAATAAACTGTAGAGATTAATGATACAATATAATTCTAGACTACAGGTTTTATAAAAACAAGGCGATGCAGATATTTTTAACATTACATTTTCAAGATATAGCATAGAAATCATTTCTAAAAGCTTATGTTGAGCTAATGATTATTGAATGCAGCAAGATTAGGATTTCATATATATTATTTCAGGCGATCAGGTTTTTTTTTTTTTTTATGTTCAAAAGAGCAGACTTATTATTAAGAGGAAAGGGAAGTCAAGGATGCTTATACAGACATATGTAGGCCAAAAGAGCTGCCCCTGAAAGGGACAGTTTATTAAAAGAGATTTCACAGGTGGGCAACCTTGGGGAGAGCAGTCTTTGCTGCTTTGTGAAGGGAGAAAGTTGGTGAAGGGAAACACCTGAGTAGTCACAGGCGAGCAGTAGAGCTGCTGCTGTTTTTCTTAAGAAATAACAAAACATGAACTTGTCCACTTACCTCTTACTGTTTCTTCAATATACCAAACTTGTATTTACTTTGGAATCTTTACTTAAATGCTTTTTTTTTTTTTTCTGAATGAAAGACACTTCCTCCAGACCTTTATTAGCTTTATAAGCATCTCTCACTTGTTCAGGCTTCTCTTCAAATATCTTTCAGAGATCATTCCTTTACCACTTCATTTATTATTTGCCTAACTCCTCCTTAATTACCAATCTGTCTGCTTTCCCTAACATACTTTTATTTATAGGGATGACCATTATTGCATACTTGGGATTGTTTAGTGTCTATAGTTGTCGCTGTGCACACTCATTTTGACTCTATATGTAGGTTTCAACTTTCAGTCTCTCGCTTCATTACTTATTTTTATTCAGCATGGAAGAGCAGTTGATGTTCACTTAATAGCAAACCATTAATTCCAGCATCTCTTGTGAAATCAGGAAAATGAATTTACATGAATCTCAGGTTCTTTCTCACTAATAACCAAATCTATGATTTAATGTATTTATTGCACATGTAGAAATTTTGTTTTATTGGGATGAGAAGTGAAAATTCCAAGGGAAAGGGATTAGCCAAACCCTTTTAATTTGGCAAGACCTAAACATTGAATTCTGTCTTTTCTGCAGATTTTGTTAGGATTTTAAAATTTATTATGATGAGTTGGAGTAGTTCTTATTCTGTGAGAGTAGGATACTTGATTCTAAATCCTGGCTTTTGTTGGATCTTAGCTGGAAACTGAACATTTTAATAAAGCCTCTTCACTCTGGCCAGGTTGGGATCCAAAGCCTTCCAGCCTCACTTGCCTTCAGTGTCATCAGTCTTGTCCTATGTCTGTGAAATCTAAATCTTGCCTGAGGACTGTGAGAAATCCCATGATAGGCCCTGGCCCCAAAGAGTGCTGGAGTGGGTCCTTTGTCTCCTTTGGCAAGGCATTCACTGGAGAGTACTATGTGGAGCTGAGCCTTGCAAGGCTTTATAGAGGCACATGAACAAGGGCATCAGTGTCAGAAAGGAGTATTTAGAAGAAGAAGTAGTTAGATTTTTGGAAGAAATTAGGAGGATATAGTTAAAAGGTAAGTCCATGAAGAAGGGTAGAAGAGCGCAGTTTCCTAGCTTGTACTGGATTGAGCTACATCTGTAGCCTACACAGGCTACACCCATAACCTATACAGGTCACTTCTAACTGCGCATGTGGGCTCTCAGCGTTTTCTCTATATTTTTTAGGTTCTAATACTTTTTATCTACATGGCATCTTATTGTCATTATGGTGGGCCATATTCTTCACCATGATTCAACCTAACTGTTCAAATAGAACTTAATGCAACTCATCCTACCAGCTTGCAAATTCTTTTAGTAGGCTGTTTGTCCTACTCAGACCTTTGGCTCCCCTCTATCTCCATCCTGTGCAGCCACCTTTCAACCAAATATGCCCGCTTTGCTGAAGGTAATTACTTCATCAGCCCCAAAGATGATTTTTGCCTTTGTAGCTTATAGCCATTGACTGCATAGTGCTATGCTATGGTGGGAGTACTATGGTGTAGAAAACAGAGAGAGCATATGGGCTTTCCTTCACTCAGGGACGACAGTCTCACACAGCTTATTGTTCAACACTTGGTGGAAAGAGTGAGCTGGTAGTGTCTCATAGAACAAAGTGGAATTCTCAGAATAGTGATTTTTGACTTTTGTGGCCACTTTGATAATATGCTGAAGGAGATAGGCTATTTCCTCAGCATTAAATTATTTAGATCATCTTTAAGCTATATTTTAACTTCATGGAGAAAAAGTGGAAAAGATGGGTAGTAGTACTTTCTGTTAATTATCACTTATACCTAAGGGAATTTCCTGATATTTTCATTATACATAATTTTTTTAATTACGGATAAAAACTCCATCACATTGATGTGAAGTCATTTTTTTTCTAATACTTATATTACAATCATTGTTTTCTCCCTCTGATATTTTGTTTTATACCATTAATCATTTCATTACCATGAATTACTCTGAATCAACTTCTTTTATGACTTTAGTACTTACTTACAGTGAAATTTTACTTTGGCCAAATCCAAGCGTTCTTTTCATTTAATCTATGAGTTTATTGCATTTAGATTTATCTTTATAATAGTTTTGTCATAAAGACATAGCTACAAAAGGGGGAGGAGCATTGCAGTACAGCAAATGGTTGCTATTCTCCCTGCCTCCACTTACATGCAGCCACTTTGGATTTCAAGTTCCAGGGTGCCATAAAACAGACTTCTTAGGCAGGAAAACTCAGGGTATGTGAAGTCAAGCAATTATAATAGATACATAACTGAACACAAGCACACTAGAGCTTTCTTGCTTGAAACCCAATTTGCCTCCTGGTACTATAAGAAAGGAAACATGGTAGGAGACACATGGAGAAAAGAAATGTAGAGACACTTGGAAGAGACATATGGTTGAGGGATGCACAGGTAGGCTGTCTTTGTCAGTGACAATGGCAGCTGTTATCTTGATTCATATTTTCTCATCTCTCCTGTTCAATACTTGTCTGTCTCCTTTCATCCCTTCCTGTGGTTTCCAACTAGAAAACATCTTAGAAATGTGGCAAGATTTCTGGTCTCAGTAGTTTTCAGAATGACCCTGTTTGATTGATACTTGCCCATGAGAAAATAGATAATTTTAGTGTTTTATTGGTATACTAGTACCCTCTCTTCATCTCCCTCGCTATGCACACTAATTCTATTAAAAATCTCTACTTTGTCTTTGTGCATACAGCAACTGGATTCCTTTAAAATATGAAATTTGGAGGGCCCTTGAGGACCCCTTGGTTACACATACTATTTTTATTTAATTTCTGTCCTGGTTAATGTGTGTGTTTGTGTGTAAAAATTTGTTTTTCTAATTTATTGATTTTGGGTAACTTGGAAAGGTGTAGTTCTATTTTTAATTCTAGTGTTAGTTGCTTTTATAAACTTAAATAATAATGATAAAACATATTTTTTAAGCACCCTCAGAAATGAGGCAGTACTAATGAATACACTCTGAGACATACATATAAATAAAATGAACACTCTAACAGACACTTCTATTCTCCTGATTTTGTTCTCCCTGTTTCCTGAGTTCCTGAGTTTTGTTAATTTTCTTTGAGATTTTCCCCCTGATTTTAGCAAACAAATCATTATAATTGGCTACAGTGTGGTTTCAATCATAGCCATAGGTCCATGTTTAAGAGATTCAATGATTACTTTCCCTCTTTCATACCATACCTCATGGTCGGTTGATTTACTCACCAAGGAAAATTGAAGACTTAGTTTATTCTGGGAAGTGTGCCAGAAACTAGTGATTCAACAATGGTGACATAGCCACAAACTATCGACCAATAGTAGATCCCAGTATAACAACTGAAACTGGAAAATTACTTCATTTGTCTTAGATTTTCAATAATTTTCATGTAAAAGAACCCTTTCATTTCATTCTTTTACTTTTCATTGAACTCTCACTTAATAGTGGGAACCTCTGTGGACACACTCATCTCATAATTTCATTTGTTTCTATGCATGCATACTTAACTTTTAAAATTTTTGTTCAATTTCATTCTCATGGCTCATGAGCAATTCTTCAATTTACCTCAGAGTAAAGATTTTCCCTTGTCTACTCTGCCTCATTCACCCTCACATATTTGTTTTGTATATTTGGATTTGTGTTTGTTCAATGGAGTGTGAGGTTTGAACCGCTGGGGGAAATAATCAGACAATACAACCTATTCAAAGTTTAAAAGCTTAATTATGTTTCAAATGCTCTATCAGTTGTCAGAGTCCTAGGCAGTTATTGGAAAGTCCCTGTTTCTGGTAAAGTACTCTGGGAATAAAATTTTAAGGCACCATCTCAACTCATTTCCTCAAGGATCTCTTCATTCACAAATTATTACTGTTGCATTTCCAAGTTTCTTGTGAGATGGGAATCCCGGTAATAAATCAAAGAAAATAAAAAGATCATTAAATTTTCAAATGGAGTAACCAGGGAAGTTTTAAAGATAGGAATCTTGCTTCAAATTTAGATCAAGGGTCCCCTGCCTTTCAGAGATGGTGGTTTATGAAATTATTTTATTAACTTTTTTCTCTGGTGAAGTGAAGAAAAGAGAAAAAAAAATCTTATAACAGTTGCCTTTAAGCCACAATCATAAAAGATCAAGAGGGCGTGATAATCTGGGCAAGACATCTGGAAAGAAGTATCAACCTAGCAGCCTCTGGCCCTGCGGAAGGCGTAGGCAGTGGAAGCCTCAGAGTGACCAGCCAAAATGGCAGGCATCTAGTGAGCCACATTCTCCTTTTCCATTCACCCACCCGTGGCCATCTATGTTGCTTTCACTTCTTGGTTATTTGCAATGATGCTAACATGAACATGAATGTGCAAATATTTCTTAGAACTCCAGTATTCAATTCCTTTGTATATACACCCAGAAGTGGGATGACTAGATTATATGACAATGTTATTGTTAATTTTTTGAGGAAATATGCTGTTTTCCCTAACTGTTGGACTATTTTCATTTTCAACAATAGTGCATAAGTTTAGCAATTTCTCTGCACGCTTGCCCACATTTATGGTTTTTGATTGTATTAGGGTTTGATTTTTTTTTAAGTGACCATCCTAATGAGAAGGATATAATTTTGATTTGCATTTCCTTGATAATTAATGATGTCAAGCAGCTTTTCATATGCTTTTTTTGTTCATTTTATTATTTGGTAGAAAGAAATTTCTATTCAAGTTCTTTGCCTGTTTTGAAGTTGTTTCTCTGTTATACTTCTTTGTCTGTTTTTGAGTATTGTTGCTTATATATATATATATATATATATATATGGACTGAATATATTTTATATTTTCTCTCATTTCATAAGCTGCCTTTTCATTCTCTTGCTTGTTTCTTTTGCTGCACAGAAGTTTTTAAGTTTTTCTTATCCCTTGTACTAATTTTTGTTTTAGTTTTATTTTTTTTGCTATATGTCCAAGACATCCTCAACAAATGCAATGTCATGAAAGTTTTCCCCTAGAGGATTTATAGTTTCGAAATTATACTTAAGTCATTAATCTACTTTCAGTTAAATCTTGCATATAGTATGAGATAAGAATCAAATTTCATTCTTTTGCAAGTTGGTATTTAGTTTACACAGCACCATTTGTTGAGGAGACTATATTCTCCATATATGGTAGCCTTGGCATCCTTGTCAAAGATCATTTAGCCATGGACAACAAGGTATATTTCAGATGAGTCTTCATTAATATTTTCAACCCCATTTTTTTTTAAAGATTTATTTACTTCTGCATACAGAACTGGGATGCAGGCCAGAGGTGCAGGGCCGGTGAGGGGATTCACCAGAGACAGAGTTGGGAGCAGAACAGGCAGATGGATGAAGTACACTCCTGAGGGGAGCAGCAGGTGAGACAGAAGAGGTCTGCTGCGCCATGTGGGTCAGCTCCCTGGCTGCGGATGGATGCTGAAGTGACTATGGCTAGCCTCCTAGTGCTTTAAGCCCTTAGACCACCAGGAAGGGCCCTTCAGCCCTTTTTTATAGCTTCAGTGTACAAGTATTCTTCTTCATGGTTTAATTTATCCTTATGTATTTTACTAATTTTGATGCTATTCATAAAAGGAATATTTTCCTTTTTCCACTTTTCATAATTAGCATTTAGAAACAGAACCACTTTTGTGTACTGCTGTTGTGTCCTACAACCTTTTCTTAATTCATTTATTTCATTTTTAGTTTTAAGTTTTCTGTTTTTTAGGTTTTTTTTTTTTAAGATTTATTTACTTATGCATACAGAACTGGGGTACAGGCCAGAGGGGCAGGGGCGGCAAGAGTCTTCATAGAGACAGAGTGGGGAGCAGAGCAGGCAGACTGACGAAGTACACTGCTGAGGTGAGCAGCGGGTGAGATAGGAGAGGTCTGCCACACCATGTGGGTCACCTCCGGGGCTGGAGATCGAACTCTCCCTGGAGCAACTGTGGTTAGCTTGCAGTGCTGAGATTTCACCCACTGCTCTACCAGGGAGGGCCAACTTTTTAATTTTAAGTTTTAGTTTTAAGTTGTGGAGTCCTTATGTTTTATACATTTAAGATTAGCATCTGTAAACAGATAATTTACCTATTTTTTCCATTTTGGAGGCCTTTTCCTTCTTTTTCTTGTCTAATTCCTCTGTCTAAGGCTGCTGTTATTATGTTGAGTAGAACTGACAAAAATTGAACATTTTGCCTTCAACCTGATCTTAGATGAAAACTTTTTACCCTCACGTATGGTGTTCATTATAGGCTTGAAAAGATGTTTTTTTTCTGCATCATTTGAGATGATCATGAGGTTTTTGCCCTTCATTATGTTAATGTGATATATTGCATTGTTTTTTATGTTGAACTAAAATATTCAGGAATAAATCCCAATTGGCCATGGTGTATAATCCTCTTCATGTGCTATTAAACCCAGTTTGCTAGTATTTTATTGAGGATTTTAAGCATCAATATCCATAATGTGGTGGCTTTTCCTGATAGCATATCTGTGTGGTTTCTAGTTCTTTTTCTTTTTATTTTTTTGCAACAGCTCTACTTTTTCCCTGAAACTTATATGCCTTTTGCACATATTCTATTTTTTTTTTTAAAGATTTATTTATTTGTGCATACAGAACTGGGTTACAGGCCAGAGGCTCAGGGGCGGTGAGAGGCTTCACCAGAGACAGAGTGGGGAACAGAACAGGCAGATCGACAAAGTACACTGCTGAGGGGAGCAGCGGGCGGGTCAGGAGAGGTCTGCCACACCATGTGGTCACCTCCGGGGCAGACGGGAATCGAACTCATGAGGAAGTGCTTTAGATTCTCAGTGCTGTGCTTTGACCCACTGGGCCACCAGGGAGGGCCCACATATTCTATTTTTTTGTGAAGCAAAATAATAATGATAATAATAATAATGATAATTATAACTTGATAATAACAGTTGCAAAGTCTAATATTTCTGGAACTTTCTTTGTTTACTTATGTCATGCCAATGTTACTACATTCCCTTTTTTTCTGTGTGTCCTCTCTTTCTTTCTAATCCTGTGTCTTTAATATTGAGAGGTGTCCTTATCTCATGGTGTTTGGCTGTCTTCTAGTCTTATTGATAATGTAATGCTTCCTGGAAATTTTCTTTGTTAATAGAGTTTTGCTGAAGGGTATTTTTCCCTTAAGGCTAGCCAAAATATCTAACCTGTCTGGTGGAGTAAAACTGGGTGTCAACAATCATTTAGCTGAATGGGGAAGTCTTTGGACTGTAGGGGTGAGGGGCATCTCGCTTTTCATATTTAGACTTTCATATATCTGTTTTGCCATAGTCCCTCAATTGAACTGGGTGATTCAATGTTCAGTGTTTCTTTATTTCAACAAAATGTAAATCACAGGTCTGCTGGGATGGATGAAGATGGGTGAACAGTGTTTTGCTGTGTGTTGGAGGGACACAGAGCCTGTGTCTCTAATGATATTTTGTATTACTATAAAGTTAAGAGTTAATGACTATTCACTGGTTGATCAACCTTGTCTTTCAACATTAGTGGACTGATTGCCTGGCAGAGAAATAGACAATTTATACAGAAGCACAAGAAAAGTCCAAGCAAGAAAAAATTAATATTGTCAAAAATTAAATTTATTAAAAGGATTATATATTTGGTTGTTCCAGTTGCTACCCATAAGTGATTGTGAAAATTTGATTTACAAAGTCTTCTGTAAAGAAATAGTGTGCACTATATTTCTATTATTTAAAACTCTGCTATTCTATCAGAAATACTAGACTCTTAAGTGCCTGTTTATTGAAGTAAATTTATTTTTTACATGTAGAATTTCTACATATGTTTGCCAATAGGATCGGAAATTTCAGAATCTTTATAAGAACTATTTCATTTCTCTAAATAGCTCATCTTTTTTTTTTTCTCTGGTGTTTCTCTTGCAGTCTATTTAGGTGAATATTAAAAGTGTGACTAGAAATATTTTGTACCCATGGATGCTACAGATTGGCATCTTCAAAAGACAAGAGATATTGCCAAGTCTATCACTAATCAAGTTTTATAATTTACAACCTGTGCAAACTGTGAGCTGAGAACCATAGCAGTTGTGCTGAGCATTTCTGGGAAGTTACCATCATCCCAGCACCAATTATTAAAACCTCTTACACACATTAAAGCTATAAAGATTAAAAATATAGCACACTTGTCATTAAATATGAATGAATTCATGTAATATGCATTATATACAAAAACAATGTCCTGCCACTTGAGCTTTATCACTACCCTACGGAAAATCCACAAACCCAGAGTCCCACATCAAAACTCATTTTGGCAAAAGCAACAAACAACTTTGTCATGCAAAATAAACACAGATGTTACACATTCCAGCAACTGGCTAGGAGGAGATGGTGCATAAAGGGATGCACCACTCTGTAAAAGATAATGCTTCCATACGTACCCTACAGGATCTTTCTGGAAGCTGCAGACAATGTTTGAAAGGATTGATTCTTCTTCTGTTGTTTTTAAATGTCTTTCTTGATTATAGCTGTGAACATATCATTGAATAGTTTCTTTTTGCATGCAGAAGTAGAGGCACACTGTCTAAGGATGTTAATTTAGATGTTTTTGAGAATTAGAGATTTAATTTTCAAATGCATCTTGAGCAGTGCCTGTCTGTCAGTGATTTATTGATTTCTACCTGCAATGTATTATATTAATAACTATATTAATTATAAGAAAATCTGAGGAAGAAAAGTTTCTAGCCTCCTCCATTAACTGACAGTTAATACAGATAATATTGTACAGTTTCAAGTGACCACAGAACTGTGATTGACTTCCCTTTGTCCCTCTCATTCTTAGCTAGTTTTAAAAGGTATCTCTGCTAAAAAAACATTCCTGGGACTCAAATTTATTTCTCCTAGAAACACAATAGAGATGGAAAAGATGATAATCACATATTTGGGATTTCTGATAAATATCTAAAAATTGCATTGATAATGATATTAATATGATGTATTTAAAATATCTACTAAAATAGTGTTTCTATTATTACATGATTGGAGGGGTTAGGGTTAGAAAGACAGAACACAATTTGCAATTATTGTGATTTTGGAACTATACAAATTTTGCCACCATTTCTGTCTTAAAATAATTTTAATATCAAGGCCCTCCCTGGTGGCTCAACGGGTTAAAGCGCTGCACTAAGAAGCTAAAGTCACTTCCGCATGAGTTCGATTCCTGCCTGCCCCTTAGGAGATCCACATGGCGAGGCAGACCTCCCCTGACCCACCGCTGCTCCCCTCAGCAGTGTACTTCATCTATCTGCCTGTTCTGCTCCCCGCTCTGTCTCTGGTGAACCCTCTCACCCTCCACATCTCTGGCCTGTACCCCAAGTTCTATATGAATAAATAAATAAAATCTTTAAAAAAAAAAAGTTAAAAAAAATATACCTAAATGTTTTGGAGGTGAAGAATATTAGAAAGTCAAAAATCATCTTGGTTCTAGTAAGTATTTAATCCCAGAAGTTATATTCTAAATAATAGGAAAAGTTGTAAAGCACACACTAGAAACAAACGTCTCCTAAGAAGACCAAGACGAGTCCATCATCTTTCACTATCTTAAATTTTAAGTATCATGCCTTAGGGTATACAGCAGAAATATTTTGGGTTGTGACCTATTTTCCGGTCTTGCTACAGGTATTTATGTTCTCTTTTACTTTCTTTATTGTGATATCTTTTAGATTTTTCTAATGGTGCATCCTTATGACTGTTTTGAACACACACCCCAAATATATATATATGTGTGTGTGTGTGTGTGTGTGTGTGTGTATAGCCTTATGAGTTAGTAAATAGTTACATCGTAAAACAGAGCAAATTAAAAATATGAGGTAAAGAGACAATCATAAAGATTGTTTTAATTTTATTTCTTATCATCAGTTTAAAAGTCCTCTTATGTTATAAATTTATTTTAGACATGACTGTAGGACTGAGAGTTACATGAGCAATGTGTCTGAACACTCTTTACAAATCTGACTTAACCTTTACAATGTAATAAATTAAAGATTTCCTAAGTACAGTTTATGTCCATGCATGGTTATAATAGCCTCATAACTGAAAATGTACTTTTTTGAAATTTAGTGAGCCAAATGGTAGGGTGTCTTTGGCTGTGATTAATAAATCATGATGTTAATTTGAAAAATTTCAATCCCTCAATTAAATAAAACTATTTTTCTTAAAATATGACTAATTTTAATTTTTCTCTGATGTCAACCAATTTTCCCTGAAAACTAATAAGAAGTTGTTACTTTAATTTTTTAAAAAGATTTATTTATATATACAGAACTGGGGTACAGGCCAGAGGTGCAGGGATGGTGACAGGATTCGCCAGAGACAGAGTGGGGAGCAGAACAGATAGACTGATGAAGTACACTGCTGAGGGGAGTAGCAGGCGGGTTAGGAGAAGTCTGCCAGGCCATGTGGGTCAGCTCCCTGGCCTGGATCGAACTCGTGCTAAGGGCCTTATTAGTAACTGAATCTTAAGCATCTATGACACAGGTTTATGGAGTTAGAAATTTTCTGTCATATTCATGACCTTTAGTATGAGTTCCTGTGAGCTGTTCATTCATTAGCAATTGTGACCTATTTGTTATCTACCTATACCTATGTAGTATAATTTGTATCATAAGGCAAGCCCAGGGATGCCTAGGATGTTTATAAAACTGATTACTCTGATTACATGGCTGTCTCCATGGCAGCCCCGAGATAAGTCTGCCAGTGGTAACATCATACTTTGCTGATGCAAATGTCTTTTGATGTATGGTCACGATGTCCCCTTCCTTATCCCTCATAAAACTTTGTCCCCCACTCCTATCCTACCCTCTGGACCCTATTCCTCAGATCATCGTTGCATGAACAGCTTTTACTAACCTGTATGATTTCAATAAATGGCACAAGAACTTGTGCTCAAGTAGCAGAGTCTTGCAAACCTGCTCCATGATGGCTGTGTCCCTCATCATGTTCCCCTGCAAAGCAGCAACAAAGTTCCTGTTGCAATACTTTAAGATACTTCATAAAATAGAAATAAGCATAATTAACCTCATGAAGAAAAAAAATCTCCTAATTCATTCAGCAGCTAAAGAGGAAGAATAGTTCAAATAACCAGTGTCAAGATCAGGCAAACAGAATAGCTAGGGAACACAAGAAGCACATGGATTTATGTTTTTAAATGAAATAAAAAGTGCAGATTTTAAATTTTTTTGTTAATTATAATATATTTTTCTCAGGTCTGATATTATTGTTGTTTCTTCCATAGAATATTGAGAACAAAAAATTCCCATAATTTAGAATTCTGCTTTAATTTTCTACTAATTTTACACCAAGTAGTTTTCTGCCCCACTGTATTGCACAAATTTCTCTTGTCAACATTACCATATATGTTTTAAAGATTTATGCATACAAGAACTAGGGTATAGGCCAGAGGTATGTGTTATGTGGCAGGGCAGGGAGAGGGTGAGAAGATTCACCGAAACAGAGTAGGAAACAGAATAGGTGGATTGGCTGAGATATACTGCTGAGAGAAACAGTGAGTGAGACAGGAGAAGTCTGCTGCACCATGTAGGTCAGCTCCTTAGCTGGGGGTTGAACTTGTGCTGCAGTGACTGCCAATGACTTCATAGTGCTGTGTCTTAACCCCTTGCACCACCAGGGAGGCCCCACACTATCTTGATGTTGCTAAAGCTAATATTCAATTCTCAGTAGGCAAATTCTGACAAAATAAATGACATCTTTCTCCATGAATCATTTCGAGTGCTAAGACTTCACTCTCCTGGTCTTTTTATTTCATTGGTTATTCTTTCTCAGTTCACTTTATGAAATTTTTTGTTATCCCTCTAACATCTTTCTGTTAAAATGTCTGTGGTCCACTTATCTTATTGCCTCTTCCAGTTTCACAGCTTTAAATATTATCCAATCTCTCCCCCACCTCTTACATCCTAGTCCACTTGCTTTTTTCCCCATTTCTATCCTTCCAATATTCTTAAAACAAACAAACAAACAAGCATTAACATTGCCCTTAATTCTTGTTTTTTGCTGGGATCTCATGTTCAGTTTGACAGACAATCTTGTTCTACTTTCAAATTACACTCAGAAACATTATGTCTTCTATTAAAAGATATAACAATGGATAAAAGAAGTTAAGCTGAAAAAAAAAAATGAGCAGAGGGCCCTCCCTGGTGGCGCAGCGGGTTAAAGCACTGCACTAAGAAGCTTAAGCCACTTCCGCATAAGTTCGATCCCCGCCTGCCCCGAAGGAGATCCACATGGCGTGGCAGACCTCTCCTGACCCGCCCACTGCTCTCCTCAGCAGTGTACTTCGTTGATCTGCCTGTTCTGCTCCCTACTCTGTCCCTGGTGAACCCTCTCATCCTCCGCATCTCTGGTCTGTACCCCAGTTCTGCATGTATAAGTAAATAAATCTTTAAAAAAAAAAAAAATGAACAGAACATCAGGGACATTTAAGAGTATAACAAAAGAGCTAACATTCATGTTGTCAGAGTCCTGGAAGGAAAGATTTAGAGAGCATGGTGGGGAAAGTGTGTGAAGAAATAATGGCTAAAACTTCCAAAGTTGGCAAGAGATAGAAATCTACATATTCAACAGCTCAGTGAATCCTAAATAGGAAAAACCCAAAGAAATATACCAAGATAGATTGTAATTAAAATTCTGAAAATTAAAGAGAAAAAAGAAGTCTTGAAGACAGAGAGTAAAATATAACCTTACCAGTTAGGTTAAAATAATTAGAATAGTAGATGATTGTTCATCAGGAACTATGAAAGGCAGAGGAAAATATATTTGCAAATATCATATGATGTAGCAGTTGTACTCCTGGACATAAACCTTAGAGAAATAAGAAGTTATGTTTATACTAAACCCTATAAACAAGTGTTTATAGAATCTTCTATTTGTAATAGACAAATAAGAAAACGACTAGGTGTCAGTCAATGAGTAAATGGTTAATCAAAAGTCATACATCCATATACAGAAATATTACTTAACAATAAGAAGGAATAATTTAATGATACATGCAAAAGCTTGGGAGAATTACTGGAAAATTGTGCTGAATGAAAGAACCAATCCCCAAGTATTACAGATTGTATGAGTACATTTATATAATACTCTAAAAATGAAAAGAAATTAGGAAATGGATATGAGATTATTGGTTGCCTGGAGTTAAAAAGGAAGTAGGATGAGAGAAAATAGTTGTAGCTATAAAAGGAAGAATGAGGGATCCTTGTGGTGATGGAAATATTATGTGTTTTAACTTATCAGAGTCAATATCCTGATTATGATATTGATAATAGTGTTACAAAATGTTACCTGGTAGAAACTTACACCCTTGTATAAATATAATTATCTTAAAGATAAAAATATTTATTATAAAAAATTGAAAAAAAAGGCAGAATAAAGAAAAAACCATGTGTTCTAACATGTATTTTTTTACTACACTGTTAAATAATATAAAGTTAGCTAATAAAATAGCATTCAGAGCTGACATATCAGAAGCCCTCATTATGCACTTAATAAAGCATAGCACATGTATGTAGTTCAAGATACAATGTATTTTTTCCTTTGATCTTCCAATAAATTATCTCTCAAAATTTAGAAAATAATCACTGTCATTACATAGTAGCATTAAGTTAAAGCCAAAGATTATTCATTACTCTCAAATCTCTGTACAAAAGATTCCCTGTAATTAATTTGGAGTTTGAGGGCCAATTGAATGGCAGTTAATGACCAAAGTCTGTGTAGCTGAGGCACAATTTAAATGTAATTTGTTGCAGTTAGGCAAAGATTATCTTTTCCATAGATATTATTGAAAAAAAGTGTTAGTCTTTATTTTATTTTATTGATGGTATTATATTGTTGCTATTGTCACTGTAACTAAATTAAATTTCAAAGTAAAAACAAAAAAAATCAAGTTTTCTACTGCAGTTGTGAATAATCACTCCTGGAGAATTTTTAAACCTTCTAGGAGTTTTCTTTGATGCTTCAGTTTAAGTAACTTCGATGCTTTGAGTCAAGGGATCTCAGAGCATGAGACATTTTCTCAGTCAGAATGCTGGGAACTGCTGCACCTTTTAAATACCAATCACACTTACACAAGAATGGCCCCTAATAAAAACAAGAGAGAGAGACAGACAGCACAAGTGCTGGAGAGGGTTTGGAGAAGAAGGACACCCTTGAACTGTTGGCCCAGTCACCAAAGATTCTCCAAAACACTGGAAGTCAATGTATTGTATGACTCAGCAATTCCACTCCTAGAAATCTACCCAAAGAGCGCGCACACACACAAAAACTAATTCAAGAGGAAACCGGCACTCCTGTGTTTATTGCAGTACTATTTACAGTAGCCAAGATATGAAAACAACCTAAATGCTTCAAAACCAGTAGATGAAGTGATCGAGAAAATATGGTATACATACACAGTGGAATATCACCTCAGTACTCAAAAAAGATAAACTCGTGCCATTTGCAGCAATGTGGATGAAACTGGAAGGGATTATACTCAGTGAAATAAGTCTTATGGAGAAAGATAAACATTGGATGATTTTACTTAGAGCTAGAAGTTCAAATAATGAGAAACCTTGAAATTTGTTCATAGAACTAAGACATCCAGGAGGGGGGAAGGAGAGAAAGGATAAGGATGAAAACAGAAGTTGGAAGAGCACAATATACTATGACTATACTATGACAGAGGGAAGGCTGCTGGGTGGCAGCACAGGAGAGATAGGATATTCAATGGAGGATTACTGGGGCTTTGGATATAGGTGTGGCAAAATAACATACATTTGTAGAGGGATTAGCCGAGACCACTGAGACTTATACTGTGTTGTAAAGCAACATTACCTCAATAAATGTAACTTTAAAAAATTAATTAACTTTTAAATACTAATGACATTAAAGAAAGTAAATTGTTCTATGGATTTCTGTTCTTGCTTGTATTATTATGTAGCATGAAATAGCATAGATTCTCTTTCTATTTCTAAATCACAAATATCCTGTACTTTAGGTTGTTATCCACCACTTTAGGTTGTTAAACATTTTAAGTGAAATTAACACAATGGAACAATTGTTTTTTTCCATGACCCTCTGTCACACTAAATCCCAAACATC
Source organism: Condylura cristata (assembly GCF_000260355.1). Lineage (NCBI taxonomy): Eukaryota > Metazoa > Chordata > Mammalia > Eulipotyphla > Talpidae > Condylura > Condylura cristata. The sequence continues at coordinate 15,541,002 of NW_004567113.1, forward strand.
TGCCTCACACATTTTGACCTCACATGCACCAGACTGTAGGATTTGTTAAGAGGTGTGGTCTTAGCAACTATTAGGCACTGTGTCTTAGCAACTATCGCATCCTCATCATTTGTCATGAAATCTCTTTTGAGTAAGACCTAAGTAAACATTCATGGAATGCATGAGTAGGCAAAAGAACTCAACAAATACAAGGATTGTGAAAGAGTGTAATCTTTCATTAGAGTTATGTTTGTGAAATGAGTTATTTTGTTGAGAGTTTTTGCATTTATGTTTATCAGAGATACCAGTCTGTTTTCCCATTTCTGTGCTATCCTTTGCCGACTTTTCATATCAAGATAACACTGGCCTTGTAAAATGTATTTGGGGGCATTGTCCCCTTTCAATTTTTTGGAAGAGTGTGAGAAGATAATGATCATTTGTGAAGATGTAATAGAATTTGATAGTGAAATCATCAGCCCCTGAACTTTTGTTCTTAGGGAGACTTTTGTTTGTTTTTCCTTCAATTTCTGTGCTTGTGATTGGTCTGTTCGGGCTATCTCTTTCATCCTGGTTTAGTATTAGAGGGAATTATCATCTAAAAATTTGTTATTGGGTTCTCCCTGGTGGCGCAGCGGCTTAAAGTGCAGCACTAAGAATTGAAAGCCACTTCCGCATGAGTTAGAGCCCCGCCTGCCCTAGAGGTGATCCACATGACACTGCAGACCTCTCTTGACAGCCTGCTGCTCCCCTCAACAGTGTACTTCCTCCATCTGCCTGTTCTGTTCTCCATTGTCTCTGGTGAATCCTCTCACCACCCCTGCACCTCTGGCCTGTACCCCAGTTCTGTATGCA
>NW_004567113.1:15541941-15544441 GCF_000260355.1 Condylura cristata
CCCAGTTTGTTTGCATAGAGATGTTTATGGTAGGTGCTTATGATCCTTTGTATTTCCGTGGTAATTATTGTAATTTCTGTTGTGGTATCTGTTGTATGTAGTTCACCGCTTTTATTTTTGATCCTTAAAAAAAATTCTCTCTTTACCGAAGGAGTAAAGTTAAGAGTGTATCAATTTTGTTTATGCTTTCAAAGAATCACTTCTTGGTTTCATTAATATTTTGAGTCATCTTTATTTGCTTCTATTTTATTTACATAAAATCCAACTTTTATTGTTTCTTTTGTTTTACTGAGTGTGGCTATCAGTAGTTCTTTATTCATGTGCCTTCAGATGGTGAACTAGTTTATTTTCTTGCTTATTGAAAAGATTTTCTGTGAAGTGGAAAGTGTGCACCAGACTGCCTATTCTGAATCTCATCTTGTTCAGTACATTGGAATGTTGGGTGACCTGGCCACAATCCTTTTCTATCGCTCTGTTCTGCTACCTGAAGCTGACATCTTCAGTATAAATGATACGAAAGTCCTTCCATCAATGCAGAATGACGCTGATCTGGTAAGGTACCTATAAGCAAATATATATATATTCTCCTGGCTATCCTGAGGGAAAAGATTTATCAAGAACTCCATTTTGCCATGTTATGTATCTATGTATTTAGATTAACCACATATTAAATGTAACACCATCTGAGAATAAGTGCCCTTCTGGGTTTTACATGTTAAAATTTATTTTTGTTGTCCTGCTATATTAGGTAAGACCTCAGAAGAATACTGAATACAAGTAATGAGATGGTCATTCTTCTCATTTTCTTATTTTGAAGGAAATTTTTTCCCACTTTTGATGAAATTTACGCTAGGTATTTTTAGGTATGTGGGCAATGGAATGTATTTGTTAGAATACAACTTTGAAGATATTGTTACTTAACATCAGAAATATAGGAAATGAACAAATTTGAATAGGGAGTAGGTAGCAGAAGGTCAAGTAGGAAATGATCACAAATATAAAGCTGAATTCTTCCTAATACTCCAACATGTACAATGTCCCTTGCACATTATTTAATTCTTTCAAGAAATCTTGGTCATATTTTTCCTAAGTATCCATTGTACTTGTACGCATCAGCTTTGTAGTAATTTTTGGCAGCGTATTGAAATAGCAAGTTTATATTTCCTATATTCAAATAGTATTAGTTATCCCTTTCTAATGTCTCAATACCACATCCAATCATCAGTTAAAATGTCCCATCAGTTTATCAGTTTATCTCTAAAGCATACTTTAAATCTATTTTATTTGGGGGCTCTCCCTGGTGGCGCAACAGGTAAAAACACTCGGTGCTGCTTCAGCACTAGTTCGATCCCCAGCTGGTAGGGAACTGACCCAAATGGTGTAGCACACCTCCCCTGTCTCACCTGCTGCTCCCCTTAGCATTGTATTTCAGTCAGTCTGCCTGTTCTTCTCCCTACTCTGTCTCTGGTGAATCCTCTCACCGCCCCTGCACCTCTGGCCTGTACTCCATTCTGTATGCATAAATAAATAAATCTTAAAAAAAAAATCTATTTGATTTTATCCTCACTTTCACTTCTTCCATCTAAGCTACCATAATCTGTCACCTGGACTGCTAACTATGCAGCCTGTTAATGCTTCTCCCTGCCCTAGTCTTGTGTCACACAGCCTACATTCCAGAGAACAGTTGTATTGATTTATTAAAAGTTTAAATTAAATCATGTCACCATATCCAATGACTTCCCATCTAGCTGGAAATAAAATTCAAACTCCTTACTCTGGTTTTAAAAGTCCTATATTATCTGACCATATTTTTACTGCATACCAGAATAGTAGCCATCCTTTATATATTTAGCAAACCCAGCTTCTCCCACCTTGAAACGTTTGTAGTTATAGTTCTTCCTAAGTGAAATCTCGTCAGTAACTTTCTTGTGGCAGCTTTATTTTGTCATTTAGATATCAATCCATCACCTCCTCAGAGAGGCCTTCCTATCCATCTAATCTAAAGCAGACACTCAATCATCATTTATCACAATGCATAAATTTTTATTTCAGTTCTCTGAATAGCACTTATCACACACTACCTAATATTTTTCATGTTAATCTATCCTGTATTGTTCTTTCCTTCTATTATAATGTACAATTCATTAGTATATGGACACCCTATCTCTCATTCAATATTTTATCCCAGACACCTAGCAAAATACCTGGCAAATGATCTGCAGATTCATTGAATTGAAGTGATATGTGTCTGTCATCTTAATAAACTCTAACTTCTTAAGTGTGGGCTTTATTTTATTTTATTTTTTAGTAAGAAACACTTGGTTTACCTTCTGAAGTTATTCTAGTCCCTAGTTTTACACTCTTACTGAATCGGGTAAGGAAGACATTAGTATATCTACACAAATTCTCTTTGATTCACAAAAGTTTTGAAGATTTCCATATTTGTTTCGTAATCCCGCCCATATCTCTTGGTGGGTAAACATGTCTCTGCACTCAGAAC
>NW_004567113.1:15549441-15562309 GCF_000260355.1 Condylura cristata
TGATAGCAGAAACAAGTTAATTTGATTGAGGAATGGAAAGATGTTTTAATGGGCTGTACTTGAAGCTTCTATATTATGTAAATTTATTTTTTTAATCTGTTGGTATAGATTTACCTTTTTGAATAAGCTAAAGTTGAGAGTTGATAGAAGAAGGAATACAGAAGGAACTTTGTCATGTAACTGGTACTGTTCAATTCCAGTCCCCTGGGGGTCCTTTGAATGGAGCTGGTCTTGTGTCTGTAGTCAAGCTCTCTCTCCAAACTCTACATGGCTCTTTTCAAAACAAATGTCAAGTCCCAGCAAGGAGGGCAGGTAAGCACAACTGTGTCTGGTCACAGCCTGCTTTCTGTTCTTCTGATGGCAGTGGCCCTGATTCAAATACGAAGGATGATGAGGAGCGTTACCATGGGTGCAGCAAATGTCAGGAGAAAGCTGTGAGCAGTGCCTGAGAGTTTGCCCAGATTCCTCAGAACTGAATGGAACGAAATGAGCTGAGAATGGTACCCGAGAGGAAGTCAGATCAAAATGTTCTTTAAAAAAAAAAAAAAATTAACATGAAATAAATCCAAAGCCAGGAAGCGACAGTTCTAAACAAGTTGTGCTAGATGTGGCTTAGGAACAGCAAGAAGATGTGTGAAATGACTTTGTCATGCTGAAATATTCACTGCTTTTATACAGGGAAAATAATTGGATACTACCATTCTTGTAACTCTGGTATCAAGGTTTGAGCAATCCCTGTGTTAGCATGTTCATGCTGATAACTGTCAGGGAATGAAAGGGGTGATGTTAGCATAATTATAAACCATTTCTAATCCCCATAGAAACATGGAAAAGATAGTCTAAAGTATGGCAAGGGAGCACCCTGTGCCTGGTGGGGGGAAGGGAAATGGTCTCATATCCAGGCTCACGTATCTGGCCTATCAGCTGTTCAGCTGTTTTAAAGGTAATGCTTTTTTATTCTTTGTTTGAGAATAAAATTACTCAGTGGTATACTTAGCTGTATAGTCAAAGTCATAGAATCAGAAAGTTCTTGAAAATCATGTTTTCCTGAGTGCTAGGCCTTTAGCTAAGGCACATTGGATGTTCACTCCCTTGGACGTAAGGGGAGAAAGAAGGTAACATAATGTTTTCAGTTCCCAATACCTTTTTTCGTTGGTTCTGTTTTTTGAACAGTCAAAATTAATTTTTTTGTAAAGGCAGAGATGGAAGGAATCTTAACTGAGAGAGCAAGGTCTACTTCTTTTGAGTAAAATTGTTTTTTAAGATTTATGTTATTTATACATACAAGAACTGGAGTACAGACCAGAGGTTCAGGGAATGAGAAGATTCACCAGAGACAGAGGAGGATAAGAACAGATAGATTCACTGAAACACACTGCTGAGGGGAGCAGCAGATGAGATAGCAAAGTCTGCTGCACCATGTGGGTTAGTTCCCTGGCCAGGGATTGAACTTGTGTTGCAGTGGCTGCAGAGAACCTCATAGTGCTGTGACTTAACCCTTTGTGCACCAGGGAGGCCTGTTGAGAAAATTTTGCTTTTCGAACACACATGATTTCAAAACACAGTAATAAGCTGCCTGGAATTTGAGTAGACCCAGCAGCATTAGTAAGTTATTAACAAGTCTTCTTTTTCTGCTGAAAAATATCAGTTTGTTTACCTGTTGTGAATCACACAGGCTGGTTCTCAGTGATTCTAGATTGTTACAGGGCTCATTATGTAGGAGCAAACAAAACTGGGGTTTAATAGGATGATGATTTGGGACCAAATCTTACCAATGTAAAGCCTCCTCCATGCAGCAACTCCGAGCCGCTTCAGGTCAATTTAAGTTGATTGCAGGAGACTCAAATGCATACTCCTTTAAAGTTGGGTAGTTGCACAACAAAATTGTACAGTCCTTAAAAGGACAGACTTATGGCCCTCCCTGGTGGCACAGCGGGTTAAAGCACAGCACTAAGAAGTAAAAGCCACTTCAGCATGAGTTGGATCCCCGCCTGCCCCGGAGGTGACCCACATGGCGTGGCAGACCTCTCCTGACCTGCCCGCTGCTCCCCTCAGCAGTGTACTTCGTTGATCTGCCTGTTCTGCTCCCCACTCTGTCTCTGCTGAATCCTCTCACCCTCCGCATCTCTGGCCTGTACCCCAGTTCTGTATGAATAAATAAATAAATCTTTAAAAAAAAAAAGGACAGACTTAGTTTTAGACTTCAAAATGTATCTCTCACATATGCAAGTTATGGAACAGTGCTGAATTTATTATAGAAAAACAACATTTGTATAAAAACAATATTTGTTGATTAGTAAACTCGTTCATTTGAGAACCATATTTTTTGGAACCAAATTTTTTTAATATATTCAATTTTTTCCAAGAGTAATCATCTTATATGTATAACTATACACATACATATAGTTTACATACACATGCACATATATACACATAACATATATACATGTATAACACACATATATATGTGCATGCATACATACATATATACACGCACACATGCATACATACATATACATGTATATATATATATATATATATATACAAACACACACACAAACATTTTACATCATTGTGTATTTGCTTTCTCCTGTCAGGTGTATTCCCAATACAATTTCCACCACCAAGTTACCCATCTACCATCCCATAGTCTCTTGTGCTTTCCTTCTCCTGCTTTGATCCCTGTGTCTCCCCCTCACTTGCAGAATGTTTCTGATTTATAGTTGCCTGCTAATGTAAAAAAAAAATATATTATTATTATTATTTTCCCTGATCCTTTATTTGGTTCCCTATATTCCCTCTGGCTTATTTTGTGAGCATAATCTATTCTAGCTGCATCTATGTTGCTATGTTGATAGCTTTTATATTTTTGATTGCCAAATAATATTCCATCATATATTCTTAATCTAGTTATCTATTTTTGTGCATTTGGATTGTTTCCATATCTCAGCTATTCTTAATAGTGCTGCAAAAAAATAGGGGTGCAGGTATCCTTTTGAATTAATGTTTTTGTGTCCTTGGGGAAGTATATTAACAGTTATTGAACTTGATTTTTACCATGGTAAACATTATTTATGATAATTGCTTTCTATAGTATTTTACTCTTTAAAGGATTTAGAACAAATTTTATAATGAGCAAGTTTTACATATAATATCTTATTCTAGATAAAAGCTAAGAGTCCGTACTCCAGTTTCTTTCAGTCTTGTCATTTGAGGTAAATATAACAAGAACACAACTATACTAACATGAGATAGAGTGTGTGTACTCCACCAACTGATGTGTTACTTGTGTAGGCGAATGGCATTCAGAACTCTTAGATTTTCATTTTGCTTCTGTCTCGAATTTTGTGACTCTTATTCCAAAACTAAAATCCTATCATATTAGGTCTCTCATTTTTAAAGGTGAGTAGCTCCACCTTCATTTACTTGGAAACAGTCTTGTATGCCTGACTTAGATGCTGTTGGTCAGGTGCATTAACTGCTTTAGAGGATATTACTGTATAAATACTGAGGATCATTGTTATTGTATCTCCAAGACATTGTCCCAAGAATGTAATTCCTGGTCTCAAGGGTAAGTTAAAAGGCATAGCACAAGCTTTGCTGGGAACATGGATGTGTCTGGTAAAACTGCCACCTGGCTAATAAGCCCAATGAGAAATGTACAGGAGGCCCCGATGGCATTTATAACAATGCCTACACATTGGATAACAAGGGCAACGTTGGCTCACACCTCTGTTGGCTGTCTTAACTGCTGGAAAGACTCATCTGCCTTCTGAACTGCTGTTGGCCATTGCCACCTGCTGGCCCTGGCACTCCACTCCCCTGGCTCCCCTCCTGGTGGTATCCTGGCAACCTCCCCAAACTGCCAAGTTTGAGCCAGGAAGCACAGGGGTTCTGGGAGCGCTTCAAATAGCTGAGGTTGGGTTGTCAGAGGCTGACAGTGGGGTGTCTTGGTGCTCTTCAGGGTCAGAGTGCTGACTACGGTGATGATCAGCTGGCTAGCCGTAGTAGTGACTGAAAATTGCCCTGGAGAACATTACATATTGGCAAGGAAAGGCCAGCAAGGGACCAAGGCTTCATAAGAAAATAAACAGTGTTTTACGAGGTAGCTGTGAGCAGTTTATCCAGTCTGAATTCATTGTAGGCATTTGAAATTTTTCTCAGTTGCATTTAAGCATTTATATTTTTGTCACGCAACCCTTTATTACATTGGTTATACTTTTAAGTTCTTGCTTGGAACATCGACACACCCGTTTGATGTAAGAGTGCTCGAAGTCTGTCTGAGGTCACAATGAGGGCAGGCCTATGATGAAACCTCAGGGTACCCACCTTCTCTACTGCTATCAGCAGGACACAACTCCTTTAGATTTTTAACATCAGCAGCATAGCAAACAAAAGGGTTTGTATGCATTGTCAGCATGCTAAACAATCCTCTTCCTATGAGTGGAACCATTTATGAGTTATTGTCCAAACCAGGCAGTAAAAGCTCCAGTTGGAGACATAGCTGACTGCACTGCTAATGCCCAGCACAAACTGACTCATAATAACAAACCTAGCCTTTCAGGGAGCATGAATCATGCCACAAAATTGAAGGCCTTCTGGAGTGTTTTAAAATGCAGCTTTTTATTTTTTATTTGAATATAGTGAGGCTAACAGATTAATAGACAATTGTCACTGAAAAGATAGGGTGGTATATTCACAAATACCAAAAGGAGGGGCCATATCAGCCCATAGGGCTGGTGGGAGAGGCACTCATTGAACCACCACGTTGGTCAATACCAGAGGAAATGGTAGGGTCCAGGGGTGCTTGGAATCCTCCTTTGGAAAAACTTTGTTGAAGGAGGGAAATCAGATAAGTTTGCGACTGGCTAGTTTAAAATTTTTCAGCAGACCCTAGAAAATAAAGACTATCTGGTCCTCACTGTTATTTAGTAGCTGGCCGTTGGGTGATTCGGGGACCTGAGATCCAGAGTTCAGTAAAGGAAGAGTTGCATGTGAGCTGTGGATTGGTTATTTTGTCTGAAAGACATGTTCCCAATAAGTTATTTGCTCTCTATAGGAATTAGCTAGTCCTGCGAAGGGCAGCAGAATACGGAAAGAGAAGATACCTGTAAGCACTCAGAGCTAGAGACCTGCACAGCATCATGCTACACTGAGTTTACTACTTCCAGGTCATAGCCTATTTGCACTTTATGTTGTCTTCAGTGAAGAAATCTCAAAGCGAACAGTTCTGTGAGTTTCCCAATAACTGCTTGTGGTACAACAGGGAAAATAATCTGTGACACTGAGAGTTAGCAGCTACAGTCATTAACAGAGAAGTATGCCGAAAGGGAGAGAAAGCTAGCACATCAGGAAATATAACTGTGTCAATGAAACACTGTGGGTTGTGGTGATTGGTCCATTCAATATGCCACAAATCTGATAAGAGACATTTGAAAACACCATTTTTTTGTTTCTTGGTTTGTTTGTTTATTTCCTTTGTTGGGTGCTAGGGAATGAGGAGTCCTTTATTTTGACTTGAGATTATTTGATTTGTAGACAATATGGAGTTCAAGACAGCTTTGAAGCAGGATTACCTACATTTGCCATCTTAAACTAGTACTTAAACTAGGCCAAAGTTTCAAACAAGTATCATTTCTAAGAAAGGTCAATAGCATTGCAGATTTCTCTTTCTGAGATTGGGCTGAGCTCATCAGAAGAAATTCTGTAGTTGACAAAGTCCAGCTATAAAGGCAATATGATAACAGGCCCACTTTCTCAGAGATCTGCCCACGCTGTTGGTGCTGAGTACAATCACTCTGTCCAGAGGAGAAAAGACTTAAGACCCCATCACAGGGGAAATATCAGAATAAATATCACATGACTGTTTTCAAGATTTTAGATGTACTTACAGAAAAAGGATTGATTTCCTCTGGTAATAATAAATAAAAATAACTGCATTTTTGTCAATTTTAAGAATAAATAGAATGAAGAATACTCTAAAAAACAGAGATCACAATAACTAGGAAAGGGTCAGTGGATGGCGGTATAGACGCACCTGCTAGAAAAGTCTTTTTCTGGAGCTGGAGCTGGAGCGAGGACCCAAACAAAACTCAATGACCTCTAGACTCTTCTGCAATCTTACCTATACCAGAATCCTACAAGTAATACCACAGACTCTTTAACTGATAAATGGAAGTGGAAGCTCTAAAACACAACTTGCAATTCCAGGAAAGCCAAGTGAAGAGGAATCTTCTATCTCCTACTCTGATCCGCACAGTTGCCAAACTGCAGGGGAGTGAAAGCCGCTGCGCTATCTTGATAGACGAGCTGGAGAATCCCACACAGCTGTGTTGTGGAAATGTTCTTGATTTCCCTCATGATAACATTGAGTCATAAAAGGAAGAAATGAACATTTATTTGCCAACTCCACCTGTCTGTTGGGCCCACCATATCTATATTAGCATCAAGGGAACTTGCCTATAGTGCTGAAATTTTTATCAGTAGGAGAGAAGCAACTGTTCCTTTCTCTTAAATTGTGGTGAAAGCCAGTTCCCTTTTTCATCAGAAACTAAATGATAAAAATTGAGTCATCCTCAGATGACTCATTTGTCAACATTTACATTTAGTAAAATGTTTGGAACTCAAAATCTCAAAACTTTGGAATTTTACATTTTTAAAATTTAAAACTAGTGTGAAATTACTTTTGTTCTGAATTCAGTCAGAGTCCCAGAAGCAGTTTTTTACTTAGAAAAGAGGAAGAAAAAAAGAATCAACTTGTTCTTCCTAGGTAAAATCAAGATTAGTGAAAGAGGTGAATAAAAATTCATAAGGAATAGGATTTTCTTTAATCCAAACTTCTGGGATTTATACTTTCCTTAAAATTCTTGATAAATTCGTTACTTCTGAAATTCCTGCAATGCATCTCTTCCATGATCAAAGAAGATTAATTTTAGAGTTGAGTGGGAAGCGAGTTTTCAATCTTTCCAGATTAACTGAGGCACTAATTAAATTGCCTGTTTTCTTTTTGCAATCAACCCATTTACTTCCTTTGTACTTATAGGACAGATTTTTGCTTTAAAAATTGATCTTACTCTGTGACCTTTGATTCACACGCTCAAGTCCAAGTGTAATAAGAACTAACCAGAACATGTGTCCTGTTTTCAAGATGAATGAGAGTGCCAAAGAAAAATAATCAATAACAAAAACAAAACAGCCTCCCTGCACCACAACAGCAAATCAGAGCTGGCATCTGTACCCACCACCTTCATCATTTGATTGATAACTGTGATTTGCTGACTCTTTCAATTACTCTGGTTTCATTACAGTTTGAGAAATGAGCCAGGCCCTCATTTGTTGTTTTATTATCTTTTTAGTCTTGTTCTCACATGAAATGCCCAAAATTGGCATTCCGGGAATAAGGTAGATAAATAAACTATAGCAAAAAAAAAAAAAAAAAAAAAAAAAACAAAACAGTTTCTTCAGTGCGACCCTGGGATCAGTATTATATTGCACAATCACCAAAAACTATATAGAAATTCATTTGTTCAGGGCACTACAAACCAGAGCTTGACTTGTTCGAGTTCTATAAAAGTTCAGAAGTTATGTATATTTGAATTTTCTTTTACTTTCTTATAAAATCCCCTATCCTGTCTGAGGTGAACAGAAGTATTTTTCAGTTGATTGATTTGGCTTTAAGATGACCTTGAGTTAAAGGGGTATCAATGAAATTCATGACTTTAGCAGTTTTTGAGTGTTTAGAAGCACAGACTGTGTTTAATTATGTTGCATTTGAACTCAAGCGAAAAAAATGGCAAATGTCATCCATTGTTTTTGGATAATATTAGGACAAAATGAAGTTTCTCACAGCATCCTGAAGTTGGTGGCCCCCAAGCTTTGAACAACCAGCTTAAGCCATGTACAGATATTTCTTTTAAGATTTATTTATTTATGCATACAGAACTGGGGTACAGGTCAGAGGTGAAGGGGCAGTGAGAGGATTCACCAGAGACGGAGTGGGTGACAGAACAGGCAAACTGACGAAGTACACTGGTGAGGGGAGAAGCTGGCGAGACAGAAGTCCACTGTGCCATGTGGGACAGCTCCTTGACTAGTGATGGAACTTGTGCTGCAGAGGCTGGAGCTAACTTCGTAGTGCTGTGCTCTAACACTTTGGACCACTAGGGAGGGCCCCATATCTAGATATTTTACAAATTGAAATGCAACTTTGGGGGTTTACTCTAGATATTAATTATTACTTTGTTCATATTTTGTTTGAAAATTTTATTTAGAAATTCAGCTCCTGCCACTTCTCTGATTTCAGATCCTGGAGTCACCATCAGGATGGTAATGAACTTTCCAAGTGTATTCCAGATGTGTGTCAAAAAGAAAAGCAGTTTAAGTAGTGAACAACTTAAGTGTAGATAATAATATATCACATTTAATTTTACTGCAATGAAGTAAAATTAAACAAACAAACAAGCAAAAAAAAAAAAAAACAGTAGGAAAAGGAAACTCCAAACTGGAGTTTATTCTAATTATCATTTGGCTCCTCCCCTTTTGCAGTAACACCAATTAATACTTTCTCCAGCCCAGTCATGTTTTCTGACCAATATCCTGCCAGGGCTCTTTATCATTCACCTTGTGGTAGGATGCCATTTGGACAGGGATCTTCCCTATAATAATGATACTCTACCCTGAAACTGGGAGGATGGATCTTTTTACACAGTAACTAGGCTATTCAGCTTCCAGCTGAGCTTCTTGTTACCCTATCCATGCCTGCTTATCTACTTCCCTGGGTTATTTTTATGTATTCCATGTCTTAGATGTCAAAATGGCCAGCTCATTCAGTTTTGGGATACCCTGAAATGCATTCTTGTGGTTTTCTTAGGTCTAAACATAGAACTTTGATATTATAAGCATGCATTCACTTTTTGTTGTGAATAGATAGAAGAATAAATAGAAGATGGGTCATGCTTTTTTTTTTTTTTTTTGGCTAGGCTTACATAGAAACCAAATTAAAATTTTCACATTAAAATTTTGTTATTTTTGGCCCCCGGGGGCGCAGCAGTTTAAAGCGCAGCACTAAGAAGCTAAAGCCACTTCAGCATGAATTTGATCCCTGCCCCAGAGGTGACCACATAGCATGGCAGACCGCTCCTGACTGCTGCTCCCCTCAGCAGTGTACTTCTCAATCTGTCTGTTCTGCTCCCCACTCTGTCTCTGGTGAATCCTTTCACCATCCCTGCACCTCTGGCCTGTACCCCAGTTCTGTATGCATAAATGAATAAATCTTAACAGATCCACTGAAGGCAGGATTGTCAGTGAATGAGATCTCTATTTAGCAGTACTAGCTTTTGGATTCAGTCCAGCTTTCACATACAATCCCTCTTGGATATATTTAATAACTTCAGAAAAACCATACCTAGAAGGAACACATTTATACAGAAGACTATAAAGAAAGAAAAGGCAGGGACTGTTCAGCAAAAGAAGAAATGTGTACTGATTTATGTCATATTGTATAATCATAGAGCACAGGATGGAGCACAAGGAACTCTGGTGGAGGATTATGGGTGCTTGGTGGGGCGAGAGCTGCAGTGACCATACCCGAGATAAGAATCCCGTACAGTCAGAATATTGACAAGGATGTAAAACAAAGGTACTTCATTAAAAACAAGTAACTGAGGCCCTCCCTGGTGGCGCAGCGGGTTAAAGCACAGCATTAAGAAGTTAAAGCCACTTCCACATGAGTTCGATCCCTGCCTGCCCCGGAGGTGACCACATGGCGCGGCAGACCTCTCTTGACCCTCCCGCTGCTCCCCTCAGCAGTGTACTTCATAGATCTGCCTGTTCTGCTCCCCACTCTGTCTCTGGTGAATCCTATCACCCTCCACATCTCTGGCCTGTACCCCAGTTCTGTATGAATAAATAAATAAATCTTTAAAAAAAAGTAACTAAAAAAGGTAAACTTCAAAAATTAAAAATAAAATAAAACTTAGTCTTTTGTGCTTAATTTTGTCTTGCCCTGTAGCAAATAAGAACTGCCATTGTACTGGGTGAGGGGTCTCTCCTGCCATTTTAGACATTTCCTTTCTGTGTAACATAACTCAGTCCCCTCCCTGGTCTTACCCCACAGGAGATATGCAGTTATACCTCTTTTTTTTTTTTTTTTTTTTTTTTTTTTGTTTCTGCATGAATTGGCTGGCTAATTCTACCAATTTGGCCAAATGTACTCCCTCACAGTAGTGTTAGCTTGAGTCAGTAATTCTTCCCTTTCATCTCCTGCCTGACAGTCTTTAACTGGATTAATGGTATGATGTGGGGAGGTCTTCCCTTTGATCTACCATTTTACTGATCAGCCTTACTTCCATTTTCCCAGAGATCCCAAATTTGGGGTCCCAATTATCCCTTGTGATGAGTAATTTTCTTTTTTAAAGTTTTTTATTTATGCATACAGAGCTCGGATCCAGGCCAGAGGTGCAGGGGTGGTGACAGGATTCACCAGAGACAAAGTGGGGAACAGAGCAGGCTGACTGACAAAGTACACTGCTGAGGGGAGCAGCAGGCAAGTCAGGAGAGGTCTGCTGTGCCATGCGGGTCATCTCCAGGGTCGGGGATTGAACTCATGCTGAAGTGGCTTTAGCTTCTCAGTGCTGTGCTTTAATTCACTGTGCCATCAGGGAGGGCCCTACTTTTTCTTTTTTTAAAGATTTACTTATTATTGTGTACAGAACTGGGGTGCAGGCCAGAGGTGTAGGGGTCATGAGAGGATTTACCAGGGACAGAGTGGGGAGCAGAACTGGCAGATTGATAGAGTACATTGCTGAGGGAAGCAGCGGGCAGGTCAGGAGACCTGCAGCGCCATGTGGGTCATCTCCAAGGCTGGGGATAGATAGAATTTGTGCTGAAAGTGCTGTGGCGGCCAGCTTGCAGTTCTGTGCTTTAATCCCATTGTACCACGAGGGAGGGCTCTGTGACAACTACTCTAATGTTGGGTCTCTCAGCACAGTGAGCTTGCATGAAAGTGACATCACAGCTCATCACCTCTAAATCTGCTCTCTGCTTCTGTATCTTTTGACTAAACCAGTCCACATTCTCTTAACCAAGCAGTTTTCAGACCCCAATTCTAAATCTAAAGTGTTTTCCATTTTATAGGGCTTGGCCATCATTGACATCTTGGTTTCCATGGCTTCTCCCAGAGCATGTAACAATGCCCACACCTTAGTAACAACAGCTAGCTCACTTTCCTTTTTCCATCTCTGTCCAGGTTACCCTTGAATATTCTAGTATACTGACATTTCTGGGGACAGTACTATTATGCAGACCCATACTGCTACATAAAAGTGGCTACTTTTTCTCATATTGAGGTGGAAGATCACTCCAGGATTACCCTATCTCATTCTATTTTGACACTGCCACTCTTTCTTGGTACTACATTTCTGCATCTTTTCTTTTGAACTCCCAATGTACAAACTCAGTAAATAAGACTCGTTGAATCAAGAAGGAAATTTGACATTAAATAACAATGTCATGTAGGAACATCCATTGATCACAATACAAGTTTATTGGCAACAAATCTATTAATAAATAGTGGAGTCCTCAGCACAGAAGCTGGTGGACAAGACTTCTGTCAGGGTAGATCCTTAACACACATTCTCACAGGTCTTCTTATACCCTGCTTAGTACATGTGATCATTGTTGTGTAAGACTAGTAAAGTCAGATGTCCAAGACTGTGTCTTTATCCTACTAAGACTAATAATGTTCTGTATGAATCACAAGTATAGGCTAATACACATGAAGGAAACAATGGGGAAACTGGCTCTCCCCAGGCTAGGGTAATGACTGGTCACAAGGCGACTATGACATGGATACACTCTGGTTTTCCTACAACTCTGTGAGAAAGACAACTTAATAGACAATGACTTTAACTGATTAAAGTTGGATTTAGTTCTTATACACCAATATAAATTCTTATAATACCTTAGAGTATTTTATCAGTGAGGAAACTGGAGCCAATAGAGGTTAAATATACCAACCTAAATCATCAACAGGTGGAGCTGATATTAAATACTAGTCTTCTGAGCAAGCCTGGATAGTCCAGGATCTTTGTTCATTCAACATTCTTGGTGCCAAACCTGGCTTGGGATGTAACAGAGAGGAAGCAGGCTTAGTCTATTCTCTTAAGGGTCTTACAGCCAAAAGAGTTCAATGGTTGAAAGCACTTCCTAGATTTTAAGACCCCAAGAGCTTCTTTGGCAGGTAGTAGGGAGTTGGTAAGTTACTCTCATCTGATAAAGATTAATTAAGGTGGTTCCCTCCACTGATAAAATATATTGTTAGAGAAATTGATTATAGAATGATACTTTATCATTTACTACTTTATCCTTTAGGGTTCTGTGACTAAGTGCTGTAGGCTAAGTGTGACTTTAAGACTAAGAAAAACACATCCTGTGTACCTGTCAACACATGGAGTTCAGTAGGAATTCAGTAAATTATTTTCCATTGAGAAGGATTTCCTACAAGCCTTTAAGGAAAATTTGACTTTACAAAAATACTTCACTTTAAATTTCTAAACCTAAAAACTTTCTTAGCATTGCCTTTGGTTTTCAACCTTTGCTACTGAAAATTATTATTAAAAATATAGATTTTTAAAAATAATCTTAGACCTTGAGGTTTTTTTTTTTTGTTTTGTTTTGTTTTTAGGATTTATTTATTTTTGCATACAGAACTGGGTACAGGCCAGAGGTGCGGGGTGGAGAGAAGATTCACCAGAGATAGAGTGGGGAGAACAGGCAGATGGATGAAGTACACTGCTGAAGGAAGCAGCGGGTGGGTCAGGAGAGTTCTTCTGCGCCATGTGGATCACCTCCGGGGTGGGATTGAACTCAT
>NW_004567113.1:15562409-15594101 GCF_000260355.1 Condylura cristata
GTCAAATCAAACATCTATACCTTGCTGTGGCTTTTACCTCAGCCATGAGAGTTTGTTTGATCAAAAAGATTTAGATGGATGAAGTACACTGCTGAAGGAAGCAGCGGGTGGGTCAGGAGAGTTCTTCTGCGCCATGTGGATCACCTCCGGGGTGGGATTGAACTCATGCTGAAGTGGCTTTAGTTTCTTAGTGCTGTGCTTTAACACACTGCACCACCAGGGAGGGTCCATAGTCCTTAAGAGTTTTTAAAACACTTTCTCTCTTTTCTTTTCTTTTTTTTTTTTTTTTTTTTGACTTTCCAGATACTAACTCTAGAATTTTAATTTCTTGTATTTTAAAAAAAATAGTTTGAAAAATATTCTTTTAAAATACATTAAATTTACTCAACAAGTCAGTGGCATGCCATGCAATTTTGCATAGTAATATAATTCATGTTCATTGTGACTTTTTTGACAGTCCCTTAAATTTAAATTGAAAGGCATTTGCCTCACTTACTCTAGTCCCAAACTCAAATATTTTAAAGACTTTTTTCTGTAACAACAACAACAAATTTGTAAAATAAAGCTACATAGGAAAAACTTTTGTAAAGAATACTTGTTTTTCGATTGGGCTTTGCCAGACAGCTGAGATATCACAGGAAGAAAGAGTAATCTGCCTGCAGTGATAGTCACTAGGCAATGATTCACAGTGGCTGGAGAAGTTTCTAGAAAGCAACATCAAGCTCGAGAACTTTTCTTTGTCTTTTCTTCTCCATTTTTAGTGGATTTAAAATTCTTCTGATTTTTCCCTCCTCTGGTCTGTCTCAGGGTTTTTATATCAAAGAATTCAGAGCATTAGGAAGAAGCAAGACTTTGCGATGAAAATCTAAAGTCACAACTTCCAGTCAGTTTTTCAGTAACTAACTATAGTTGTATCCCCCATTTATATAGCTCCTACACTTTTGTTCTCAAGTAGTTTAAAACATGAGATAAAGAGTGTTTTTTATTGATGTTAATCCAGCGTATATTTTGCTATTTTTTTTAAGATTTATTTATTTATTCCTACAGAACTGGGGTACAGGCCAGAGATGCGGAGGGTGAGAGGATTCACCAGAGACAGAGTGGGGAGCAGAACAGGCAGATCGACGAAGTACACTGCTGAGGGGAGCAGCGGGTGAGTCAGGAGAGGTCTGCCACGCCATGTGGATCTCCTCCGGGACAGGCAGGAATCGAACTCATGCTGAAGTGGCTTAAGCTTCTTAGTGCTGTGCTTTAACCTGCTGCGCCACCAGGGAGGGCCAGTTTTAGTAATCTTTTAAACTATATGATCAGGAAAATTACAAGATTATTAAATTTGTTTACTGTTACCTATCACTGGTATGACATTTTAGAAAAAATAATAAAAATGCTCAGTGTGGAAAATATTGAATGTTTCACTCATAGCAGGAATATAAAGCACGAGGGGAGAAAATAATAATAATAATAAT
Source organism: Condylura cristata (assembly GCF_000260355.1). NCBI lineage: Eukaryota > Metazoa > Chordata > Mammalia > Eulipotyphla > Talpidae > Condylura > Condylura cristata. Next base: position 15,563,876 of record NW_004567113.1, read on the forward strand.
AATAATGAACAACTATATACCAGAGACATTTTACCGGGTGGAGTGGGGAATGGGATCAAAAATAGGAAGGGGGGAAGTACCACGGGACTACAGTGATGGCACACAGGTGATTTGGTGATGGGAAGCCCATAGGGATTACAACTGAGATGGAAAAAGGCACAAAATGATGTAAAAATAAACTATTCTATATTTTTTAAAAATGCTCAATGTGGAATTAAATGACAAGTCTAGTTTTCTTTACTATGTCCATTTAGATCATTTCCATGTTTATTATTTAGATTATTTCCATTATTATATGTACATTTAGATTATTTCAGTGAAATTTCTACAGAGTTTCCTATGGTATATTGAATTATTTATCAAATTTGTCAACTTCCTTCTAGTCAAATCAAACATCTATACCTTGCTGTGGCTTTTACCTCAGCCATGAGAGTTTGTTTGATCAAAAAGATTTTAACATATGTGGCACAAGCAGAGGTCCGAGGTGAAGTTGTGTTTGGCCATATCTCATGCATTTCTGAAATCCCCATGGGAAGAGCTTTCCCCTGGTAGCTACTGCAGATGCAGACCGGACACCAGATTTAGCACAGATATGAGGGTAAACTGCAGCAGAGACTGGAGCAGATTTAGATCCCAGGTACAGCCTGGAGCCATGGCCATTTGAGCTGACCATAGTCAGTCAAGCCCTAGATAATCTACAAAGGAGAGAGAATAAATGATGATGATTTTTAAGCTACTGGATTTTGAAGTGATTTGTTAAGTGGTCCTTTGTGGTAATATATATTACAATTACTTTTTACTTTCCTTAACCCTTACATACGAAGTGAAGCCATTTGGTGTTTTTCATTCTCTTTCTGGTTTATTTCACTAGCATGATCCCTTCCAGCTCCATCCATGTTGACGCAAATGGCATGAGCTGATATTTTTGATTTCTGAGTAATATTCCATTGGGTATGTGTATCAAGTCTTCTTGACCCACTCATCTATTTTTGGGCATTTGGGATGATTCCATAGCTTACTTATTGTAAACAGGGCTGCATTATGTCATTTTGAATTAATGTTTTTATGGTTTTTAGTAGATCATGGTATCTAAAAATTTAAGTTTTAACCTAACAATCTAATGGTCTTCTATTTTTATATAAATATTGGCAAATCTCTGTACTGGATGTTATGAGGTAAGCAAAAGATAACTGTTACAGAATTATTAGTATTTATAGGTAAACTTTATTTTCAGATAAATCATTTTAAACATATGCAGTGAAAAGATGTTTAAAAATTTAAAATATCAATAATTTTATCAGACAAGACAAACTGCTATATATTACATGCATATTTTTAAATGGGCTCTGGTATGCTCACAGCAAAACATATTTTAATTAATGATAAGTTGATGAAAACTGAATAACTCAATGATTAAATTATGTTGTACTTACTAGTCTTGCCTCTCAGTGAGAGAATACAGATTATCCTTTTATTTTTGAATTGTCAGTGAGTGTAGTAAGACATCCATGAGTTCATCTGAACGAATATGGTCAGAATGATAAATTTGGTTTAAGTCACTACTGGAGTCCTAATTCTAAGAAGAGACCTCATAAATTCTAACATGATACAAGCCAAAAATGTTGCAGTGCCAGGGTTAATGTTTATGCCTGTGTCCTGGCTCAGTATATTATCCACAAATGAAGACCAACTAAAAGCTATCCAAACACAAGATGGGCTGCCAAAGTAGATTTGCAACATTACTGCAATGTGTGCAGACTCTTACAAACACCTCAGTTTGTAAGAAGGAATCTTCGTATCTACAAAGAGCAAATACCTGCCACAGGGTAGTATCTTAAAGTTATAATGAAATGAGAATATGAACATGGTCATTCTGTGGTCAGAGAGGTCACCATTTGAGAGAAGCAACAAGAGGCCACATCTTATGTCTTCTCAGGATTTGGGGCACCATCTCTGTCTTCCTTCAGCAGTCTGTCCCTCAAGAAAGACAAAAAAATGGAAAAATGGGTTCCTGGGTACAAAGAAGCACAGAAGAGCTACCCCCTCACTGTTATTAGAAATGCATGCAAAGCTCAAATTTCAATTGTGTAACAGTCCAAGTACAATATAAATAGTTTACAGTATTTGCTTAGTGGATACATTCAAATATATGCTTATACTTCATCCAGTAAAAATATTATTTTGTCCTTTTATGCTGAGTCACAAATCTAATAAGCTTATGAACCTCATAACAGGGACAGCTTACCACATGCCATCAATTTCTTTCTCTTGTGACTGGGAAAAGTTAGTCTGTTTTCATTGCTTATCTTGTAATTTAATTTTTTATGCCAAACCAGACCTCTGTCTCTTCTTTTCTTAAAATGTAAACCATTTCAGGAGCAAAGACTTTTAAAATTTTCCATAAGAAAAAGAGATTTATTATTTTTATTTGGCTTTGGATTTGCTTGTTGAAAAGTGAGATGTATTAGAAATATACTATTTTTTAAAACTTGGAATTTTACTGGGTAATAATCAAGCTAAAATAAGGATGCAGAAGTATGTAGTTCTTGTGGGTTAAAATGGAGTATAAAAAGTCAGTAGACATTTCTCTATCAGAGAGACTAGTTGTTAGTAAGAGTAAATTGAATAGACTCTTGAAGTAGGATTATATAGGATTCTGTTTTATGATAAAAAAAAAATTCTTACTACCATCCAGATCAATCCAAATATTAACATCAGGGTGATTTTCACCCATCAAATGAAATGAGAGCCACTGACATCAGGACTATAGAATTTTGAGATTTGCCCTGGATCTTCAAAAGCAGTAGCAATAAAGTATTAGCATATTTTCCACAGACAGGAAAGAAGAATAATTGAATATTTAACCAATGCCAAAACCTCACAATGCACCTTTTCTACTTGAGAATCGAATCACCAGTCCTTGAATTGTGTGTATTTTCAAGCAGTTAACATAGTTTACCATCTGAAAACCATCACACCCACTCTCTCCCTATTTAAAGTGTAAATTGCTTCATCAGTGTTAAGTTAAAGGAAAATGCTATACTTCCAATTCTAGTTGGCAGGCAAGAATCATGTTTTTCATATATATATTTTATCACTGGCCCAAGAGAGATGAGCAAAAGTGGGAGCAGGAACCACTAAGTTTTTTGGCATGCAACAATGGCTTTTTTTTTTCTTTTTAAGATTTATTTATTCATGCATAAAGAATTGGGGTACAGGTCATAGGTGCAGGAGTGGTGAGAGGATTCACCAGAGATAGAGTGAGGAGCAGAACAGGCAGACTAAGGAAGTACACTGCTGAGGGTAGCAGCGGGCAGGAGAGGTCTGCCTAGAGATATGGATCACCTCCAGGGGTCAGGGATCTGCAGTGCTGTGCTTTAAACCCACTGCCCCACCAGGGGAGGGCCGTTTTTGTATTTTTTTAAGTAGACAAATCAAAAAAGCATGTACTCTGTTTCTGAGAGACTATGATATCATCCCATCAAGAGAAACTATTCAGATTTCTGTGGCACATTTGTAAGCCACATCTTTATTTCCATCAGCTGTTAAAATTTGGGATGGGAACTTTATAATTTAAGCAACTTCAGTGAGCTTGGAAATAACAGTCATCCACACTGTCTTTATGGTTATGGTTTTGGTAAAAATAATATGATGAAGGAGCTCATTGTGGGATTTATTTCTATATAATTAGCTATAGCCAACTTCAAGAGATATGTGTTTGAGATTTCTCACTTTGACTTCATTGAGTTGGAATGTCTTGCTCCAGTTTGGCTCAGAGATGACATTTCCTCTGGATTGGAGTTATAAAGAACACAATTTAAAATGCATAAACACAGTGCCTGAACCATGCACAACTGAGCCAGGCACTCTCAGGAAGTACTGCTTCACTTCCTAAATGTTCAACTGAAGTCCTTATCCCTTTCCCAAGTAGAAAATTCATGGGAATTCAGGCAGAATGACAAGCTACCTATTGGGACATCATGGAAAATTCATGGGGTTCAGGTAGAATGAAAAACTACTTATTGGGACATCGTGGAATAATGTGAAATTTCTAAGACCAAATTTTCCTTAGGATATGCTTAACAAAATGGATTATCAGTCCTTCTTTTAATTTTACTTTAATATTTCGTGTTGTAAAAAAGAAAATACAGGACTATATGTCTGGATTCCTGAGTTTTAGTGTTGGCTCAGACACCAAAGTCTAATTAAATAATTCAACCAATATTTATGAATGTTGACTATGTACTTGTTTAAAGTGGTAAATAACAGAATGTAGGAAGTAGTCATAGTCCTAGCTCTTACAAAGTCCTCAGTCTAGTGATGGGAACTAACTGGACATTTCATTTTAATAAAGAGGAACTTCATTAGTGTACAAATGTTACAAGGACAGAGAGGAGCAAGCTCTGAGCCAGTGGGGGATGCTCTTAGTGAAGGTGGAGCTTTCCAGACTCTATCCTCTTCTCCCCACCATCAAGATATCAGATACTAAACATAACGACTCCCAGGAAACCATGAACCTGACTTTACGAATGGGGTGATGTTGGGAATGAATGGGAAACGAATGGGGTGTGATGTTGGGAATGAATGGGAAACGAATGGGGTGTGTGGGGTGACTGAACTCAAAAGACACTACACAGGTGTCCCCAGGGCTTCTTACTTTTCTAACTGCAACTTATACCCTAGTCTCTTCTCAGGTGGTATCATTTGTAATACAAATTGTATCTGCCTAGTGCCACTACTGAGATACAATCTGTCTTTGTCTGTGTCTGTCTCTCCCTGCCTCAATTTGTCTCGCTCTGTCACTGTTTCTCTTCTCCTAACTCTCCTTACAAATAAACTTTTCTTTTTTTCTCTCTGTATAGCTGCTTTTGGGTCTTGTCTTGTGTTCTTAAGTGTGAAGGGGAGGACTCAAAACCCTGGTCACCACTGTTTCACCTGAGGTTGTCTTGTAACACATACCCTATCAGCAAAGTGGATGGGCAAAATTAGTTAACTATTTTAGCTGTGGTTTTATGATTCAGTGTCAAAAAATATCTCTTACAATCAATTTTTAAAGAAACATACCATGTCATAGGAACTGTACATTACACTTGACATACATGTTGTCTCCTAAGTCCCTCAAGAACACATGGGATCATGAGCTAATGTAGAGATGTTGTTGAACGGCCCCTGATCACACAGCTGGCAAGATGCTTACCCAGTAGTGGGAAACCAGTCCACCTTCCCCCTGAGCTGCCAATAATATATTACTTGCTGAACTCCAAAGACTGCACTGACAACTGCAAGGAGCCTCTTCAAAATAAGAGTGGGCTCAGACTGTTCCTCAGGGATTTGGTGAAGAAGGAAGCATAGCCTCCAAGATAAAAAGTCATGGCACATTTTTAGGGTGGGACAGGTGTGTTAAGGGAAAGATCGAGAGGAATCATTTTTAGATCACATCTGTTTAGAGAGTAAGTATAGTTGTGTACTATTACTTTCCATAATTTATATTTTCCTTATTAAATAATAATTAAGAGAAGATAGGAGCTGGAATGTGGTTATTGGAAATCATAAAGCATGTTATTTTGTCTATGTATATTTACTGCTGACTGTCTGGGGTGGAAACCATTTAACAATACACAGAGCCAGCAGCATGGTGTTCTGGAAAGAGCCCGGTCTGGGAACCTGATGCTTGCCATGACTCTGCATGGCAATGAAAACTCATTTCCTTGAACTGGCATTCAGTGCTCCTATCTGTGAAATGAGGATGGTGAGTGTAGTCCAATTTACAGTTCTGTGATTGTTTCCAAAGGAGTTAAGGTCCATAATATATAGTATGGCTTTAGAAGCAAAACGCACAAATGTGTTGATTGACCTTTATCATTGTTTCCTTTCCCTTGCCATCACTATATCACATATGGCCTCTCTTTCCTTCCCGTCCTTTCCTTTCCCTTTATTTGCCTTTCCCAAGTCTTTTTTTTTTTTTTTTTTTTGAGGTTTATCATTGTTTCCTTTCCCTTGCCATCACTATATCACATATGGCCTCTCTTTCCTTCCCGTCCTTTCCTTTCCCTTTATTTGCCTTTCCCAAGTCTTTTTTTTTTTTTTTTTTGAGGTTTTAACTTAGAAGAAATCACATTGTCAAGGGAACTTTCAATGACTTCCTTATTTATTTGTTCTCCTACTCTCCTCCACAAAAGGACTCTGGGTTTCCCTTAACTAAACTGGGAGACTTGGATTAGCTAATATATGTACAGTACTTGGAAGTATGCTTGACACATAAAAGTACTCAATGACCTTTAGCTAATATCAGTTCCACCATTATCATCATCTTTATTAAATTTTTAACACTGCTTTACTTGTCTCTTTGATTCTTTGTGTCACCTTCTAGGTGTTGACTTTGAGAGGCCAGAGACCAAAACAGTCGCTTATTGTTGCTTCACAGAAGCTTAGTATAGTCAATGACAAGAGTAGGTAAACATGTCTCAATTAGTTAGTGTTAAATAACACATAGTAATTTACATAATTACATTCATTATTTTTTTTACTGTAATTACTTTCACTCATAGGACAAAGCAAGTTATTGCTTCAAACACTTAAATTCTAGCGGAATAGAATGAAACATGCAATTTAAAATAATGTAATGTTATGAGGGTTATAACAAAATAATAAACTAAGCTTTACAGAGATATAGAAAAAAAAGTAAATGATCTTGTCCCAGGAATGATGTCCACAACACTTAGATGGAATCTTGAAGATCTTGGGTAATTTAGGCTAGTAGAGACTTGAAATAATTATTTCATACGGGGGGAAGAAATGGTATAAATAAAAATATAGGAAAATTATTATCCTGTGTTTTTATTACTGATTTATTAGCTTCCAGTGTGTAAACAAGAAGTTATAGGAGAATAGAGAGATGAGAATGGAAAGATATATCAAGTAGAGACTTAGTACCTTACTTATTTCTTATGCTTCTACATAGTGATCTGAAGCTTTCAAAGAGGCTTTCCCTATAATCACCACTGTGGCACACCATGTGATCTGCAGCTCTTATTAAAAAAACTAGATAAGCATTGACCCAAGTTTGGAATTATATTTTGACTTTTCCCTCAACATTTTCTCCCTTTACCCTCCACCTGCTCTCCTAGAACCCCTCTCAAATTCAGACCATCATGTCCATTTTCTCTGTTACTACCTGAGCTGCCAATAATATATCACTTGCCTGAACTCCTAATCATTATATACGCTGCACACTGCTGCCAATTACTTCTGAAACACTGAACATTGATCTGACCCATTAAGCTTCTATTCTAAGCTTATAATTTAATCTGCCAAAACCCACTATTTATTTTACTTTTAGGCTAATATTTTGTGAGCTGGCTCTGGCTGAAAGTGGAACAATACAGAGAAGATTAGCAGGACCCTGTGTGAGGATGATACACATTCATGGAGTGTTATAAAACAATAATAATAGTCCTTTTTTTATGAGAAAGTATATGAATGATGTTCCGCATGCTTTTCTTTTAATACTGTGCTATTATTTAGAGGTTGATTATAAGATGATAATAGAGACTAATTTTCTACAAATCTAGAGAAAAAATAAGTAACTTGTGAATAACACTAAAAAATGTAATTGACTAACATTCTCACAACATATTTTGCTATAAAAACATTCCTAGTTCCAGGTAATAAGTCAGTATTCCTTTAATCTATCTACACAATCATTTCATTATTGTGGATCAGTCTCTGTCTATATATATAGTTTTATATCTATCAATCATCTATCTATAGTTTTTGATTTATAAGTTGGACATTAACTTTCTGAAAAGATCCAAAATAAATAACCATTATTTTTATTAAAGTTCACAAAATTGTGATTTTCTAATTCTATCATTCAATATGTAAGAGTGAGAGTTGTTTTTACAGAACTTGCCACCAGCAGTCAAGGATATTTGGTTATATTCAAAGTTAGTTCATAAAGGGAAAGCAAGATAAATTTTTATTCTTAGTTTTTTACTTTTAAATAAGGTGGTTAATGAGTTGAATTTTGTTTTGTTTTATTGGTTCTCACTCTTTCCTATTATAGACTCATAGATTTTTATGAGTCCATATGATTTTTACATAATGAATGTGTTCCAATAAATTATATTCATTATTCATTTTGGTGCTCAAAATTTACTGTCTTTGACTGTTGTGATCCTCTTCATTTTGGTTCTTATGGTCTTTTGGCATCATTCATGTTTTTATACCTTGCATTTTGGCCCCCCAAATCTCAGGTTCATTTTCTATACCTCGTTTAGTCATTAATAAGACATCAAGTATTCTTTATGAAAATATAGTAAATACAGACCATGATCCAGCTAATGGATAAGTTCATAGCTGTTAAATTATGTTTTTTTTTTTAAGATTTATTTATTTATGCATAAAGAACTGGGGTGTAGGCCAGAGGTGGAGGGGTGGAGCAAAACAGGCCAGTTGATGAAGTACACTGCTGAGGGAGCAGCGGGTGGGTCAGGAGATGTCTGCCACGCCATGTGGTCACCTCAGGGGCAGGAAAGGTCTGCTACACCATGTGGTCACCTCAGGGGCAGGTGGGTATCGAACTCATGCGGAGGTGGCTTTAGCTTCTTAGAGAGGTGTTTTAACCCGCTGCACCACTGGGGAGGACCCTATGGTTGCTTTTTAGTGAACAGCATTAGCAAATGAGATGTTTCTTTTTTGGCCAGCGTATACTAAGAATAATCAACCTCAAGATAATTTTTACTTGTCTTTGGTGTTTTCATACCTATAGCTCTTTTTTTTTGTTTGCACAAAAAATTTTTGTTCCTGCCTACATAAACATAATTGCTTTTAAATTTTAATCACCTATAAAATATAAGTTCTTATAAGAAGATTCAAGCTCAAAACAGGAAAAGTATTCAGAGAAGAGGAAACTACTTTGACTCAGTCTGACTCATAACATAATTAAAGGAATATTATGGAAATGTGTAAATTGTATAAATGCTACAACCAGAAAGTTTGAAATATTTTCCCTTTTCTTAGGTCATCTTTTTTTTTTTTTTAAGATTTATTTATTTATTCATACAGAACTGGGGTACAGGCCAGAGATGCGGAGGGTGAGAGGATTCACCAGAGACAGAGCAGATCGACAAAGTAGCAGGCGGGTCAGGAGAGGCCTGCCACGCCATGTGGTCTCCTCCGGGGCAGGCGGGAATCAAACTCATGAGGAAGTGGTCTAAGCTTCTTTGTGCTGTGCTTTAACCCGCTGCACCACCAGGGAGGGCCCTTTCCTAGGTCATCTTACTAGAACATCTAATCCCTCTAAAAGCTTTTTATGGACTGACTTTTTGTGTCCCCTAAAATTCGAATATTGAAGTCCTAACCCCCAACATGACAGTACTTGGAGAGGTAGTTATGAGGATGAGATTCAGAGGGTAAAATCTTCATGAGGGATTAGAACCTCTCTAAGAACAGGAAGAGACAGTACAGCTTCCTCCCTCTCCACCACACAGGACATTTAGCAAAAAGACACGCTTCTGCAAGCCTAGAAGAGTTACCGCCCCAGAAAGAATCAACCAGAACCTCCATCTTAGGCTTCTCAGCCTACAGAATCAGGAGAAACAAAGGTCTGTTGTTTAAACCATCCAGAATGTGGTATTTTGTTACAGTATCCCAAGTTACTAAGATAAACCTTCAGCTTTATGCACCCACTACCAGGTCTAAATAAAACAAATAACTTAAGAATATATGGTTTTAGGAATTATGGAGATTTGTTTGATGTCACTTTATTTTAGCCAAAGCCCCAACAACTCTTTCGCCTACTGATGAGAAGGAGCCATCTTCTTCAAAACAACCTAGTGTGGCCATGCCATTTCTATGACTCACATCACCTTTGTCCTGAGGGTTTCTGCCAGGGGCTGGCTTGGTCTTCTCACACATCCTTGGCACTAAAAGTGCTTAGGGGACACAGTGGGTTGCCATACTTGACAAATCAAAGGATTATGACTACCATTTTTTAATCAGGTTAAAAAATTGATTTTCCTACTGTCCCAATGCTCTATTTGAAAGTTTTCTAAGATCACTTACTTAAGTTGTTAAGGAAAGCTTCATGACTACCCTCCCTGGTGGCACAACAGTTAAAGCACAGCACTATAAACTGTCCACATCCACTGCACATCCACTGCAGCACAAGTTCAATCCCAGCCAGGAAGATGACTAACATGGTATGGCAGACCTCTCCTGTCTCCCCTCAGCAGAGTATTTCAGCCGATATGCCTGTTCTGCTCCCCACTCTGTCTTTGGTGAATCCTCTCATCTCCCACATTTCTGGTTTGTACTCCAGTTCTTGTATACATAAATAAATAAATCATTTTTAAAAAGCTCCATGGCTTCCTTACTGGATGAATTAACAATGCATTAATAAGGCACATCCTTTCTCCCAATGGTAAAAATGCTCTCATGTTTGTTTAGCATTGATGAGCAGAAGCTTGAGTGACACAGATAATTCTGAGTTTGTCATATTGCACCATTTTTCATACGATTTTACTATTATTCATATACTAATCCTATTACTTTAACATTATTACAGGACATCACCAAACATTCAATTTATTAAGATCTTTTCTTAATACCAAATAACTGTAATGAGCTTTGAAGAGATTGCCAAGAATCTCTAAGACATTCTTAAATGTCTGCTTATGAGTTTCTATCTCCTTTACAAGAGGAAATATCAATCTGAGCTTCCAACCACACTCTCTATGTTCCTTTCCTAGCTCTTTCCCAAGGACAAGCACACTCTGCAGTCCATGCAGACGAGTCATCCATTAGCAGGTGCCTCTGCCCAAGGCTAGATTGGGAGCATCTGATGGGTTGGAATAGAAAACAGAAAACAGCACCAAAGGAGCTATATAGTGGAGAAGAACACCCCACAGGCTTTACTGGGTAGATGTCCAGAACTAAAATTAACTTTATATTAATAGTGAGTTAGTATTTTATATCCATTTGAATTCTTCCTCCTGTCTCTAAAACTCATTAAAGAAAATTGTGTTTGGAATTTACATTTAAAAAAAAAATGCTCACCTTGTAAAATCTATGATGCCATTCTCTACTGTTTTTGTATTCATGGAACATCTTTCCATTTTGCCATAGATCATCTATTAACATTAGGCTCTAGAGATTCACAGACTCACACCAATGAAGATTATGGACCTAGATTGGCCGAGTCAGAATCCCAGAGAGCCAGCCAATGCATGTAACTCTGAGCACCAGCTCAACTTTTTTGTGCCTTGGATATCTTTTATACACAAGGCAATAAAAATTTTGTTAATAAAATAACACTATGTAAAATACTGTTATCATAATATTATAGCTACACTAATCCTAATTTTATATAGTAGAATTTAAAGACCATGAATACAGATACATACACATATCTAACTATGTACCATCTAAAATGATAACCTGAAATATTATTTGAAATTCTAGTTTGATGTTTTCATTGTATTGCTTTTATTTCCTTTATAATTTATTCCATGGTATTGAAAGTTGTAAGAAAATAGGTGGTGCTATGTCAGATACACTTAAAACATTTAAAATATATGTATACAAGCACATATACATATATATGCACAAGTAAAATTTGATAATAATATAATGTAAGTTAAATTAAATAAAAGTACTTTCTGCATAAGGACTGAAGGCAAAATAGACCTTCTTTGGTGATGGTTTAAATGCAACTGCATTTAAAGATAGGAAGTGAAGCCTTAGAGACCCTTTGTAAGGCATTATTCCATAACACAAAGGAAATGTTCCTAGGTTTCAGATTAATGCACACATATTTTTATTAAGATATACATAGAGTAAGAAAGTTAGGTAGACATATATTGCAATTCAAATTTGCCTACTTACAGATGGTAACATTCTGTGCAATAATATTGCTCTCAAAACCATTTGCAAATTTGTCCAGCAACAACTCTGCCTTTAATGATGAAGTTTCCACAGTGGCAGATGGCAGAGTGAGCAGTGAAGGATGCTGCCGACCCACCAGGGTTACGTCTGTCACTAAAGCGATCTGGCTCCAAAAGCCAAAGTCTGTTGAGGTCACACTGGCTATTGCTCCATTGGAATAACTTGATTGATCACATTTGTGGTTATTCCATAAATGATGACCTTATAGACCGGGTTTTGGCAGTTTTATCCTGCTGTAGAAAAGTGATATAGAGAAGCACAAGGTGTCGGTAATCTATGGACATATTATAGAAACAAAGAGGTAATTTAAGAAATTAGAAAAAAATACAGTCACTGATGTTGATGTTCTTTCCTTGTATTTGAATGGTCAGGTTGTCTACAGAAACAGCAGCAATACTAATTTTTTTTTTTAAAGATTTTATTTTATTTGTGCATACAGAACTGGGATACAGGCCAGAGATGTGGAAGGTGAGAGAATTCACCAGAGACAGAGTGGAGTGCAGAACAGGCAGATCAACGAAATACACTGCTGAGGGGAGCAGCGGGCGGGTCAGGAGAGGTCTGCCACGCCATGTGGTCACCTCCGGGGCAGGCGGGAATCGAACTCATGAGGAAGCGGCTTTAGATTCTCAGTGCTGTGCTTTAACCCGCTGCGCCACCAGGGAGGGGCAGCAATACTAATTTTAATCCACATCATATTTAAGAAGAGAAAAGGAAACCAGAAGAAGACAAGACAATATATTATTTAATGAATAAAAGTGGCCATTATTATTGTTCTAATGAAAGCACGTAAATGGGATCAAATTACTCTATAAGCACCTAAAACTGTCAAATTGTATAGCTAAAAGAAAATTAATAAATAACTTCAGTGCTCAAATGAGCTCTACTATTCTTTAAAAGAAATAATATACTATTTCATAGGAAATTTAACATAATATAACATATAAATATTGTATTAAAATTGCCAAGATCTACTTCTAGTGTGATATTGTCAGATTCATTTGTCATAGAGTGAGTACATTTAAAAAGTAAGTTTAGTATCAGAACATGCTTTAGGCCCTGAAACAAAGTATAACCTTCCCTCTGTATATAATAAACAGTAAATACAAACATTATGCAGAAATATCAATTGACTCATGTCAATGAGTAAATTAAGAACTATAGTTTTTGGGACTAGAATTCCTCATTAATAATGATAATAAAAATAGTTGTCATTGTAATTACTTGCTCTATTCAGAAACTTCTAAGTACTTCATCTGTAGCAACTCTTTTTAATTCTTATGCTAACCACAAGATTTATTTAGAGATTCCTTAGGGAGTCAAGCCAGTGGTATGCTGTGTTGACCTAGTGAGAACTGCTTGTGAAATTTTCAGATAATTTGCAACTTATTGTTAAAGAGGAACATTATCACAAATTAAACTAAATTAAATTACAATGACGCATTATATTAAAAATAAAACAATATTCCAAATCCATCGCATCCTAATCATTTTTATTACATTTCATTATTATGTATGTTCTTATGGTTATTTAAAAAAATATTTATTTGTTTGGAACACAACCCAGTAGTGTGCTGCTGTGCATGTCTCCCCAGCTCCTTGTTTATGATGCTACGCAGGCAGCTTGACATCATCAATGGGGGTGTTTACACCTTGGCCGGGGGCAGCAAGGACAAATAGATTTCATCATATGGGGAAATGTTGATGAATTAGTATTGGTTACCTGAAGTGCCATGTTAATAAGAACTCTGAGATATTTTCTAGGTTCCACAGTGAAGAATTCCATGATACACTACTAGTATCCGCCATGGACATAAGAGGTGGGGGAAAATGATGAGCAAAGGGAAAGGTACTGGCCATGACAGTAGAGGAAAGCGTGAGATACCCTACATGAACACAGCCTCTGTGGTGATGACTGTTCTTGCAATTCCCCTTGGGTTCAGGAGCTGTATCTAGAAAGTTAAAAAAAAAATTACACAATCACAGATTTTTGTTTAACATTACCCAAAGATAACACATAGATGAAATCTTTGTGATAATGGATTATCATTCCAACTATCTAGGGTCATTCCAACCTTATGGGAAATTCTGAGACTACCTGTTAGAAGGACAAATCTTCCTTTGCAGCCATACAAAAAGCAGCTACCTTATAAATAAAAAATAAGCCCGTATATTATTAGAATTAAAAATTTAATTATTCAAATGCACATTTTTTTAAATTGAGGCAACATTGGTTAACAACCCTATATATGATTCAGAAGTACAGATGACACCTCTTCAGATATTCAATATAGTTCATTGTGCCCCTGCATACTCTGTTCTCCACCTTCCCACTCCTGCTCGGAGAGCCTTACTTCCTCAGACAGATTTATAGGGTTTGTTATTGGTTTAGTTTTGTCTGACCCTTTGTTTTCTTTCACTGTGTCCCATAGGCAAGTGAAACCATTCAGTATCTGTCTTTCCCTTTCTGATATTTGCTTAGCATCGTCCTCTGCTGTTCTCTCCATTTTGTCACGCATGGTAAGAATTCATTTCTTTTCTTTTCTTTTTGAATAATTGGGTAGAATTCCATGGTGTACATATGCTACATCTCATAATCCACTAATCTGCCCTTGGGCACTTGGGTTGTTTCCATAACTTAGTTATTGTAAAACGAGCTGCTATGAACAGAGGACTGCATATATCTCTTTGAATTAGGGATCTTCCATTCTATGGGTAGATACCTAGGGGAAAATTTACTAGATCATATGGCAGATCTACTTTTAATATTTTAAAAAAACTTCATACTGTCTTCTTCAGGGGTAAACCTGTCTACATTACCAGCAGTGTACAGGGTTCATTTTTCTCCATGTCCTCACAAGCATTTCTGATATGTGACATTTCTGATCTGAAACATTATAGTTTCAGATCATACATTGAAGTTTTTAAACTATTTTGAGGCATTTGTCTGTATGTATATAAGATGTGAAATAGTGGTCTAGTTACATTCTTTTTCATGTAATCTCCAGTTGTTGTTTTTTTTTTCCAATGCATATTCTTGGCTCCTTCATCATAGATTTATCTTACAAATAAGTATGGGATGATATCTGAACTCTGGATATTGTTCCATTGGTCTGTATGTCTATCTTTGTTCTAGTCACATACTGTTCTGTAATATAGTTTGAAGTCTGGTTATGTGATGCCACTAACCTGCTTCTTTTTGTCAGAACTGCTTCACTGTTCAGGGGTCATTGTGGTTCTATATAAATTCCAGTAATACGTATTCTACTTCTTTGAAGAATGTCATTGAAACCTTGATGGGGGTTTTATTGATTTTATGCATTTCTTTGGGTATGATGGACATTTTCACAATGTTGATTTTTCTGATCCATGAGTATTTCCATTCCCTTATGTTTTCTTCTTCTTCATTTTCTAAAGATTTATTTATTTTTGCATATAGGCCAGAAGTGTAGGGGGCTCAGAGGATTCACCGGAGACAAAGTGGGGGGCAGAAAAGGCAGATGTACTGAAATACACTGCTGAGAGGAGCAGCGAGCAAGACAGGGGAGTCTGCTGATCCATGTGGGTCACCTCGCTGGCTGGGAACTCATGCTGCAGTGGCTGTGGATAGCTTCATATGCTGTGGTTTAACCTGTTGTGCCACTGGGGAGGGCTCTCCTTATGCTTTCTTCTTTTTCTTTTAGCAATGTCTTATAGTTTTTTTCCCATACAGGTCCTTTACCTCCTATATTAAATTTACTCAAAGATACTTAATTCTTTGGGGTGCAATTGTAACTGGGATTTTTTTTCTCTATTTCTTTTTCTCTAGCTTGTTTGGATATAGACATGCAACTGATTTTTGTAAATATATTTTGTAACCTTCAATTTTACTATACCAATTTATTGTTTTAATTAGTTTGCAGTAGGGTCTTTAGGGTTTTAAAATATATATTATCATGTCATTTGCAATTTGTAAAGTTTACTTCTTTTCCATTCTGGATGTTATTTATATAATTTCTTGCATAATTGCTCTAGGAAGGAATTCAAATACTATGTTGAATTGTAGTGGTGATAGTGAGTACACTTGTCTTATACTAGATATTATCATTAAAACTTTCAATTTTTCACCATTTAGTATGATGTGAACTGTGGGTTAACCATATATGATCTTTTGCATATTGAGTTATATCTACCTATTCCCAGTATTTGATGTTGAATCTTAGCAAATGCTTTCTCTATATTTGTGGAAATTATAGGAATTTTTATATTTTCTTTTGTCCAATACATATATATTTTCTTAAGTTCAGACTATGTAGTTCCTCTGCTCTACTTTTCCAAGTAATCTATATTACTACTGTTATTTAACAAATGTATATTGAGTACTAACCATATACTAAGAAGAGTTATAGGTGTTAGGATACTAATGAGCATAATATCAAGGTTCCTGTTTTTTAGGAATTTAAATTTTAGCTGAAGATGCTGTAGACCAATCAATTAATAAATATATAACATGCAGTGTGGTATTAAGAGCCAAAACAAAAAAATAAAACAAAATAGAGAGGTAGAGAGTGATGAATTTTAGAAGAAGAATATTTAATATTTTAGAATGTATTGGAGGAAAAGGCTTCTTGATGAAGTGATATTTGCACAGAAAATTAAAGGAAGTGAGGGAGCGAGTCATACTGAAATCAGGAGAGAGAGTGCGGCAGGTGGAAGGAGCAACAAGCAGGAAAATCCTGAGACATTGTGTGTTTGATGTGTCAAAGTGTAAAAAAAATCAATTAAAACAACATCAGAAGAGAAAATTTGCTTAAGATACCTGTATTTAAATATGTTGGTATTAACTGGTCTCCTTACGAAATGAAAAGGCAAAACCTTCAGGAAATCTTCGCTCCCTTCAGACCTATCTAGTGTGTGTGTCATGAAGAAGTTTGAAGCAGTGAAGCAAGTCTGGCCAGCCAGGGTTGCTGTCTGGCACCTCCTTGGCAAGTAATTATAGCTGTATTTTAGTTACATTGCTGCAATTTAAATATTTTTACAATTTTAGACAATAATCCTGAATGATTATACATTTTGTGAATGAGACCTTATGTTTCAATTATATGTGGCAGGAAATTATAATGTCAATATGAAAAAGCTTTATCTTAGACAGGTTTAAAATTGTTCATTTAGATTGATAGTTGAGGTAATTTATAGGCCATTTTTATAGTCTTACAAATATTGTCCAAGACTCACTGGTTATCTCTGTCTAATTCTTCCTATGGCATACTTACCCTACAACTTGCAAAACACTGAGTAAAGTATTATTTCAATTGACCATCCATGACTGATATGTCATTGTCCTAATTCATGAGACCTTTTTTATAATAAAGCAAAAATTACAAACTCACTGTATAATTTCATTTCTTTCTTTAGTCACTTATTACTTGATAACTCAGGAATCAGTGTCCTTTGGAAAACATGTATGAGACCTTTTCATACTAAGAAAATAAGTCTGAAAATATGGAAACTTGCATTATTCTCTGTTGAGTATTTGCTTTTCCTGGATAATTTTCTTATTATCAGAATCTGTGTGCATATATTTCATTAATAAACAAATTATAGCTTTAACTGCATAATTAGGGAAAGATTTTTTAAAAATTCTGATTGTCCTTCAGTAACAGTGGAAAACACTTAGCTGTCATGTGGTCATCTTATCATAATAGAAGTGTCTTTTTGACCATGAGGTGACACTTGTCTGCTCGGTTCTGACCACCTGCCTTATGAGAAAATGAAAGGCACCAGCAGGAAACAGATCAGATGGCAGAATTTGGGAAAAAGCCAGTTTGCAGAATGTGAGATTCTACTGAATATATTATCAAAAGGTCCCATATTAAACTTTTTGCACATAAAAGAGATGGCTGTGTTAGCTAATTGCTGCAACTTGATTCAAATGTGACCAACCACTCCTCACTATTTCAGTCAGCAAATAAAAAAATTAAAAGCTTTTCTTTTAAACATTAGTGAATATTTTCAGATGAGCTTATTCTCAAATTCCAGAGAAATTCAGACATCAGAAATTCATATTCTGAGAGGAGCAGTTTCCCTCAGTTGTTAGGTTAAAAATCACAAACTGCTTGAAATCTATTGTCCCAGTCAACTCTGACCCTACCCCTCAGTGCCAGTTTTTACGTGGTCTCATAAAATAAGAAGCTTGTTTAGGGTTATATTCTACAGAGCCACATTTTAAGCAGTTTAGAGAACTAAGTTGGACAGGAGAGCTTTTATCAAGTTTTTCTTCAATGAAACTATTAGATTACTTCCCAAAAAGGTAAAGAATGTAGTTTCCAATTTGTTTGAACGGAGTTGAAGAAAAGGGGAATTTTTTTGACATTCATTAAGAATCTAAATGTACCAAAGAGGGCTGTAAAATACATTTTATTGAAGCTCATTTAGATGGGAAGCAGAGGAACATCTGTAACTACTCTGAAGGGGACTCTGGAAGAACTTTTTATGAGTAAACTGGGATTGTTGCTTTTAATTATTTGAGTCTATAGATTATTCAGTAATGTGCTTAAAGAGCTTATTTAGCTACTACATCTAGGCCACATCACTGCAATATAAGATCTTTTGGTTCACTTTGCTTATACTCTGTAATTTAAAATATCATCTTGAAAGTAACTGAAGCATATGAAAATGTGATTTGTTGGCAGCAAGAGCTTCTGCAGAATTTTTTTTAAACTTATTTTCCTGTGTATCAGATTCATTAATGACTAAATTGTATGATTTTATATAATATTCTCAAGGTACAATGAATTCTTTTCTTAAGAACTACTCATCTATTCATGTGTAGTCTTTTCTAAGAATTCTTCCTTAGGGTTTTTCAAAGTTAAAGTATGATAAGCCAGTTGTCTGTAGGCAAAATTTAATTCCTAATGCACAGAAACTAAAGTTTGTCTTTAAAGACACCATTATCATATGATTACAGAATTAAAAAAATGGACTCTTTTGTTTCAAACTATAGCATTACTGAGGATGAATATTCACAGTGCATAAATTAACATATCCTTCCATATTTGGTATGGAAAGGTGGGTAGACCACACTGTTTTATCAATCCTTATTTGTCTGGTTTTTTTTTTTTTTTAGTTTTTCTTGAGGTGGTCATCACTGAGGTTTTCATCATCATTTGCCTTTTAGAAATAAGGACTCCCCTCTTCCAGTGCTGTTACCACAGCACTCCCATCACAGAGTCACAGAGGCACCCATATTTTTTGAGGTTTTTTTTTTGACTCATGCCTGGTTTCTCTATATTCTACATAGTAGTGAAACCATCATATCTCAGTCCTTATTTGATGGAGAACACACTTAATGGATGAAATTCTGTCATATTTGCCCTTTCTCTTAATCAAACATAGAAAGGCAGCATAGAAAATGGCACATCCATCTTTTAATTGTATTCTGAATATGGATTTTTGTGTTCTCCAGGCATATTTCGGTGAGAGAAAAATCATTCTGGCACTACTACTAAATAACAAGGTATACCATTTGCAAAATGGGTTACTAAGATAAAAAGGATTCTCACTCTAAAACATAAGAACTTTTCATAATTTAGATATAAATATTTCAAGTCACAAGCCTGCATAAGACATTCCTAAAACAACATTAACACTTTGTTTAAACAAACCCATTATCTTTGTTTACTGTCTTTATTTTTTTACCCATTAAACTTGGAATGACTTGACTTCCATGGAAATTCACTAAAGTGGGTCTTTCTTTCCACTCTGTTTTGTGCTCCAATTAGGAAAGACAAATTTTCAGAAGAACAAGCTTTAAATTGGTCACTCTGACAGGCAGATTTTATTATGGATGCCTACGTGCTCCTCAGAAAGACACTTCTCGACTCCCTGGGAAGAAAGCATATGACTGAAATTCACTAGTTCAGTTTTTACATTAAAATATGGCCAGTGAGGGGTTCCAATCTGTCAGGGAAAAGTGGCCATGCGGCCAGAGTTATCATTTTACTTTGGGGGTCTTGTGTTTGCCAAGTGGTCAGCCAGCTGTCCAAGCTTTGAAAATGAGGAAACTGAAAAATAGGAGAGGTAAATTACACTGGTGCATTTAATACACATTAAACCTTGAGGATTTTTAATAAAGTTAAGAGGGAGAATTGCTATTTTGAAATTTAGAGTTTTAATAAATATTCCTTTAAATTCTATGTTAACACAGGAAATCACATCTCTCACAGCTCCGAGTACTGATACATTGCGGAGAACATGAATATGAAGGCTGACTGGTCTGCTGTCAAAGATTACGGATGCTATTCCATAGTCTAAACTTAAACTTCTCTCTAAGTCTCAATTCTATTGCCTGCAAAATGGGAAGAAAAGTGACTCTTGACTTGAGTTAAAACGTATTTGTTTATAGAAATCTATTTAAAGCAGTTGGCAGATAGAAGCAGATACATTTCAAAGAGCTATTTAAATAAGGTCTTTAAAAGAATAGCAACTAGAGACCGATTTCAAAGTAGACAACTTATTATTTGTTAACATATCCCAAAAAGGGTCATCATTTCAGAAAATGTGCTAAGTATCAATGCAGGACATTGATAAGGAAAATTATCAAAAAGTACGTCTTTCCTACTCAGTAAGGTTAGAAGTTATGCCTTAGAAGTCATGCTCTAAACCAAAGAGATTTTCTTCACAGTAAGTTTAGATTTGTCTTGCCTACTTTCAGGGGGAGCCATGGGGAAGACTGCAGGGGGAAGCGCCAGCCAGTCACGTTTGCATAAGATAAATAATCAGTTGTGAGCTCAGTGTGTGATTCTCGTTAAAATCCAGACATTGGAACAGCTCCCAAACGCAATGCAACCACCACCACTACCAATCTCTTTTGCATCTCATTGGCATTTGAGGACGTTAATTGACTCATTATTGCGATTCATATTCAGGAAAGGAAGTTGATTAAAGAAGGCAGATGCAGAATCTCCAGACACATTCATAGCTGCCTTGTTTGTCCCGGCAGTTTACTTGAGTTATTAGAATATTTAGGAAGCTATAGCCAGAGGGACAGGGAACGTGTTCTGTTAAGTGTCACCCTCCCAGAATGCATTTTTACTAAAACAACATCATCTTTGAATAACCTTCTACCTGAAAGTCTAAACACCAAAGTTATTTTCTTAGCTCTTTTATATTAATTAGAGCTACTCTCTTTTATTCAATTGCTCTTCTGGAAAATTAATTTCTGATACTTATGTTGTAGCAAGTTACCTTTTCTAAGGTCAGTAAAAATTTACTCATAGTAATAACATTTTATGAACAGT
This sequence comes from Condylura cristata, assembly GCF_000260355.1. Lineage (NCBI taxonomy): Eukaryota > Metazoa > Chordata > Mammalia > Eulipotyphla > Talpidae > Condylura > Condylura cristata. The sequence continues at coordinate 15,585,100 of NW_004567113.1, forward strand.
TTGAAAATTCTTCTTTTACTGCAATTCTCAATTTTGATTAAGTAAGACATGAGAATTTAGAAGACAAATGCATTTCATTATTTCTTTGAGTAGTTGCTCCTTTTGCTACCCTCTCATCTTTAAATGATTAGGCTAGCTCCTATTTTTTATGTCTACTATTGCACATAGATGTATGGGTAGATGTATGTTGTTAGATGAGTATGTTTTAATTTTGTATTTAATTATGAGCTGACTATTGAGAAACATTCTTAATAACTGAGTCTCGGTAATCTTGCTACCACATACATAAGTAAAATACTATACTAATTAGAGGTCAGTATAACATAGTTAAATTCTATTATACTGAATTTTCTGATTAAGCTTGAAAAAGTTAATTTTTTTCTTATTTATTTTTGTTATATGGTAGTATCACTCAGATATTACTGTGAATCATGTTAGTACTTAAAAGAAGCAGATCAATCAATCTTACAAAAACTGTCATTTGGTCTTAAACATAGTCATCATCACTACATACAATATCTTTTCTTTCCCAAGTTATTGCACAGAGTTAGCCAATTTTATCTTCCTCACTTCATCACTTAATCAGCCTGAAAACATAAGAACAGTAGCAGTTCATAAATGTTTTTACACAGATAAAGATACCCACGAAACAGAAATAGGTAGCTTGGTAGACCTTACTTTATATCTTTAATATAATAATATACATTATTATTTTTTAAACCATCCTTGCTTATTGTTTCACACTAGAGGGTTTCTCCCTTTAGGTATGAGTCCATGGTTTCCCCACCACCAAAGTACCCACAGGCCTCCACTACCCTCCACTGCATTCTCCTACTCCTTACCACACTCTCTACTCTCCTCTTCTCTCCTCTCCCCTCCCCTGCTGAGTGCCACAAATCTAGGGTCTGCTTTCTAGAGTTTGGCTTAGTCTGATCCTTTGTTTGGCTTCCCTAAATTCCACATAAAAGAGAAACCATCCAGTGTTTATCTTTCTCCTTCTGGCTCATTTTGCTTAAAATAATCCCTTCCAACCCTAATTTTTTCTCCACTAATTAATTTCTGTAGCCCCCACAGCAAATAAACCAAAGCTCACTTTCTCACATATTAGTAATATTATACGTTTACCATTCAAGATAGTTTTTAAATAAAACCAATTTAATCCCATAAAAGTTTAATGAGAAATTATAACAGATATACCAGGTATTTAAGGATGAAGTAGTGATCACAGATGAACATTGTATAATCTCCTCTACCTAAGAACTTACATTCTAGTGTGGCTGGCACACAATTAATATCATATATTACCAGAAAGTATGATTTAGAGACTAGGACAACTGAGAATATGCAAAGTTAAATGAGAACTCCAAGAAATAGCTCACGGTCATTTTAGAATATAAAAAGAAGACTAAGGAAAGATTGGTGCCTACACTTTTAAAGTTTTATGTGATTTTGATACAAGGAAAAAGAGTCCTTCCAGGCAGATGAAATACAGTGAACAAACAACAAGAGAGGCATGCTCTGGGAAAAATAAGTAGCTGTGCTCTCTCTTTTTTAAAAAATGTGTTTTTCCATGCTCTCACTTTATTATTTTTCTTTAAGATTTATTTATTTACAGAACAAGGGTACAGGCCAGAGGTGCAGGGATGGTGAGAGGATTCACCAGAGACAGAGCGGGGAGCAGAACAGGCTGACTGTTGAAGTACACTGCTGAGGGGAGCAGCAGGCGGGTCAGGAGAGGTCTGCCACGCCATCCTAGGAAGATTCTAGCAAGGCAAAGGTGGACATAGTGCTGTGTGTGGTAACAAGAGCAATTACCTGAGTAGATTCTGTCTCAGAGTAAACTCTGGTACAGTTGATTTGACATACAGTATGAGGGAAGATAGAGATGAAGTATTAGGCAAAGCTTAGAAAGTCAAAGTCTAAAGAAGTCATTATCAGACCCAAAAATGAGGTAGTGGGCATAGGAAGTAGCGAGCATGTTGATTTGACATACTGTATGAGGGAAGATAGAGATGAACTATTAGGCAAAGCTTAGAAAGTCAAAGTCTAAAGAAGTCATTATCAGACCCAAAAATGAGGTAGTGGGCATAGGAAGTGGCGAGCATGTTGATTTGACATACTGTATGAGGGAAGATAGAGATGAACTATTAGGCAAAGCTTAGAAAGTCAAAGTCTAGAGAAGTCATTATCAGACCCAAAAATGAGGTAGTGGGCATAGGAAGTAGCGAGCATGTATTTGCAAGAAGGAGATATAGAGCTCTATGCAGTAGGGAACTCTGAATAGAAAGTAAAAGTGGAAAATTGTTGGGATGCACATAAGGCAAGAAGAACAACAACAAAAAAAAACTACCAACAACTGCAAAATTCTGTGCTGCATTATTGGCTATGTGATTGATAAGCAGAGATAAGCGAAAGAGAGACAGTAAGAAACAGGCAAAAAGAATAAAAGGAAGCCAACAAAATAGGTACCTGAGAAAATATACAGCAGGGCATTCTAAATGTGGTCAGATCACAACCAGGGCTTAGTTTATATCTCTGTCAGGTAGTGAAGGAAAGTGAAGTTGTGGAATAGATGAGTGTGCTTGTGAAGATCTTTAAATCATAAACAGAAGCTGGAGGGTGAGACTTTGCAAATACCTACCTTAATGTAGTGACTTCAAAGGAGAGGTGTCAGCAAAGAGACTCTTCCTGTCTTCACAGAACCTTAGTTTAGAAAATAGGGCAAACTTGAGGGTGAAGTAGCATGAAGAAAGATGCCAGAGACACACAATTATTAGCAAGGCTAAAGCAAAACATCTCATAATTTCGTCAGTCATCTCTTCATGCTTTCTTTATTCAAGTATTGTTACAGGGTAGGGTGATGGGCATCCTAGAACCCCAAAACCTGCCTAATCTAAATAGGTTCTGTGAGCCAGTCATTGGGTTTGGTCTAGATAACGATTTTAAAACTTCAGATATTTCCAGCAATCTTTTACAACCCCTTCTTGATTTTGCCTTTCCTCACCTATCCATATAAGGACTAATATTTATGAAATATTTTCTCTTATCATGTAATGATAATTAACATTAAAAATGATTAACATAAAAATAATACTTGAGTTCCATAACACCATTATAGCTATCTGTTAATTCAGTTCTCTCAGCAATCATGTGAGGTAGACACAACAAGAACTGTTATCCCCATTTAATAGATGAAGAATAAAATGACCAAACATGGTATTTTATATGCAGTTATGCAGTAATTACTCAATGAAGGTCTAGTTGAATAAATTTTACCAAAAGTTGATTGTTATAACTTTCTCAAAGAGCCAGGTTTTAACTTAGCACCTTCTCTCATAAATAACAAACTCCCCTAAAATTTACAAAGTAAATATCAAGTGATCTACCTCATGTCAAACCTAAATATTGTCTCCTCACAATCACCAAGTAGCCCCTAGCCATACTTTCCCAGCTCCAGTTGAGATATTAAGCCCAAGACACAGCCCTTCTAGGTCTCAGAAACCTGGAAATCATATGAAGTAAAAACCAACTTTTCATCTACTCTCCTACTATTTTCAGACTTCATTTTTCTTGATTCTTAGACTAAATCTATATGTTGTAGCATTTTAGGTTTTGGTTACTTCTAACAAATTTCACTATGTTCTTTTCCATATCTGTCATGTTAGAAAGCTCTCAAGGATATTTTCTGAAAGACGTGATTTGCTAGAATGGCTTAAGGACCCACTGAAGGTGAATTCTTGAATGTCAACCCCATGTTAAAGGGCTTATATTCTATTTATGAAGACATTTAAAGAGTAATTATATCAATGTTGATAGCTCCAGCCAATTGTTAAAGTTTACCTGAAACACTGGGTTAAGAAGTGTTCAGTGAGGAAAAGTGATTGGAATGAACACAAGGGAAGGGGAAATTCATGTGCAGAGTACTTTGATCTATTGGCAACTTGAATCACATTGTACTGGAATCAGATAATGAGGTTTTCAGAGTAGGCACTCTTAAGAACAAGATCAACCCTTGAGGTAAAGTTCTCCCTTAAATGAGGAAGGTACCCTTTTGCTAGGAAGTCTGGTATGCACCACTGAAGAGGGCAGTAGATGCATTAGGCAGAAGTATACAACTGTCTTAGTCAATTCCTAATTGCAGGCTTGCAAATACTTTTAACCTAAGCCTGTGTTTTCTGCATTAACCAGCTGACATCTATTGCAAAGGGAAATGATGGGAAATTTAATTCAAATGAGAACTAAGCAATTGTTTTGAGTTTGTAAAATGATTTTTTCTCAAGGGGGTCTATGGAGCTAATTGGAATGGGTGTTAGAAATATAAATCCCCATGCATCAACATAAACATAGATAACTAAACATGACAGATTATAAAAATAGAGAAAACTCTCTAGTGGGCTTCATGCACATGGACACATCCAAATGGTATTTTGTTTGTTAAGATTCCCTAGCTCTGAACATCTCTGCAGCCTGTTTTAACTTAAAATGGAATGTCATACCAAATACTAGATCATTCCTTCCACAGCTTCCAATTTAGGAGACTTATTCAAGGTCACTGAACTTGAGGACAATAGCAGAAGATATTTCAAAGGCTTTTGAGTTCCAGACTGCTTGTTACCCACTGAACCTCACATAGGAAAATGCATAAAACTTGCATAACTATTTATCTACATATTTTCTTTGACTGAATTGGTATTTATAAAGGGATAACTACACTCATATCAGGGATCCTTTAATTCAAAGAAGTTAAAAAGATTTTTTCAACCCCTGGGGCAAGTGATGGTTTTGATCCTGAATTTTTAAAAAAGATTTATTTATTTAAGAATACGAACTGGGATATAGGACAGAGGTGCAGGAACAGTGAAAGGATTCGCCAGAGACAGAGTGGCTGAAATTTTATAACTTGACATAGCAAGAGCTGTAGCTGCCATTATACAAAATGCAGTGAGAAGTAGCTAAAAATATCAAGTATTCAGTGTGTTTAAATGAAAGTGAATCAATAAATCTGTCTATTTTGTGCCCCCCAAATTTATATTTTAATATCTTTTATCAAAATTAGGGACACCTCTGGTGGCACAAGGGGTTAAAGCACAGCATTATGAAGCTCTCCACAGCCACTGCAGTACCAGTTCAATCCCCAGCCAAGGAGCTGACCCACATGATGCTGCAGACCTCTCCTGTCTAGCCTGCTGCTACTCTCAGCAATGTATTTCAGTCCACCTAGTCTGTTCCCCACCCTTTCTCTGGTTAATCTTCTCAACCCCCACATCTCTGGCCTGGAACCCAGTTCTTACATGCACAAATAAATCTTTAAAAAAAATAAAGAAATTATGTACCATGATTCCATCTAGCATTTTAGACTGATTTTCTTTCCAGCATACTTGTCCTGACTCCCTGTGTCTGTTGTATTGGAAACAGCATGTCAGTACCCAGTTTACTTATAACAATCAGAGTCTTCCTAAGACATTAGAGGCCACTCTGGATCTCCCTAATTAGAGAACTCAATCCAGGGTTACACATGTTATGAAAGAGCTGAAAATCAAACAGAAAATGGTAAGACAAACCAAGATCAGTACCAACAGAAAGTACTGTTCATAGAGTGGGAAGTGAGGGGAGGGGCTCATATTTGCAGAACTGAGTCATGGAAACAAAAACCACATGGAGGGCTGCCCAGTGGGAGCAGAGCACAGAGTGCTGTTGAGTAGAAGCTGGACTCATAAGGAGGCCATGCAATTTTTGCTAATACCACAGGAAATGGGGTCCGGAGAATGCTTTGTCTTGCCTTTCCTACACTCCACACATCTACCAGGGCCTGGCTTTACAAGGGGACATGTTGCGGGGGTGGGGGGGTGCGGGATTCTGGAAGATGAGTTTCCTGAATTGCAAAGCATGAGAAGATGTATCTGAGCATAAATGAGCATTTGATTGGCTAATTACCTCACTTAGGAGTCTGCCTACCATGAAATTCAGTTTTTAAAAATACTGATTATTGTTATCTCCTCCAGTTTCCTCTACCGCAATATTACCTCAATAAGCCAATAGTACCTTAATAAATAAAATGAAATAAAACTTAAAGAAAAAATTATTTTTTCCCACAGAGAGAAGCTAGACTTAGCTTTTATGTTTTGAAATTTTACCATCCATAATACATTGATGGGATTCTATTTATGAATATGTTAGATAAAAACATTTAGGAAGTAGGCAATTCAGATGTTAGCAGCTCGGGTTGGAGATAACACAAATTTCATAGAACAAATGTTTTTACCATTAACAAGACATTTCCTTACCTGAATACTCGTCTCTCTGTATCCATCTGATTATTTTCATTATAAACAGACTCTTGTTTTTTATGGGGCACTTTTTAAGAATATGATGTCTTCTCTCTGTATGCAATGCAAAAAAAGCCTTACTATTATTTCAAGCCATCCTCACTTCTTGCTCATGTCAATGCGTTGACAGGAGGGAAAATCTTTCTATTCAACTAACCTCTCTTTTGTTCTTTATTAAACTCCTTGCTCTTTGCTAAATTCCTTTGTAACTCTTCTGAGAGTCTTAAAAGTTCTCCAAGAGAAAAAGGAACTCTCCTGCACTGCTGGTGGGAATGCAAACTAGTACAACCACGATGGAAAACTGTTTGGAGGTTCCTAAAATTGCTTAACATGGAGCTTCCCTATTACCCAGCAATCCCACTCCTAAAAGACACAAAAACACTGACGGAAAAAAAATACCTGCACTCCCATGTTTATTGCTGCTTTATTTACATTTGGAAAAACATGGAAGCAGCCCAAATGCCCAAAAGTAGATGACTGGATTAAAAAGATGTGGTACATATATACAATGGAATATTACTCAGCAACCAAAAAAGAGAAACACATATCTTTTGCAGCAACTTGGATGGAGCTGGAAAAGATCATGCTTAGTGAGATAAGCCAGAAAGAGAAAGAAAAATACCAGATGGTTTCGCTCATAGCAGAAGTAAAATGGACCAGGCTAGAAAATAATAAGAATAATGGACAACCATATACCAGAGACATTTTGTGGGGGTGGAGTGAGGAATGGCGTCAAAAACGGGAGGTGGGGAGGGAAGCACACGGGACTATGGTGATGGCACACGGGTGACTTGGTGATGGGAATCCTGCGGGGATTACAATTGAGATGAAAAAAAAGTACAAAATGGGCCCTCCCTGGTGGTGCAGCGGGTTAAAGCACAGCACTGAGAAGCTAAAGCCACTTCCGCATGAGTTTGATTCCCGCCTGCCCCGGAGGTGACCACATGGTGTGGCAAACCTCTCCTGACCCGCCCGCTGCTCCCCTCAGCAGTGTACTTCGGTGATCTGCCTGTTCTGCTCCCTGTTCTCTCTCTGGTGAAACCTCTCGCCACCTCTGAGCCTCTGGCCTGTACCCCAGTTCTGTATGAACAAATAAATAAATCTTTAAAAAAAAAAAAAAGTACAAAATGATGTAAAAATAAACTGCTAATAAAAAAAAGAAAAAAAGTGCTCCAAGAAACAGTTAATGTGATTAGATGTCAAATGCAGGGAGGGGCCTGGAATACAGATAAATTACATGCTGTATGTTGTGTTCATGTGTATTTTCCTTATGGGAATGTTCAAAACTTCCAAAATATTTTGCTACAAAGTCCTATGTATTTCCTGAGGCATGTAAATTGCATAGGCAGGACCATTTTGGTTGGTAGACTATACAAATAAAAATAGTAAGAATATTCACAATGTTGGGGAAAAAATCTTTCAAGAATCAATCTGCAATTTCCTTTTCATAAGGCTCTTTTGAAAGTGCCACACTGGTTTTTCAACAGTAGAAATTTAATCCCGCTTGTTTTCTGTGCCAAAGCTTCAGTGATCTTCATATGCTAGAAGGAAAGCTTTCAGAAATTAACTTCTTTTTGTATAAAGTAACACATAATATACTATATATGCCTCTCTGTTTTCTGTGTTATGATTGCTCATAACAAATTTTATAAATAAAAACAACATTTTAAATCACAATTGTGACTTCTACAACTAACGATTCACCATAAGATCATACAATGTGGGCAGGGCCTTGGAAATTACCTATTCTGATGGCTACCTATTACCTATTCAGAAGGAAGCTGAACCTAATAAGAGAAGCTAACTCTGTTACCAGTGGCTAATATTTTTCACATTCCAAGTTCTGGTATCTGTACTTTTAAAGATACTCAGCTAACATTTTACCTGTCAATTAAGGTGAATTTATAATTGATGAACATCTTCAATTTTCCATTAACCTTTCTGATTGAATATAGCAATTGAACAAATCCATAAATAACATCAATTAAATATTATCAGTATATTTCCACTTTCTTCCTATACAAGTGAATGGTAAAGTGTTGCCAGCTTTGGGGAAAAACTAGTTTATCAGGATGAAATAAGACCAAGAAAAACAGTTGGGAGCTGCTTAATGTCATGTCATGGTGATGTTGTAAAAAATAAATAAGCATAAATACATGAAAAGGACTTAGACCATAAGTGGTACATAAAAAATTCTGTTAGGAAATACTAGTTGTTAGTTTTAGGTACTTTGGGATCTGGGTGTACTGGACACTCACACCTTCTAAAAACAAACCTGAGAAACATTGTACTAAAAAATAAGCAACCAGAGGTACTAAATTTTGCATCTGTTAAAATGTACAGTTAATTAATGCTGAACAGAAAAAAAATTTCCATTTGAGATATAGCTAACCTGAAATAGGAACAAAGTAATGAAAATTTATTCTATGTAGAAGATGAAGAGTTAATAATAAATTTAAAATAATTTGCTAGGAATTTGAAGTAGGAATTCCTCAAATAACAAGCAATTAAATTACTTGAGACTTACAGCCAAAAGTCTAAAACTAGTCCAAACCAGAAACTCATAAAGCATTGCTACATGGGAGAGGTTTTTTTTTTTTTGAAGCCCATCCTGGCGCAGGCTTTTGCTGTATTCATGCACAGAAATGGAAAGGGGAAATATTTCCTTGAAGTGCC
>NW_004567113.1:15594201-15596046 GCF_000260355.1 Condylura cristata
TATATTTCCTTTTTATGATAAGAGTTTTGCTTGTTATCTTCTGTTTGGCAGAATGTAGTCACAAAGATGTCTATAATATCTTCTGGTCTGCTTCTCCTTACAGAATTCTCAGAACCTTAAGTCACAAAGAGGGAAACTGTTGAAACTGTTTCTCTCAGTCTTGAAATTATATATATATCTATATATATATACACACACACACACACACACATATATGTATATATGTATGTGTATATATATATAAAACACATATATATGTATATATGTGTATATGTGTGTGTATATAGATATATAATACATTACTTTTCCTTTGGTAGAATGCATTTATTCAAGCACAGTCTTGTCTGCACTCTAGAAAATGTGATTCCATTTTGCACTGAATTTTTAAATGCAAAAAAAATTGGCTGATCAACAAGTATAACTTCTTGTGATTCTCTTCCAATAATCTTAGAGAATTGTTATACCGTAAACCCAGAAAATTAACATTGCCAGATAAACAGTCTGATTTTATCTGGCATGATTAAGGATTCACAGAGTGAAAATGTAGTTTCCTAAGGCTTCTGACAAAAAACCACTCAAAGAAGACCTTTTCAAAGGTTTTCAGAAATTATTACTTGAGATTAACTATGGCGTGAACAAAAAGGTTTGAAGTTAGCCTGTGGCTCTTAAGTTAGCAAGTTCTCTCTTAAATGATCAGTTTTGGAGTTCTGAGTGTTAATGAGCAAAGGTTAGCCAGAGGGAATGTGGCTGAGGAGGGGCAAAAGGCTAAAATAATTCTCCATGGGGCTGGGGAGATGAATAAGAATTAAAATTAAATCTCAATAATTTTTAGAAGTCAAATTATGTTTTAATCAATGCCTCTAGAATAAACTGAAGAAGTCCCATTAAGTTCCCAGCTGTAAGAATAGAAGTCTGGTTTCACATTTGCATGATTTTGAAGGTCAAATGCCTGCAATCCAAGTCTTACTGATCCATATGGACTAGAAATGCCACAATATGCAATCATCATGAAGGCAGATTGTCTCCTGTAAATCTGTCCTTTCTGTAACACATTCAAAATGTACCGTATTGGCTGGATTATAAATCCTTTCAGGAAATGTATGCACATTTGTAGAAGCAGCTTCATGTTGATGGATGATGGCATTGGTGTTCAGAGAACCCTTAAAATAATTTATCATATGTGTAAATCTGGTTTTCCATGTGGATTTCCTAAGACCGGGTTTACTTGATCTCAAATCCTATTCCATCTGGATTTCCTAAGACCGGTTTTACCTGATCTCAAATCCTATTCCAGAAATGATTAAAACCATGTTGGGCTTCCACTTAGTAGGTGTTGGAAATATGGGTTTTATATTATTCTGGAGCCTAACCTTGCTAAGAAGAAATTCAGTTGAACTCTTACAATTTCAAAACACATTTTCAAGGGATTCTCCTCTATGTATTTTTATCCATTTGACTATCAAAGTCTCTAATATATTTAAAGCAGCATTAATTTTGTAATTATTGAAACATACATAGCATTTTCAAAAACACAAATTTTGTATGAAAAAAACAAATGAATTTTATGGTGATTCCATTTGTGTTGTAGGAAATTAATAAATTTTATGTAACTATTCATGTCAGCCTTCTAATGTTTACCTAACTATTACTAACAATATCGTCCACTGTTTAAGCAACCTCCCTCACTTTAGTTATGACAAAGAAAATATATTTTCTTCTTTCTGAGAGATCTATACCTTTTATAAAGTTGATGAAAGTAACATTTTTCATATTTATAAATAAATTGGAGATAGGCCCTCCCTGGTGGCGCAGCGGATTAAAGCACAGCACTGAGAATCTAAAGCC
>NW_004567113.1:15596841-15635217 GCF_000260355.1 Condylura cristata
AAAAAAAATCCTAAAATTTGTGTAGGCCCTCAAAATACCATACATAGTCAAAATAATCTTGAAAACGAAAAAAGGAGAAAGTATCACACTTATTGCAAACTATGTTGCAAAACTATAATAATTGAAATGGTACTGTGCTGTTATTAAAAAGCACACCAATGGAACAGAAATGAGAACCCAGAAATAAACCCAGGTATGTATGATTAAATAGGATTTGTCAAGGGATCTAATAAAACTTAGTGGAAAATGACAGTCTCTTTAAGAACTGGTTTGGAAATACTGGACATTCACATGCAAAAGAATGAAATTGAACCTGCTGTTATAGCTTTCATGAAAATACACTCAAAATAGGCTAAAAGACTAAAATCTAAGGCCTACAACAGCAAACTCTTAAATGAAAACAGGGTAAATCTTCTTGTCATCTGTCTTGGTAATATATATATATTTTCATCTGATGCCAAAAGCAGAAGCAAAAATAAGCAAATGTGACCACATCAAATTAAAAATTGCATGCATAACAAAAGAATCTGTCAACAAATTGAAAAGACAAACTAAGGGATTAGGGAAAATATTTGCCACATATCTGGTAAGGAGTGTACATAATACATACAGAGCAATAGAGCTTAACAAGTCAACCAAAAAATAGGCAGGAAAAAAAATACTAATCTCTTTTAGAAATTCTCTCCTAAATACAACCATAAGCAGTGTTATTTTACCAGCCAATTGGACCAGAGTACAAATAAATTTCTGAGATAATTAAGTTCTAAGGATGGAGTACAGCTTGGTGGCTGTTAACAATACTGTATGTATGATACATTGTTGTTATAGAAAAGAATTTTGAAGTTCTCATAGTAAAAGCAGGAACAAAATGGTACTATGTGAGGTGAAATGTGTGTCAACTAATTTTATTGTGTAAAGCAATATATTGGTACGTCTGATCATCAAATGCATACCTTAAACTAGCAAAATGTCATGTGCCAGCTACATCTCAATAAAGCTAAAGAAAGAGTGAGAGGCTAAATGTTACACAATTGTTTGTTTGTTTGTTTGCTTTCCCAACTGATGTCTTGATTTGCATTCTAATTGGTTTATTTATGGCACTTCCCAGAAAGTAACATATCATTCATTCATTTATTCATTCATTCCAAACATGTTTCTTAAGAACCAAATATATGACAGACGCTCTAGCGGGTGCCACAAGAAATTTATAATCTATCAAAAGTAATAAAACCCAGATACAGTAACACAAGCACAGATGAACAAAGGGTGTTTTGATGTAATCCTTGCAATGATTTTGCTAAGAAACCTTAAAATAAACTTTTAATTCTGATTTTGATCTTAGGTTTTCCACTTTCTAGTTGCTTGCCCTTGTGAAAACTATTAAATCTCTCTGCCTCAGTTTCTTAATCTGTAAAGGTATAAAATTTAGAAAGCTGCTATGATGCTTAATTATTAGAGTAATAAGCTGATGTAATGTGAACATTTTAAAATAATGTCTAACATATAAGAAATGTTCAGTAAACATTAGATAGAATCATCATCATCATCACTATTATTTTCCTACCATCAATTTAATAAGCCCACTTCCTAGATAACTTAGGGAATAGCGATGTTTGAAACTCCATTTCCTATAATTCCCCTGTCGCTCTTTAATATCCAGGCAGAACCTCATGTTAAGATACATTTTAATAGCCATTTCTGCGATCAGAACATTTAGCAGTTTGGTGATGAAATCAGGGCAGTTTGAGATGTCGCACACTTAACTAGTTACACTGCACAAAACCTAACAGTTTGCTTTCTGTTTTTAAAGAAGCGTTTCGTTTAGCCATACTTGTGGCGGCACATGTAATTGAAAAGAGGCATATGGAGACCAGCATGGAAGCCTAACAAACACTTCAGAGTGGCTTAAAAACTATGCTAATCAGTGTAGGAAACCATGTTTTAATCTTAAAAAAAAAAAAAGCGCACCAAAACTCCTCCAAATTGAAGGTGACTTTTAAAGAAATGTAATCCTTGTTGATATTACTGAACACTGGCACACTTCCCTCCTCCCTGGCTCATTTTGGAACTAAATTGGACCATGTACGAAGGAAGAAATGAGGACACCCATGACCTGGAGTTCTGGGGTGCAGAAATGAACTTGAAATGGAGGGAAAGGAGGGCAGTGGCTTCACCATGAGTCAAGGGGGAGACTGATTCTCACAGGACAGGGAGAAGCAAACCAGCCTCAGCACTCTTCTGCCTGCAAGAAAGCACTGAGCATTACCTGAAAACAAGGAAGGCATCAGATGAACAGACCTTTATAACAGAATGTGCATCTGCCAAGACAAAAATACACGACAAGCTTCTGGTGCTGGCATACTGACAGTATGAGCAAGCTGTCTTAGTAGTGATTTTGCAAATCATTTGAGTTTAAATTCTATATAGGACGTAGGGCCCCTGGAGCATCACTTTCTATATTTGGTCTCCTCACTTAGCTATGTTTGGAATAAATAGGCTATGGGTAAAATTCATGCCCTTTAAGAGTTTTGCATACACAGACTAGTTGTGCATATATATTAGTTGGAACAGAGTGATTGATGCAAGTCTATGCACACACACATACATACACACACACAGAGGCTTTCTAAAAGTATTTTTAACTTGTTTTCCTGTGTGACTTTCTCTCTCTCTCTTTTTTCTTAAGTTCAGCTCTCTGGCATTTAGTAACCCACAAGCTGCTGTTTCTTTTTCCAAATAAGTTCAGCTTGGTGGAGGGGCCAAGAAAAATGAGCCCAACTGATGATTGCAATCTCAAAAGAAAATATGCTTTTTATCAGAGACCACATGTTGCCAACGCCAATTAAAGTAAAACTGGGAGATTTTATCAGATACCAACCTGGAGAAGAGAACCATAAGCCAATTATCAAAAAAGAAAAGTAAGCTCCAGGTGGCATTTCCAGGATGTCCATTTGAGATGAAATGTAAATGTTAAAGATTTTCCACCTTAAACATATGCTACAGATTGAGCAATTTGTTAACCATCTAAATAAGAAATTGTACAAAAACTATGTCATAGACTCTGAAGTAAACTGACCTAGATGAACTTAGCTCTGCCACAGATTGCCTGAATCACCTTCATATCTGAGTCTTGTTTGCCTCATTTTTCAATCAGGGATTACAGGGTTCAGTTTAGATTGAAATATATATATATATATGATAATGGGGATTGTTTTATGATATTTTCTTGATAAATGTGGAAAGAGAAAAATTGATTAATTTGTGAATAAATGCTTCAATGAGGAAATCATGTTACTTTTTCTTAAGTGTTAATGAGCAAACATTTAGACACATCATCTTATGAACATTAAGCATTATTTACATTATTTTAGTGGCGAAGAGTATCATAATGATGTATATGTTCGTATAGTTTTGTTTCTGACATCAATTAATAATATCCATGAGATCCTCTGATATGTTCCATCAAAAAAATCATTTTTTCCCCTTGTTTTGGCAGTGCAAAATATCAAGATATAGAGTTTCGCTTTAGAATTTCCAGGCTTTAGTTTCCATCGTCTCTAAAATGTTCACACCAAACTCAAGACATTATTAGGGTTTTTGAGAGGAAATATGCAAAACTGCTTGTACCCAGTATAAAGACTAGTTCTTTTATCCTCTTCATTCTGATGATGAGTACTTTTTATATTTTCATAAACTAGTAGGAATTTGTTGGAAAAATGGACCGGGTCTTTAATCCTGAAACACAATTATAAGAGTTGATGTTATTAGATGGAATTGTGGAATTTTGTGTTTTCCTAAGTTTGCAATTTGAGAGATTGCTTACACTGTATCATTATTTAGACAAATCATTATTTAAAAGTCAAAGCAAATAGGATGTAGTAATTATGAAATTGAAATGAGCTAGGGAACATATACTTTATAGATAATACAATGAATATTATGTCATTATTTATATGTAAACCTATCCCTCCTCAGTCTCATACTTAAAGTTTCTATATAGGAGCAGAAAATTGTACCAGACTGATCCATCCTTTTACTTTTTTTTTTTTTTTTTGAGTATTGCATTGCACTGAAGTTCTGGAAATTCTTCATGTTATTATTATTCATTGTGTATATTCAAATAAGTTTTTAAAGTGTTTCTTTATTCTCCATAGGTGTAGTCTTTCTTTTTATTACATCACTTTTACTTTTTATTGAAGTAACATTGGTTTGCAACATGATATAATCCAAGTTATGGGTTCACACTTCTTCAGATGCATGTTGCTATACCATTTCTACTACCAAGGCAACAAAATCCTCTACCATTGGATCTCTCCTTCCTTTAATGTTCACCCTCATCCTCTCCCTCTTGTGATGTCAATTCAACTAGGCTATTATTTCGCATCATACAAAAAATAATTACTAAAATTTGATTAAAGAGTTAGATTTAGGATCTGAAACCAAAAAACACATAGAAGATCACAGGCAAGAGAGTTCATAGCACAGGTGCCAGTGATGTCTTTTAGGCCTTGACGCCATAGAAAAGGAGCTATATCAAACAAATGGGATTATATCAAAAGGCTTCTGCACAGCAAAAGAAATTATCATCAAAACAAAAAGACACCTACAGAGTAGAAAAAATATTTGCACATCATCTAGCCAAAAAAGGAACTAATATCCAAGATCTACAAAGAACTCATACAACTCAACAAACAACAGAACCCAGTAATAATAATAATAAAATAGGCAGAAGAGCTAAATAGACTTTTCTCCAAGTTTCTATTTGGAAGACATATTTGGCCAACAGGCACATGAAAAACTGTTCATCATAGGAAAAAGAACATCAAAACCACAATGAGACGTTATTTCACATTCATGGGAATGGCCGATGTCAAAAAGATCATAAACAAGAATTAAAGATGCAGAGAATAAAGGAACACTTGTATACTGGGGTGGGTTATATGGGATTACAGGCTCAGACAACTAAAGATAGTGCAGTTGATGACATTTATTGAAAAAAAAAAAACATCAGCTGCTTGACTGAGAAGTTCTTCTATATTGTCTCTATTCTATAGATAATTCAGGGTCTTTTATTTCTCTTCCTACATAGCTCTATCTAGTTTTCTGACATTACATTAAAACATTCTCATGAAAATGATGTAAATTTCATTCATACTATGCACCTGAATTTATCATGAAAGAAACAGTTATTGTATTTCTG
The DNA here is from genome assembly GCF_000260355.1 of Condylura cristata. Taxonomy (NCBI): domain Eukaryota; kingdom Metazoa; phylum Chordata; class Mammalia; order Eulipotyphla; family Talpidae; genus Condylura; species Condylura cristata. The sequence goes on from NW_004567113.1 coordinate 15,602,042, forward strand.
AAGTTGTGGGCTTAAGTTTTGAATACTTCTAAAGAAACACAAGCTAATAATATTGTAGTTCATTCTATTAGTTCACTATTACACACCTTTATTGTTGCCATGTGATTTTGAATTTTATTAAAAGTAATGAAAGTTCATTGTTAATATATAATAGAAAAGCAGAAAAGTAACAATAAACACTGAATACAGTTAAATATTTAAGAAACATTCCATGGTATTAATAAATATTTAAATGTTTTTAGAATTTGACTTATAGGCACTTATGAAAAAGTTCCTGGGCAGGACCTCAACCTAGTAAATTAAAGGTTTCAGGGAAATTATTAGATAATGTGCTTTTTTTTTTTAAGATTTATTTATTTGTACATACAGAACTGGGGTACAGGCCAGAGGCTCAGGGGCAGTGAGAGGCTTCACCAGAGACAGAGCGGGGAGCAGAACAGGCAGATCGACAAAGTACACTGCTGAGGGGAGCAGCGGGCGGGTCAGGAGAGGTCTGCCGCGCCATGTGGTCACCTCCGGGGCAGGCAGGAATCGAACTCATGCGGAAGTGGCTTTTGCTTCTCAGTGCTGTGCTTTAACCCGCTGCGCCACCAGGGAGGGCTGATAATGTGCATTTTTAAAGAAATTGATCATGTAACTTTGGGGAATGTTGTCCTACAGTGTAAGCTTAATGAGAAAGTACAGCATGTTTTGTCTGTGATACTAATGTTCTGTACATCATAGGTATTCAATAAATGTATGTGACTGGAAGAATTTACTATTATCTGCTATAAATGATATGTTATTTTACATAAAGGTTGTAGAAAGTATGCAATTACACCCAAAATTATTATTGATAATATTTAATAAATCTGCATAACTGTATGTATTCTAAACCTATGACATTTTAAAAAGCCACTTTAAAGGGGGCAAAAACTACAAGAGTTTCATCAATACAAGAAAAAACATGATTGAATGAATTTTACCAAAATTAAAGCTTTGTTTTGCAAAAGATGCTATAAAGGAAATGAAAAAAAACAGAAGTGAAATCACTTGCAAATTGAATATCCAACCAAGCACTTAGTGAAACACATTAGAAACAAGACCCAAAAATTCAACTGTAAGAAAATAAACACAATTTTAAAATAAGTATAATATTTGAATAGCTTTTTTGGCAAAGGAGAGAGCTGAATAGCATGTAAGCATAAGAAAAAAACTCTTGATAGCTTTAATTATTAGGGAAGTACAAATTAAAACCATTATGAAATGCTACAATACATATATTTGAATATATTTTTTTAAGAAGTTAACAATACCAAGTGCTGATGAAGATCTAAAATAATTAGGATTTTCATGCATTTCTTGTGGAGATATAAAATGTCAGTCTCTTTAAAAATAATTCAGCAGCTTCTTATAAAGTTAAACATACATTTACCAAATGTCCCAACAGTCCCACTTCTAGAAATGAAAACTTATATATTCACACAAAAATCCATACATACATGCTTACAGCAACTTTATTTATAATCTTGAAAAATGGGAAACAATGTAAATGTACTTAAGCTAGGGGTTGATAAGCTATAACATAGCTGTACATTGGAATACTCAACAATACTCCCACCCCAAGAAAAAAAAAATTACTAACCCCTATAACAAACCCAAGGACCACGAACTCAAAAAAACGACATCAAAACTTATTTGATTGTTGCATTTAACAAACATAAAATGTCTCTATTTACTCTGTACTTCCCCCCTAGTTTGCACCTTCTGCCACCACATCCAGATACATACACAGAGGCAAACATTGCCAAACATATCGAGCTACTTCCAACCTGAAAAACTCCTGCACGTTGCTCAAAAATATGACTTTCACATTATCTTTGGTGAAATCCCTCCTTGATTTATCATTCCAACTTTCCCTCTAAGGTTTTGCCCCAAAGGCCCCCTGTCTTTGCCCATATATGAGTTCACGTTGACTTTACTACATTGTATTAAAACACTAAAATTGTTGGGTTTGGGTCAGTGGGATTTTTGGTCCCCTGAAAATGATTTCTGCAGTTTCTCACTTGTGGCACATGGAGAGTTTATTCAGGAAAAAAAGACGTTTGCTTAGACAAAAATAGACAAAGGCTGCATATTAAAGGTTTATTAGGAAAAAAGATGCTTGCATAGATATAGGCAGGTAGAGTTGCATTTGAAAGGGACTGTTTTACTAAGGACAAGAGAAACTTCCACAGAAACAGTCAGGCAGTCTTAGGACAAACTGCATTTTGCCAAAGCCAGGGGTGTTATTCCATAATGATCTTTGGGGGTATTCACCCCTTTGTGGAATTTTATGACACTGGGTTGATTTTCTGTAACAGATAATCCTTTCTGACCCCACTTCAGATTCCTGGAAACCTCTACAGCCAGTTTAACAACTGGCTAATCATCCCTACCACCACTTCTGGTTTTTGACCTTGTGAAAACGAAGCTAACTCAATCATATTCAGCAGGGCAGAAAATCTAATGTTTTACCTCATTCTGCCCCATGATCTCCCAAAGTCCATATTGTTGGAGCTATCAGTGCCCAAAATATCAAAAAAACACAAAATATTTATATTCAACTTGGGTAAAAGTAACCAGCTATTTTCAGTGAGTCTTATTATTCTATGCCTCCAGTTGTCAGGAAGTATGATTTACAAACCCATTAGCAGTGCATACTTTCAAAGACAGGTAGCTAAGGAACCATAGCATGAACAAGCTCTATTTCCCTGCTCATCTTATGGAAACATCCACTCAGTGTGACACTTGCATTTGACCCATCAGCATAGAGTTTCACCTGATACAGGGTGACCTCATTAAAAATAAATACCTGTCTCTTTCATCCCAGGCATCCATGGTTTAGTAACAAGGCGTCCATTAAAGGTATTATAGGGGAACTCAATCATTTGTCCAAAGGGATAATGAATTGAAAAGTGCTGTGGGGGTAGAGGTAGTATCTCCATGAATAACAAGAGACCCATCAGTCTCAATTGAAAAGACTAGAAGTGACAAACCAGTCCCTATTGACCATCAATTACCTCTAACAAAAGTAACTGTGTTTTAAAAGAGACAGTCTGCATGCAGCTAGGTTTTCCGGCCCCAGCCCCAGCAGGGCAGAAAATCTAATGTTTTACCTCATTCTGCCCCATGATCTCCCAAAGTCCATATTGTTGGAGCTATCAGTGCCCAAACCAGTCCCTCATTCTGCCCCATGATCTCCCAAAGTCCATATTGTTGGAGCTATCAGTGCCCAAAATATCAAAAAAACACAAAATATTTATATTCAACTTGGGTAAAAGTAACCAGCTATTTTCAGTGAGTCTTATTATTCTATGCCTCCAGTTGTCAGGAAGTATGACCCTGTCCCACCACCTGTGGGTCTTATGTCCATCAGAACTTCCACAGCGACAATGAATGTGCACATTATATTTCCTTGATTAAAGACTAGACATGTTTTTCTATCATTGTGCAAGAAACAGCCTTAGTTGTTTTTTTTTTTCCCTCCCAACATAGAGATTGTATTAAAAAGCATATTTTGCAAACAACAGATAGGAATGTTAATTAAAGGACAGACTTCACAGCCACACAGAAAACAGTTCCACACATAAATCTTCTCCTCCCATCTCAAATGAGGTGTTAGCAGCTCGGTCAAACAGTTTATGTGCACCATTCACTACAGATAGAACAGCATCAGATAGTCTTAGCAAAGAAAGGTATAGTCAGTTATTTAAGCAAACCATGTTCTATACTTCTATTATTATTGGTAAGATTTGATTGGTATGGGTGAAAACTAATGTCTTGATTACAGATGCCAGCAGAGAAAGTGTTAGTGAAGCCTGTGCTTCTTCTGAGAGGCAAATATGTAACATTAAAATGTGATCTGACTTCTGAAATTTTCACACTTCTTATCATTGCACTGTAGAACAAAAGGCTGAATCAAGAGAATATTTTAATTTTAAAAGTGCAAGCACATTGGAAGCCTACATATAACATACTCCTTATTTTACTGTGCTTTTCCAACTTGGGTTTCATTTATTCATTCAACAAGTCGGTATTAAGTGAACTAAGTCTTGTGCTTTGTGTAAAGAATACAAAGGTGACTAAAATATCATGTTTTTAATTGCCAAATATGATACTCCATGGAGAATGTATGATATTTAAATAGATGGATGCAAGTTATATAAACAACAATGTTAGATACACATACTCCTTAGTCTAAGACATATATGTTGGTTTGGCTGCAGGAGGGAGGGGGGAAGTGAACTGGGAAGAATTCTGGCAAATGCAAAAAAAAAAAAAAAGGAGGTAAAAAATATTTCAGTAGGACAGGGCAAAATATTGGGACAGTGTGTTAGATATAGCTTTGGAGATGAATTTGGAGTGTGGGGTCCTTGGGTTCTCTCTGGGAAACTTTTCTTTCACCAGAGCTCCCTTTTCAGCTACACATGGCAAGTTTCTCCACAAGACAGAAAAGTTACTTATATTCAAAGAGCAGGTTTAGTAGGGAAAAGACAGAGAAGTAAAGGACACTTGCGTAGACATAAGTGGGCAGTTGAAAGGGACAGGTTTGCTGAGAGATCTGTGTGGTCACAGGCAGGCGGCCTTAGAGAGCGGCCTCCGCTGAAGTCAGTGCAGAGAAGCCTGAGCAGGTACATATCACGGGCAGGCAGGAGGCTGCTGCCCTGCAGAGTGAGAGAGGGATAGGAAGAAGCACCTGCAGAGGCACAAGAGGGCAGAGGACGGCTGCCCCGGGCCAGTGCAGAGACTGCCCTGATACAGACTTCTTCTCTTTCGGAGGTGTCATCCTTTGTGGGGTAGTTTGTTTATTGCTGACTTGGAATAATAACCTATGTAAAATTTGAAACTGGCCAGATTTCTACAATGGCCCGCAATCTCCCTATCTTCACCTTCAGGTCTGCGCCCCAGACACCCCTCCAGCAGCCTGACAACTGGCTGGGTCTGGTGCCTTCTGCTCTAGGCGTTGGTGCCTCAGATCTTAGTTCCTGTAGCTGGGTTACTAGCTTTGTGAACCCCTTCAACCCTCACCTCCAGCTCATGACTTTGTGGGAGCCAAATTCCTACCCTCTTGATAGTTGCCTTAGAGGAATTAATCAAAGTCATAGATAAATAACTATGACTTTTAAGTTTGGCTTAAAACTCATCCCTTGAAAATTGAGTATAGAACTGAAGAGTTAAAGGGAAGAGGTGGGTGAGCCAGATGGTGAGGGAGCACAATGCCCTAAAGTCTAGACCATGACTGCCCTTGTGAGGGTGCACAATGGCATGAACACTTGAAAGGCTTGGAAGGGGGTTTCTGTATTCCAAAATACAATGATGTAAACCAACATTACCTTAATACAAATAAATAAATCAAACCTTCTGGCTGTTTGGTGGAGGAGGGATTTGATGGATCCTACACTGGATGAAAGGAGATAAGTTAGGAGACTCTTGAAGTAATCTGAGATGCTGAGTAGGGCCCAAAGGTTGGTAATAGGAATAAAATCAGATAGGGGATAACATTTTGGAATTATTTAAAAAACAAAATCAGCAGGACATGATCATTAGAAGTAAGGTAAGGTGGAGGTGGAGCAGTTGACAGCTGATTCCTGTTACTAGTTTAGGTCATTAGGTAGATGTTGGTTCTATCAACTGATATAAATGGTATAGCAGAAATAGTCTATCTTTGGCCTCCCTCGTGGCACAAATAGTTAAAGCACAGCGTTGTGAAGCTGTCCAAAGCCACTGCAGCAGGAGTTTAATCCCCGGCCAGGGAGCTGACCCCCTTGGTGTGGCAGACCTCTTCCGACTGCTACTCTTCTCAACAATATATTTTAGTACAACTGCCTGTTCTGTTGCCCACACTGTCTCTGGTGAATCCTCTCAACCTCTGCACCTCTGGCCTATACCCCAGTTCTTGTATGCATAAATAAATAAAATCTTTAAAAAAAAAAACAAAGAAGTATTCTATCTTTTTCAATGACCACTATATAAAGCACATGGGAAGTGATATTGGCTTGGAGAGGTCTTGGGTTCGGAGAGCAGCATTCTTGGTTTATCTCTGAGTTTCTGCAAAGCTCCTCTTTCAGCAGAATGTAGAGATTTTGCCATCAAGGCAGAGATGTTTAATTATACTTAAAAGGGTAAGTTTATTATAAAGAGGGGAGGGAGGAAAGGATGATTGCACAGCCAACGCAGATAGAAAGAGCAGACCTTGAAAGGTTTGTTAAAAGAGACACCTGCTTAGACACTGGAAGAGAGCTGCTTCTGCTGCTTTGCAAAGGAAGAAGGTGAGCAAGAGGATCCATTGACCTGCCTATGATCTGGATAGTCACAGGAAGACAGGAGAGCTGCATCTTGGTGGGCAGAGATTGCACCAATATCGTCTTTTCTTTGGGAGGAGATCATTCCTTGTGGAGCTGTCAGTTGCTGTTAAATGAATTATTTCTAAGGTTGGTGCCTAAAGATTTTTTTTTTTTCTATATTTGGCTTTACTAAGTCAATTTGGAAGGACCCATGATTATGTAACAGGGCAACCCCAGTGTGAAATAGGTTAGCCTGACTCAGGTGTCACCGATGAGCTTAAAAGAGACTTATGAGACTATTAATAGAGGGTTTGTTTACAAAAATGAGAAATGAAGAAATCATGGAAAAAGAGAGAAGAGAGGTAAATTGGTGAATGCATCCTACCAGTTCCCCTTAGCTGGAACCCCAACTAAAGAGAGAACACACCAGGCCCCTCATAAAACCTGGAACTAGGGAACCTGGGATAAGCTGAATCAGAGATAAAGCTGACAACAGTGAACAACTCCAGCGGACCTCACCAGCAGAAGAGACCCCCTCATGTACAATAAAAATTCCAGCAGTAGCCTAACGCTACAATGACCCGCGCCCCCACTTTAGGACACGACTCTTGGCCTGCAAAGTCATGACCTCATGGAATAAAGTCTGCTTCTGTCTAATACTCTTGGCCTTTTCTACTTTCTAACACCAATAACATGCTGAAAGCTTGCTATAACAAAAATCCTTGGCAAAAAACTAAGGACCCCCCCACCCCAAGGCTTACATATCTGATTATATGTTGCATCGGGCAACAGCACACTGATGAACTGGGAGTGCAGGAGCAGGCTACATAACTCAAGACACAGCTCAAGAGCAAATCTTGGCCTGTTATTGATAAAATAATGATACAGCATCAATCGTAGGAGGAATTGGGAAAAGGAGAAGGGGAAAGGAGGAAGGGTGGAACTATCATCTGTACTATGAGGGATTGTGAGTCTGTCCTCCAGGTACTTCTCAGCTGCTTGATGACTCAGCACTGTAACTGAGATCAAGCCCTTGTTCCCAGACATTCCACTGATCAGCTTCTGGAATCCCTTGTCACACATGGATCCTCAGCTCACTGGGTGTTCCTGGTCACACCTCACCACATATATCCTTCCCAGGGTGATCAAGGATTTCCGCTCTTGATTGATTTGAAAGACACCTTGTAAGCTCTTCTAAGGTTTAGCTGTGACTAACTGACCAGGCAGTTCTGACCTTATGTAGGAAGACAGAACAATAATAGTGGCTGAACAGGAGGCTGCTTAGGATTAGCAGACCCACAGTATATACCAGACTTGGCTGCTTAACTCCACCCTCAGTTCCCAGCAATCCTTCCTTCAGTAATTCCTACATCATGGGAATTACAGTCCTTGGTGGCTTGCATCTCAGTCTAGGGTGGGGGTGGGGTCCATGAAAACTGTGGAGTTTTTTCTGGATATCCTTTCCCAACAATTCTTTTATAATGACCCTCAATCACCATGTCCTTACCTGGTCCATACCGCACTCTGCTGGATACCTTGTTTTTTGTATAGCTTGTTTAACAACTACTTTAATCTTATCTACCCTACCTCCTTTTGGCCTTGTGTGAGCCAATTTCTGGTCTTGTGATGTCTCCTCAAATTTTCTATTCTTAATCTCCACCATATATATCATATCACCTCTAGGATTACATGAGGGACTTGTGTTATATAAAGAATGGCAATAAGGATGGTTATAAAGCTGTTGAACTACTGTGTGACAGAAAGAAAAATTAGCATTTAATATATAACAAAGAAATTTTAAAAGTTACGGCCTCTCATATAAAAATGTATTATGACATAAGCAGAGGGTTGAAATGAACGATATCAAAAATTCTGAAATTTTGAACTTACTTAAAGCACCATTTCTCTATTTCTATGATGGTCATTATTTGTATTAACACTTGCAAAAATTAACCATGGCTCAGGTGAGAAAACAAAACAACTGACACTATATTTTCTTCTGCCAATAACTCAGGAGGAAAGGAAGCCACAAATTAGGTTGACACATGGTGTCTAGAAAGAATTAAATTCCCACTCGATTCTGGGCAGACTTACAAGCTGGGCTCCATCCATAAAGACTGATGGTAATTCAGAGGTTTGGTTTGTGGGTGATATTTTCTATTGCCACGACAACCGGCCATAAGAATACCAGCCCCTGAACAGCACCTTGTTGTTTTTGCTGCTGTATTATCCAGAGACACTTGGGAGTTGTTCACATTTGGAAACGTTCTTGACCTGCATTGGAGAGTTTTGCTATATTTGTCATGCTGATGTCTTCTGGCAGGAACACCTAGATATTTATTGTAAGAGCTTTATCAGGGGACAAAAATATTTTGAATATGCCAAATCAAATTATAGTGCACTTGAATAGTCATCATCCATCTTTTAGCCATGATTAGCATTCATTTTATGGCATTAAGAAAAATTTGCCATAGGAATATTAGACATCATTGACTATATATATTTGTGTGTCTATGTACACACACATACAAATAATATATACATATTGTATATGTACATTAACATGTATATGTGCATATAAAATATATATGTATGTATATTTCTTGCTGTAACCAGTACTGCTTAAGTAGCATTATTCCTGCAAAACTAGATTAATTACACCCATAATGCTCTTCTAAATATTTCTAGTACATAATGACTACAGTTCAAATTAAGTTTAGGCAAAATGGTAAAATAAGCCAAATTTTTCTTTGGAATCCCTTGCTTCCAATCCATTTATTTATTCACTTGTTTATCATTTGTTTATTCAAAGTGTATTTATAAATAGCAATTTTATGCTACATACTACTTTAAGCAAACATTCCTACAGTCATGGATATTGCCCTCATTCACCTCTAGTATATTCCTAGTCTTCAATTTGTCATCTCTTTATTTTAACCTTTCCCAGAAATACAAAGTACTACTATTTTTTCTTCATTTCTCCATCAAAATATAGCCCAGTCATTAATGGTAACATTATTATGCTACCAAGGAATTCACTTTTATGTCAAGATAATGTGGGAAATGCTAAGCAAAATGGAAATAATCAGTAATATCCATATCAAATCATGACATCTGAATGCTGTAGTTCCTGGATGAAGTGTTGGTAGCATAACACAGCAGGAAGAAGGTGAGCTCTGAAGCAGGACAGATGGAGGTTTGAATCCCAATGGTACTCATGCTAACAGCATGAATTAACTTGCCAGAGACATGCTTCTTAGGCTTTTATTTGTGAGTAGTAGCAGAGGATGACAAATAACAGAATATTCATTTGTAAGTACATAGTAAATGCTCAAGAAATAATTATTGTAATTTTACTTTTTAAAGATTATTATCAAGGGATACATGCACCACTAGTTCCAATTGTTTCCTCACTATGTAGTGTGTAGATCTGCCTTTGCACTATTGCATGCCTCTGTTTTTAATATGTATACAGTTTTAATATGTATGGCAATACATATTAAATACATATTATACATATTATAGGTAGGGTAGATAAGATTAAAGTAGTTGTCAAACAAGCTATACAAAAGGCAAACTTTTTTGAAATTTTGAAATAAAATGTTCAGTGCAAAGAACTTTTCACTTTGATAAATTATTTGGATGTAAAATTGCTGACTATTTGTACTATCAGCCCTGGATGTTTAACATTCACTTGCCTGAAAAGACACTTTTCAGTGTAACTGCAACAAAGCTATCTAAGACAAGAAGCTAATATTGACACTTTACAATCTTTAAAGTCTCAGATTCTGTTCAGCTTTCATCATCAATCCAATAATGTTCTTTAAAAAAAAAAGATTTATTGATTTATGCATACAGAAATGGGGGTACAAGCCAGAGGTGCCGGGACGGTGAGAGGTTTCACCAGTGACAGAGTGGGGACCAGAACAGGCAGATGTGCTGAAATACACTGCTGAGGGGAGTAGCAGGTGAGACAGGAGAGGTCTGCTGCACCATGTGGGTTAGCTCCTGCCAACCAGGGATCCAACTTATGCTGCAGTGGCTGGCTACAGCTTGGGGGACCAAACTTGTACTGCATTGGCTGGGGATAGCTTGATAGCGCTGTCTTTAACCCCTGTGCCATCAGGGCCCTCACAAACCAATAGCTTGATGTTAACATTAATTGTAGTTCCCTTATCCCAAGCTCTCACAGTGGCAGAAATAGAGAAAATATATATGATTATATATATATATATATATATATATATATATATATATAAATTTATAAAAATTCCAATATGTACTAATGAACATTAAAAAGCATGTGATCAGTATCAATATTTTCAAATGAGGACCCTCACTGGTGGTGCAAGGGGTTAAAGCGCAGCAGTATGAACCTATCACAGCCACTGCAGCACAAGTTCAACCCCCGGCCAAGGAGGTGACCCATATGTTGTGGCAGAACTCTCTTGACCCACCTGCTATTCCCCCCAACAGTGTACTTCAGAAGCAGCAGTACTTTTTCCCACCCACTCTGTCTCTGATGAATTATTTTACCCCTAACCCCTGCACCTCATGGCTGTACCCCAATTCTTGTATGCATAAATAAAATAAATCTTCAAAAAATTATTTTCAAGAGAATCCAACAACACGGGGAAAGAAGGGAAAAATAATAAAGGGAAAGAAAATGCAAAGAAGAATGGAATATAAAAAGAAAGTTAATGAATGGATGGGGGAGTAAACAAGAGAAAGGAAAGGAGAGAAGTTTAAGAGAGGAAGGGAAATGGAGGGAGAGAGAAAGAGAAAGAAAATGAGGGGGAAGAAAGAGAAGAGAAAGGCTTCTCTTTGAGCTTTGTGATGGTTAAAGGTATTTTTAAAAAAGTTGGAAGAAGAAACACAAATTCACATTTTTTAATAAAATGATAATAGAGGCTTCAAAATTATGTGTCTATTTTTGCTTGTACTGCAAACAACTGGGCATGCTCACTTCAACGCCTCTCTCTTTTTAAAGAACACGACGAGTGAAGGCAATTGGAAACCAGTTATCAATCACCTGTCCCCCAAATCTAGAAAAGAGCCCACCAAAATGAAGAGGGCTATCCAGACCCTAGTTAATTGTCAGCCCAAGGGAGCCCAGCCAAGACTAGAACCTCCCAATTAACCTGCAACCATGTGGATGATAGTAATATGGTTATCATTTTAAGTCACTGAGTTTTGAGGTTCAGTATACCATTAAAGAACTTGAAGTTTAAATGAGAAATGCTCTTCTTTTATCAATTATGAAATTTCTATAGTATATAATTAATAAATGTAATAAGAAAACAGTCATGGAGACACCCTGAATTGGGGAGATAACCAGAGCCATGACCCTGTTGAGGATCAGGTTCCAGAAAGCTCCAGACAGCTCCAGGCACCCACCCACATTGAGCAGACCCATCCACAACCTGGAAGAAATGAGCCCACACTGGCAAACCATGCTCAGAAATGAAATTTGACCAATCACCACTCAGAAACTTTCCACCAATCAAACTGCACTGACTGAAGATCTCATTTGCCTAAAGGGGACCAGTCCCTTGTTTTGATATAAACCTGTTCTCTATAGCTCAAGTGTTCCACGGACATTATAGACAGACAGTAACTATAATAACTGTTACATTTGGCACAAGTGTTCCGTGACTCTGTCTCCTGAACCACACTCCTGAAGCTCTGAATAAATTTTTGCAGCAACACCATTGCTGTGGTACTACTTCTGCTGTGCTATTGAGCAACGAATCAAGAGCCATAGCATAGCTTATGCAATACGAGCTGTAATGCTTGAACTTTAGCCAGTTGCTGTAACTCCACCAGAATTTGGTATCATGATGAACAGAGTATTCCACAGGAATTGTTTAATTCAAAGATAAGTAAAAGCAAAGTGTGGTTAGGTATCTGGATAAGATAGATGTATACATTCATACATCTCACTCAGAAGATTTCACCTTAGACTGACTCACAAACTCCAAACCATTGTCACATAAAGAGCTTTTCAAGAGCACAGAAGCACAGATAATGTCGTGTTTTCTCTGTATATACAGCACCTACAAGAGCCACTACAATATTTGCAACATCATGAGCACTGAGTCAATAAGTGAACAAAAGGGCAAGTGAAATCTGACCAGTCATTTTTTTTAAGCTGTGTACAATAAATGTCTATTTAATGAATGAGTTAATGAAGATTTCACCTCACAAAACAGGAAGCTTTTCAGTTATTAGTTACTCTCTGTAACAAAACTAAGAAGTGGGGAAAAAGCCAATAGGCCCAAGTACACCAATGAAGAAATATGCAGGAATAAAGGAGAGATGTATAACACTGATGAATGAGGACAGCTTTGTAACACAAGCATCCCAGCTAGGAAGGAAATAATTCAGTTTTCTAAGAATCACCCTCCATTGATCTTCTCAGTGTATGACTTACATAAAACCCTAAAGAAAGCTTGTTGTATACATAATGTTTTCTTTTTTTAAGATTTATTTATGCATACAGGACTGAGGAACAGGCCAGAGACACATGGACAGTGAAAGGCTTCACCAGAGACAGAGTGGGGAGCAGAATAGGCAGATTGATGAAGTATACTGCTGAGGGGAGCAGTGGGCAGGTCAGGAGAGGTCTGCCCCGCTATGTGGGTCACCTCCGGGGCTGGGAATTGAACTCTCACTGAAGCATCTGTGGCCAGCTTGCAGTGTTGCATCCTAACCCGTTGTGCCACCAAGGAGGGCCTGCAATGTTTTTTAAGTGAGTACACAAGAAGATACCTAGGGCTGCTACTTTCTCATGAATGTGGCATCATTGTCTGAGTTGGGGATACTGTACGGGTGTTCCTTCTGGTCTCAGTAGACATCAACTTTGTTGTTAGCATATTTTAAAAATAACTGTACAATCTTTATTTTCCTTTCTCACGTTCCAATTAAAGCTAGTATTTTAATAAATATTCCCAGAAACCAAGTTGATGTTGATACATTACTGTGCAGATACTTCTGTGTTGTAGCAATGATGTGTTGTGCTTGGATGATAGTAACTGTCAAAATGCAAGAGGTTAGTGAACAGGACCCACGGGGAATGGCAGGATGACACTCTATGCAAGACATTCTGTTAATAGGTATGAGAGCAATTACTGCATGGTTTATGATCACAACACTTAACCCTCTTCCTCTCGGATTGCAGGAAGCTTAGACAGCAAACTGCTTAAGGAAATGTTCAACATTCTATAATTTTTATCAGCAAAATTCACTTATGGGATTTTTTCTCAAATCCTGTCAAATATGTCTGTGCACAAAAAACATCAGCTTGGTTTGTGAAAATACTGCTACAAAGAAAATGAACAACATAGAGAACAATGGGGCTTCTGAACCAGCCTGTTCTGATTACTTATATTTCTAACTTTAAGTTCAGTTGATGAATTACTCTTTTCTTGTTTTCAGGTGCTGCTTCTTCACATTAGTATTAAGGTCTCTATTTTGTACTAGAGTCTTATTTTGCCATTGTGTTAGCTTTTACTTTCTTTTTCTTTTTTAAAGATTTATTTATTTGTGCATACAGAACTGGAATACAGGCTAGAGGTACAGGGGTGGTGAGAGGATTCACCAGAGACAGTGGGGAGCAGAACAGGCAGATAGACAAAGTACACTGCTGCGGGGAGCAGTGGGCGAGACAGAAGAGGTCTGCCACACCATGTGGATCACCTCCAGGGCCAGGGATCGAACTCTCACTGAAGCGGCTGCAACCAGCTTTCAGTGCTGCATCCTAACCCATTGTACCATCAGGGAGGGCCAGCTTCTATTTTCTTTAAAGAAATTACAATCATGTGAATTGTGCTTACAGATGAAAATACAGGCCATTTTATCACTTATTATTTAATGTTATTTTTAAAATATTTCAAATCTGCTACCATCTCCTTTCTGTCAACCTTATTTTCTTATCTGCTAATATTTTTTATATTCCAACTCATGTTTTATCAGTTATTTACCCCACTATCTTCTATTAAGGTAATGAAATAAACTCTCCTCAAACTAAACCATAACAAGGAGTGTGAGGGTCATAAAAATAAAATTATTGAAAGGAAGTGTCTAATTTAAAGGTCTGGAGAAAGAAGGTACCAATATGATGGAGGTTAGATGTGTCATTAAGCCACTAAGTGATTTGGAGTTACTCTCCAAGTCCATAAAATTTAGATACAGTATGTTTCTAATTCCAGTCAGCATGCTGTCCTGTGACTGATAATTTTAATTAAAATGAACAAGAAAGGGGCTCTCCTTGGTGTCACAGCGGGTTGAAGTGCGGCACTGTGAAGCTAAGTCAGGCCTTGGTGGCTTCAGGGCCAGATAGATCCCGGCCCTGGAAGTGATCCACATGGCGTGGCAGACCTCTCCTGCTCATGCGCTGCTCCCCTGAGCAGTGTACTTTGTCCATCTGCCTGTTCTGCCCCCACTCTGTCTCTGGTGAATCCTCTCACTGCCCCTGCACCTCTGGCCTGTACCCCAGTTCTGTATGCATAAATAAATAAGTCTTAAAAAAAAAAAGTAGAGATAATTGGAAAAGACAAGTAGGTGGAACTTGGCAGTGAAGTCATACTTAAACAGCTATGTAATTACATATGCATGCATCTTCATTGAGAAATATTTATGGGGCATGGGCTACAATAACATATTTCTTCCTCAAAAGAGGAAGCTAAACCTGACTTAGCTTCACAGTGCCGCACTTCAACCCGCTGCGACACCAAGGAGAGCCCCTTTCTTGTTCATTTTAATTCAAATTATCAGTCACAGGACAGCATGCTGACTGGAATTAGAAACATACTGTATCTAAATTTTAATGACTTGGAGAGTACCTCCAAATCACTTAGTGGCTTAATGACACTAACCTCCATCATATTGGTACCTTCTTTCTCCAGACCTTTAAATTAGACACTTCCTTTCAATAATTTTATTGAGGAGGCATGAAATATATTCCCATTATACAGACAAAGAAATGAAGGCACAGAGAAAACACAAAGAACTAGGTTTTATTTTGGAAGGTTGATTTTTGTCATGCTCTTTAGAATATATTTAATATTCTTCCACTTATGACATATAATTAAGTAAAACAGCATTAACACACTGTGTTTAACAGACTAAAATATAAAATTTGCTTCTAGTCTCTGTTGCTTCAAATGAGCACTTAAGATTGGGTTCCAGGTGGGTTCCATTTTGATTAAGAGCATGTGTTGTTTTAGAGGAGTTCCAAGAATAATTTGTGAATACAGTCAGTGTCAGAGGATGGATATATATATTTTTTAAACTTTTATTTATGCATGCATGCAAGAGCTGGAGGGTGAAAGGATTCACTAGAGATGAAGGGGCCCAGAACAGACAGACTGAAATACATGACTGAGGGGAGCAGCGGGCGAGACAGGAGGGGTCTGCTGTGCCTTGTGGGTCAGCTCCCTGGCTAGGGAGCAGTGCAGCAGTGGCTGTGGACAGCTTTACAGAGCTGTGCTTTCAACACTCGCACCACCAGGGAGGGCCCAGGAGGATGGATATTTAAGACCGACTGAGTTGGCTCCACAGAGAACACAGAGCCCCGCAGGAAAGAAGAGCAAGCTGTCTCTGGGGCCTCACAGAGATCTCCGCATTCCCACGCTCTGGTGCCCTACCTTCCTTCATCAGAGCTGGGCTGAGGGGTGAGCACATCTTGCAAATCTTCTGCTGGTCAGACATGCAGATTATAGGTTAAGGGAGAACACACCTGGCACCCTTCAGACTGGTGTGCTTTCCAGAGAGGTGTGTCTCTTAGGGAAATGGTACCTGTTGCAGGAAGTCACTCTGAAGTAGGAAGGAGAATGGGGTACAAGCAGTTGCATTGGGGCTACCTGAGGGAATATTAACTTCTGCGTGGCTTTTTATGAAAGTGATGTATGAGAAGAAACTTGAACCTAAAAAAAAAAAAAGTAGATACTTATACCTTCATCAGAGAGAATAAAAATAAAATTAGAAATGGAGAATTGAAAATAGACAAACTAAATACACAATATTGATGGTAAAGGGGAGCAAACTATTAAAGTAAACAGTTTAAATCTGAAGTTTAATGAGAATTGCTCTGTGATGTACCAAAATTGAGAGCAAGAGCAGAGGACCAGGGGACCTCTGTCCTGCCACCTCCCCCACTCTCAACCCAAGGGGTCTTGAGCCCTGAAGTCTGAGGTCTTTGTACAGATTGCATCAATGGCAAGTCTCAGGTAAAAGCACTGGCATCTGACTGCCTAACCCAGGTGTCTGCTTACAGCTCATTCTTACACCTGGTCATGGAGCACAAGTGAGGAAACCTTGGAAACAAACCAACCAGTGAATAGCCTCTGCTTCCAGTCCCCTCTGCCTGAACTTGCCTTAACGATGCTACTCTTTTAAAAGAACATACAGTTTTTTTTTTCTCTCAATCTTTACTAATTTTCCACTGACCCTCTCTCTCAAGCAGTATAGGTTAGTAATCCTGTTGTTGGTATTTCAGATAACTGTGGCATTTGCTGCACGGTAACGGATTGCATGATTTTTTCCTGGCCATACATATCAAAAGAATATTACCCTGTATGTTCTTTGGGGCATATAATACCCCGATTATAAGCTCTGATCATTACCACAGATCTGATATAAGATCATTTGCATTTGAGGTCCAACCAGAATATTTCATGCATTTTAGGATAATTTTTCACTCTTAAACACCTCTGAAATTGGCATGCATTACAGTCAATGCAATGGCATTTTGTAATTGCTTCACAGGGATTTGTTTTGTTATTTTTTGTGCTACATTAAACGGTGATGCAGCTCACAGTTGATAACATCTGAGTTGTTTGTGAGCACCTGGAGTTCGGACACACTGCCTCATCCATTCTGTGTGTTCTTCAGCAATAAGTGCAGTGTCTTGGAGAATTAGATGCTCCAAATTTGGAGATTGAACCAGATGTGTGTTCTATAGTCCTGGGATATTGTGGTTTCTTTCAATGTCCAAAACATTCCCAATACAATCTCATTCAAATTAAATGGGCTTTGATGGGACATTTATTATTTAAAAAGTAACATTTATTAGTCTATGTGTTGTGATTGGAGCTTTAATATCATCAGGAGAAGTTCAATCTGACTTCATTTTCACTCCATTAAAAACCTTGTAACAATGTCCATAAATTAGCTCTCTAGAGTCATAAAAGTATATGTCATAGCCCCGGTTTGCACATATTTGACCACACTTGGATATTTAGCATAGTTTTAGATTGGGGAATACACCATTTATACAAATTAATGATTTTCATGATTTTAATGAGGGCACACAAATGTATAAATTGTATAATTTTTTTCTGCCTGATATCAATGAACTAATAAACCAGGGACACATTGTAGCAATTAGAGTTCAATTTCTTTGTTTAAAATGAATACTTTTTACTGTGATACCATCATAGACTTGCCTTGCTTACATAGAATTATAATTAGAGATTAAAGAGAAAGTCAACTAGAATTATTATATTAAGGGAGAAACAAGGAACCCTAAGGGACCAAAATAAACCCAAATATGTAGTATTAGAGAATGGTTGTGGTGCTTTTGTGGCCTACTATATACAAAATTTAATTACCGGGATTCTCAAATTAGATCATTTAAAGACCTAACATTTACTAATTTGTAGGTGATTTCATTTGTTTATAGATGTGTATGGAGACCAGAGAATGGGAAAGGAAAAACAGCAATAAAGAGATAATGAGCTTGAAGCAAAAGGCGACCATAACAAATCTCACGTTTCCTTTTCCGAATTCCATATAAAAATATTTAAAATGGAAAAACTTATTTCATGCATAAACTGAGTGAAAACATTTGATTTTTTTTTAATTAAAGTAATGTTAATTTATATTGTTCTTGGTATTTTGGAAGTACAGACCCCTTCTTCAGGTGTGGTTAGCATAATGCACCAGCCATTAAACACCCATAGTTCATAACCGTAGTCTGTTGTACTCCCCTCCTGATTCCTCAGTTCAGTTCCTTACTCAGCTTTCCAGGGTTACCTTTTAATCCCATCTTACCTGAACCTTTATTTTCTCTATACTCCACATATAAGTGACACCATCTGGTATTTCTTTCTCCTCCTGATTTATTTTACTTAGCATAGTTCCTTTCCACCTTCATCTATGTTGCTGCAACTGGCATGAGTTTATTATTTTTGACCACTGAGTAATATTCCAATATTTTGATCCACCCATCTGTTTTTGGGCATTTAGTCTATTTCCATAACTTGACTGCTATAAATAGTGCTGCAGTAAAAGGGAATGCAGTTGTCCTTTTGACTTAGTGTTTTTATATTTTCAGGGAGTTACCAAAACCTAGAACTACTGGGTCATCTGAAAGATCCATATTTAAACTTTTGAGAAAACTTCCATAACGGTTGGACCAGTCTACACTTCCACCAACATTATAGAGGGGTTCCCTTTTCTCCATATTCCTGACTGCACTTGCTTTTTCTGGTCTTTTTGATATGGCCATTCTCATAGGGGTGAGGTAATATCTCATTGTGGTCTTCCTGAGAAGTAATGACAAACATTTTGTCATGTACTTGTTGTCCATCTATATGTCTTCTTTGGATGAATTCCTCTTTAGCTCTTCTAGAACACTTCATGACATAAGCTTCAGTGATATCTTAGTGGATTTGTCTCCCAAAGGCAAGATAACAAAAAAATATATAAATAACTGGGCTACACTAAACTAAAAAGCTTCTACATAGGAAAAAGAACCATAACTAAAATGAAAAGATACCCCATAAAGTGGGAGAAAATATTTACACATATGTATCTGACAGAGGTCTGATATAACAGATCCACAAAGAACTTATACAACTCAACAAAAAGAATACAAATCACCCAATCAAAAAATTAGTGAAAATATTTTCAAATGACAAATTTGTATCTATGCATTTATTCTGTATCAGCTTTATTTAGTCTTAATTATTTTCTGAGTTTCCTAAGCACAAAAATGTATTGTTGGGATTCTAAGATATTATCAGATAGCTCATCAAATGATTAATTTCAAGGATGAAATTTTCTACCTAGAAATTCATAATCTCTTATAGGAACTTGTAAGTGAAAGACCAGAGCTATGAATATTATTAGCTATATTATAAAATGTCAGCTATGCAATATACTAGGTGTTATCATTCTTATTTTAGGTAAGAAAGTGGAAATTCAAAGACAACTCACATATGGTGAGACCAAGATGTGAATCCCTGTCTCTTTGCCTTTAAGGGGTGTTGGAGACTCTTGGTCCCCGATCACAGATTACTGGGGGGCAGAACATGCAGGGTCTCAAGGTGGAAACAGTGTGGGCAAGCAAAAGGGGAAAAAGGGGAAGAAAATGGGAGCGGGTGCGAGGAAGACTAGGGGAATGGGAGTTGGGTGCAAGTCTTCCTGCTCTGCCTTCAGCAGAGGTTTATTTTAAACACTTTAGGCAGGCAGAGGGATGACATTAGCATATGAAATGGGCTGAGATCACAATCACCTTTTTCCTAAGAATAGTCTGGGGTCATTTTGACCTTTAGTTGAGATTATAACATTTTAAAAATCAATCGATCAAGGTTAAAACAGGTACATAGATTCACAATGTTTGAGACTAATATTACTATACCGCAGTGAAGATTAACCAAAATAAAATCCCTTGAACATTATTACTTAATGGCTTTCATTCTCATAGAGACATCCTACGGGGTAAAGTAAAGTGAGAGCAGGAAGAGGAAATTTCTTGTAAATCAAATTATGGTAAGTTTCTTTGAAAAACTTGTTAGAAAGTTTAAGTGAATTTTCTTGAAGTCTAGATGGTAGAAAACCTGATTAGCTCTGAATAGGCGACTTAGGTGAATTTCCATATCTAAGACTAGATAGTAGGAAGTTAGATAGTAGGAGTGGTTCTTTAGAAACTGAATAGAAGGCTATGTGAGATAGAGTGATAAGATTTGGGTACTTGCTTGTCAGGTCCAGGTAGAGCCTTATGAGGCTGAAGTAATCCAATTGTAAACTGAAGGTTGTTCAGAATATTTTGATATTATGATTACACAAAAAAGGGAGGTCATAACATAAGTCAGCATGGAAAGTCTGATTTTTCAGAGCATTTCCCCTCCATCCATACCATGTCTGTTGATAGAGGTTGCATAGCTTGTGTCAAAGGGGCATGCTCACTTCTGTCTTTCCCATAGGAGTTGTGCAATTTTTATGCAACTCTTTGTCCCAGATTAGAATTAATCTTAGGGTTAACCTTAAGGTTATTGAAGCATCATGTTTAAATCACGTTACCTATTATCTGACATGCCAGTATATGCCTGCTGTAAGTCAAATCTTAATTTCATATGTGAAACAAGATTCTAATAATGTGTTTCACATAAAATGAGAATAATATCAAGCAGGGTCAAGACTACTGATAGAGTTACTGAAGTAACTTATCTTGGATGAACGTTTAGCTACTTAGATCTGTCTGGGCCTTTCCAATTTTGATTTTTTTTTACTTTAAAACAGGAATCATAAACCACATATTACTGACAGAATCTTGATTTTTACTATCAGCCTGTCTAAGTTAAATTACCTCACTGAAAAAGAAAATGGGGACAAGAATTTCCTGCTTCATAAAGTCACTATGAAAATTAAGAAATTAAAAATAGGGCCTCCCTGGTGGTGGAAGTGTAACAGGATGGTGCCTAGGAAAAAAGTTCCAGGTTCCCTGCCCTACCCAGAAGGAGAGTGGAGCTGAGCAGAGAAAAAGGAGAGAAGAGGAGAGAATGGAGCAGGATGGAGAAGGAGGAGACCTGAGGAAGCCACATGGAGCAGCAAGCATGTGATGAAGAAACCATGCTTGTTTCCTGCCCCTGGACTGGTTAAGGCAGATGTGGGTGAGATACCTGTAGGGTATCTCATAGGGTGACTATGGCAGTGTTTATATTGATTTTGATTTTGCTCTTTTCCTCCCAGATTTGTCTGGCCATTTCTGACCCTTTTCCATGGGTCCCGGCAGAAGGTGCTTTAGTCTTATGGCGGGCTTTCAGGCCTTGCTTTGGGCCAATCCCTTTTGGGTTGACTTTTGCCCATGAGGGGATGGGTAACTTCAGGTGTTTGATTTAGAAGTTATATTCTTTGTGTTCCGTATTGTATATTCACTGTATTAAAGTCCCTTTTCATTAAAGTTTTATATGTTTTGTCTTGTTGCGGTAGATGGCAGAACCCACTTAGAGCAGGCAGGTTTTGGGGGGCTTCCGGGGTGTCCCTCTCCCCCGTCCTGGAATAGATTTGCTGCCCTATAACAGAAAGGGCTAAGTTTCTGCATTACCAAGCTATCATCAGCCACTGCAGCATGAGTTCTATCTCTGGCCAGAGAGGTGACCCCCATGGTGCAGCAGACCTCTCCTGTCTTGCTCACTCTTCCCCTCAGCAGTATGTTTCAGTCATTTTGCCTATTCTGCTCTCCATTCTGTCTCTAGTGAATCCTCTCACACCCCCCCCACACACACCTCTGGCCTGATCCCAGTTCTTGTATGCATACATAAATAAAAATTAATCTTTAAAAAAAATAAAAATAAAGAGATTTTATAAACTACAATATAATGGCATTGTATGATATGGCATATTATACATAGTAGGTATAGTAAGGTGTGCAGAAGTGTTCTTGAAACTGATCTTGATCAGGAACGTTACTCCATCTTCAAATGATTTTGTATGTTTTCATTATATAATACTGTCTCTTATGTTTTCTTTAATACTTTTTTTTTCTTTAAATGCTATTTCAAACAGAAATTCTGTGAAGTTTTCTAAAATTATATATATTTTCTACTTCTTCAGAGACTCAATATTGTTTTCTCTCCCAGAATGAGGCAAGTTTCTTTTAGGTGTCTGCAGTGTGTCAGTTCTCCCAGAAACAGCTCTCTGGGCCTGTAACCCTGTCGCTCTCTTCTGATCCACAGTCCTAAGTATGTAGCTGGCTATTTCCACGCTGTTTGAATTACCCTTTCTCTCACACCTTTTAGAATGGTTTTGCTTTCAATGTTAAAATATACCTTAATATAATGATCAATTATTATAAACAAGAAAACAAAATTGCTATGGTGTCCCAGGTTTTAAAACAAGTATACTTTAATCTTATTGATGGTAAATAAAAATATTAAAATTCTTAATATTATTTTCTACCAAACATTGCACTTAGGGTCTGTATAGGATTTCTTTCTGGATCTTAAATCTATTCACTTTCCAATCGTATAAAGAACATTGTGGGGAGAAAGGGAAAATTCTTTGATTTAATTTAGCCTTATTTGTATATTTACCTACCCTTTGCAAGCATTTTAAGTTTACAAATACTTTTCTCTGAATGAGCAATGCAAATCTGCATACTCATAGAATACCAGATTTTAGTGTGTAGCCTCTGTGGTCCAGTAACACACAGACATGCAGACCACCAGGGCTGGGACTGGAGTTGAAGAAAAGACCAGCAAACAAAACTTAGTTCATGAGGTGAAGAGGAAAAAAGCATAAATCAGAATCAGATACTCTAAAAAGGAAAAATAATACAAAAACTCAAACAACGTCAGAAGTAAATGCACATGTATATAGATAGTTAATCTATGACAAGAAAGAAAAGAGCATAAAATGAAGTAATGTCTCTGCAACAAATGTTTGGAAAACTAGGCAGAAAAAAGAAACCATTTCACATAATATGTAAAATTTAATTCCAAATGAATTAAATAATTGGATGTGAGACCCAAACCATAAATACAAGAAGAAAACAGGCAAAACACTCCATGATATTGGTTTCAGTGATGTCTTTGGTGTTTTGACTCTAACAGGAAGGAAAATAAAATTATAAAGTAACAAATGGGACTACATCTACCTAAAAAGTTTCTGCACAGCAAAATTAAGTATCTCATAAAATGAAAAATCACCCCACTGAGCTAGAGAAAATACTTGCAAAATATACATCTAATAAAAGGCTAATATGCAAGATTTAAAAACTCAACATACAACTCAACACAAAGGAAACCACTAACCCACTTTTAAAAATGGGCATAAGAGCTGAATAGGCACTTTTCCAAAGAAGACATGCAGATGGCTAACAGACATATGAACACATGCTCATCCTCAGGAAAATGCATATCAAAACCACACTGAGCTACCACCTTACTACTGTGAGGGTGGCCCATATTAAAAAGATCAGAAACAAGTTTTGGTAAGAATGTGTAGTAAAGAGAAATCTTGTACACTATTGGTGAGAATGTAAATTGGTCCAGCCTCTATGGAAAATAGTATGGAGGTTTCTATAGATTTTTTTTTTAAGATTTATTTATTTATGCATACCAAGCTGGGGTATAGGCTAGAGGTGCAGGGGGAAGTGAGAGCATTCACCAGAGACAGAGTGGGGAGCAGAACAGGCCAACTGATGAAGTGCACTGTTGAGGGGAGCAGCGGGCGGGTCAGGAGAGGTCTGCTGCGCCATGTGGATCAACTCTGGGGCTGGGATCAACTCTAGTGCTGTGCTTTAACCTGATGCACCACCACGGAGGGCCTGTTTTCTATAGTTTTAAAAATGGATCTACCTTACTACCCAGCAACTCCACTCCTAGCTCTCCCAAAATATACAAAACACACTAATTCAAAAATATCTATTAACTCTTATGTTCATTTTATTATTATACAACAGAGTTATGGAAACAACCAAATTGCCCAATGACATGTGGATAGGTCAAGAAGATGGAGTATATTTGCACAATAGAATACCATTCAGCCATTAAAAAAAAAAAAAGATGAAATCATAGTATTTGTGACTTGGGTGGAACTAAATAAGGTTATGCTAAGAAAATACCAGGTTATTTCATGTACAAGTGGAGTATATAGAAACAAACCCTAGAAATTTGACAGTAAAAGAGAGGCTCCCAGAAGTGCAGGTTGGGAGGAAGGGAGTAAAAAAGTAGAGGAGTCCAATGTACCATGGTGGAAATCTGTGGGTGCTTTGGTGGTGGGGTGTTATAAGATCATTTTGAAGAGAGGTGAACCTGATCCTCCAAATGATATACAAAGTTACAAACCACTGTCACCTCAGTAAAAATAATACAATAAAAGAACACAAAAAAGTCAATGTTCATTAGCCGGTACAGCCAGTGAGGAGATAATGCATACAGGCTTTCAAATCAGGACACATTATCTAAGCTGTCAGGAAATTCTATATCTGGTTCTGTTGTTGAACAGCAGACCAATCTGCTTAAGCTCACCTATCCAAGACTGGGATGACTCCTCAAACATCTTCAGCAATAAAATAAAATGTATCAAGGGATCAAAATTTATGCTTGACTGAGAACATTGATTCCTTCAAGATCCCATCCTATCACTTCTGCCATGGTCAAAGAAACAATATTCAACTGTAGCAGGAATAAAAGAATTTGTCCACTGTAACAGGCTCTGAGACCATGTCTCCAAGTTCATAAAGAAGGCAATCACTCAAGCTTAACTTCATATTCCTTGAAGCTGTGAAATGAAGTTAGCATTTTTCACAGAAAGATACCAGAGTACCTTACTACTTTTCTGTTAGAGAAAGCAAGTTGATTAACAATTCCACATGCTTAAAGAAAGAAATTAGCATGAGACTTCTCATTTGGAGTCTCATTAAAGTAGAGAGCATTTATTTCTCAACAAACTTTATTAATATCTCTAGGGGGGAAATGCATACTTGTAATCAGTTTGCAATGTGGTATTGTTATTTCAAGTCAATCCTTTCCTATTTCTCTTCTCTGTCACTAGTGGTTTGATGGGTCCTGTTTGAATTGTCATAGTAAATAGACTGAGTTTTAAAAATAAACTCTGTTGGCAAGGGAGTGTATCTGCAATTTAGGGTGAAATTTTGGCACATAAAAGATCAGCTCTTTAAATGATTTCATGTGTACTTGCTTGTATGAGGAATTCATTGTACAGAGTTCTGATATAAAGAGAAAATGTAAAAGAAAGATTATTATCAACTCATTTGCCTATCTCAAAATGTGGCATTTCAGGATAATTCTTTATAGTCTGTCATAAATTCATAGTTAAACATGTCATCACCTTCCTTTCTTTGCACTGATATTTTTATTATAATTATTTGTGGTCCATTTTCACTTGTCATTAAAAACACATACACTTACAAAATGGACTTTGTTTTTAAAGATCATTTAAAGATGAAAATAAAATGCTATTAAGCAAGTCCTCCTGACACACTTACTGACATATTATTCAAATTTAAAGACAAGCTAAAGTGGAAGTGGTAGCCAATGAAAATATAAACTAATTTGGTTAGAAAAAAGTTCAATTTATAGTAAATAATACTTGAGGGATAAAAAGTTACTTGACCAAGACTGGAATTCATTGGCTAACCTCCTAGAAAAGAAGGTGATTCTTGCAAATTTCCTATGAGCTGCTACTGCCCTCTCTTTATGCCTACAGATCTCAGTCAAGTTAATCTCAGCTTTCATCACAGAAGTAGGAGTAAGCTTCCCCAAATAGAGATGTGGGTGCAGAGACAATAATCCCATCTTGTCATTCAGCTCTCCTATACCCCTGGGTTTCTGTCCCCTGCCCAGTCCAGAGTTGGGGCTGGTGTTTTCCTTCCTCCATAGAAGGCAGAGCCAAGTTTGCTCCACACCCACTACTCAAATATGTCCCTCTCCCTACTCAAATATGTCTCTCTCCCTAGATACTTTTGTAATTACGGTGTTTAAGAGCTCACAAGACCTGAGGGCCAGAGTTCCACTTTCAAGACAGGAAATCTGACTTGGTTGGAGTTTCTGGATCTTCTCAAGAACACATGGACATCAGAGTCCCACACATCTGTTGTTATTCTTGTCTCCAAGTTTTCCCCTCAGAAAATTTCTCTGGCAGGTGTAGTATGTGCTGTCTATATACTCTGTTAGCATAACAATAATAATAAACTCTACTATACAATAACTCTTTAGTAGGCTAAAATCTATTAGCCTTCCCTGCAACCCAAAGAAGTAATGAAATTATCTTCATTTCAGAAGTGGAAATTGAGAGGGAAAAAAAAAAAGAGGTTAATTAACTTGTCCTCATCTATTTCGATAATAATTGATGATGTCAGATTTTAAACCCAGACTGCACCTAGAGACTTTGCTCTGAGTTTACATATATATAGTATGACAGCTATTACTTTCACTGTTGAAATACAGAAAACTTAACTATGTTAACTAAGTTCTAAGTGAAAGAGCATGCAATCTCTGTAGACCAATCACAAAGCCTGTAGCAGTGGTTGTAACCTCATAGACTGCTGATAGAGATCAAGTATTTAAATCCATCTGCAGTGGAAAGAGAGGCGCCGTCTCTAACATCTGTGGGTATAGGACAACAGAGCAGATGGAGGAAAATATAATGAATGTTCAATATTTAGAAGTAACATGGGCCTTCCCTGGTGAGGCAGTGGGTTAAAGCACAGCACAAAGAAGCTTAAGCCACTTCCGCAGGAGTTCGATTCCCGCCTGCCCCGGAGGAGATCCACACAGCGAGGCAGACCTCTCCTGACCCGCCCACTGCTCCTCTCAGCAGTGTACTTTGTTGATCTGCCTGTTCTGCAACCCACTCTGTCTCTGGTGAATCCTCTCACCCTCCGCATCTCTGGCCTGTACCCCAGTTCTGTACAAATAAATAAATAAATCTTTAATAAAAAAAAAAGTGACAAGCCAAACAAATAATTCATAAATCAATATATTTGGGCATTCTATATTAATAAATATACTTTAATAGCAATTACATCATCTATATGCAAGATTGCAAATCCAAGAAATATCAAAAAGAATTTAATTAAATAATTGTTGTGCTTGTATTACTGTACTCTGCAGGCCTATTAGATTACTAAGTATTGTCATGTTATTGATTTTTTTGACTTAATTACATTTTTATAATCAATAATTTCATATAATTTGAGTTTTATTTGCAGCGACACTCATTCTTTCTCAGGAGACTGCAGCTCTTTGAAAGTTCATATTAATTAACTTCCATTTCAACAAGCTTCATTTTTTCATTTAGAATAGCACCTAGAGTTTTTTTTATGGCACTTTTAAAGCAGTCCTCAGATACAGAAATTAACTGTGTATTTTACAAATCAACTTTAAACATTGCAGTGAGGATAAATTATTATACAAGAAATTATTGCAAAATGTCTTGAATGTAGCATATAAATCATTATCACCTATGTAGCAATTTCACCTCCTCTTAAAACAATAATTTTAAATATTTAAATCATCATCACCTATGTAGCAACTTCACCTCCTCTTAAAGCAATAATTTTAAATATTTAAATCCTGCTTTGTAATGCTGTATTTAAATACTATTTTATAATTTTTCAATACTGGGCTATTATTAAACATTTTCAATGCAGTACCTTGCTTTGTTTTTCAGATTTCTCTTCATTCAAGATTATACTGGAAAGATTATATCTGGAAATAAGACATTAGCAATAACTGCAAACACTTGGAGATCATTGGGATATGAAACTTCTCCTTCATACTTACACATACATTTCCATGTCTTTCTTACTTCTGTATATTTTAAAGGACACATTCAAAATTAGCTATCATCAATAAAACCCTTGATTTACTCTGCATTTGAGCATTTTTTCTTTGTTTGACTGATTAGCATAAAAGCTAATTGCTTTACCATATTTTCTCATATTGAGAGTTCTTAGGAAAAAATCCAGCAGGAAGAAGGCCAAGGAAATAAACACCTGGACCTCACTGTCCTCCTTATTCATCATTTGTTCTAGATTCTGATTGGCCAACCCAATGGAAGCTAGAAAGTTCATGGAGAAGCTCAGAACCCTGAAATCTCTTTCAAGGGCTTAGTTGGTGTGCCCATTTCCCTGGCTGCAGGTGCTTGTGCTAAATGCTACCTCTCCACCTTCTCAAGAGGATTGCCCTGAGTGATTGAGGTCACCTTACCTGGAGATGCCTAGGAGCTCCGTATCCATTTTGACTGCCATGAAAACCTGCTCCCTGTTCTCAAGTAGAAGGACTCCTTCTCACATTTATATTTCAGAGTTTCCCAAGAGATTAACCACAGCTAGATTTCACTTGAAGTCATATTCTTCCGTGACGTCTTCCATTTCTCATCTGTCCCCTTACTCTCTTGCTGGCTCCTTGGGAGAACAATCTCTCTGTGCATTATGTGTACTGAGATCCCCATTGTAACATCTGCTTTCCGGGAAACTGACCTATGAAAGAGTAGGAGGAGAGACTGTTGAGTGCACATCGAGATTAGCCCCTAGAGTAGAGAGAAAACACAGGGTGCAGAATAGATCTGCAAGGCCAAGTGGAAGCTCTCTGGCACACTGCAATATTGTGTGGCTGTGGACACTCCACTAAGTGTCCATCTAAATGATACAAGCCAGTCCACTTACTCACAGGTCCTGATTTTGTTATCACAGTTCAGGGCAATGAGTTTTAGGCAGATGTCTCAGGGAGAGGGCAGAGTGTCTCCTTCTGATTAAAACAAAATCAAAGCTACACTTCGGAGAAAGACATTTTGCCCTTATCCACCTCCCTTTCCTCATGTCTGGAACACAGGAACTGAGAGCCGAGAAGGACAACAGCCATCTGGTGACCATGATCTGGAAAGCACAAGGACAAAAGACAATATGCTAAGATAACAGCGAACAAGGATGTAGGCTTCCATGTGCCAGCCTGAACAGATATCCCTAGATTTCTAGCTGTGCAAGAAGAAACGAATATTTCCTTTCATAAAAATAAATAAATAAATAAAATAAAAATGTTTTACTTATTAATTTTCTTACATCTTTGTTCATTTCTGGACAGCATTTGATTTCTCCCTTCCAGTGTAGCTCCCCAGAACCACCCCCACATCCAGCACCACAGTCCCTCGTGCTTTTCCCTTCTCCTCCCACCCCCCATTTTGGTCTCTCTCTCCTTCCCTGCTGCAATTCTCAGATCTATGGTCAGCTTGCAAGACTTGCCTATTTTTTTCTCCTGACATTTTGTTTGGGTTCCTTCTATTCTACATGTAAGTGAAACCATCTGATATTTATCTTTTCTTTTTTAAACCACTCTTAGTCAGATTTTCTGTTTTTTTGTGGCTGAATGCCTTCCTACGATAGCAATCATTGAAAGAATATTGCCACAAATATACCAGAAATTTAGAGCTCTGTTTCATTAGAGCAACACCCATATATAACATTATATCCTTCATCTAGAAAGAAGCATGTAGTCCAGTTTATGACTTCTACACCAAGGGTGCTGAAAAATAAAGCCAAGCATTGTGGCAGGATATATCAATATTTTAGTCATGCACAGAGACATGATTCTGCAGCCTGAGACAAAAAAAAAAAAAAAATTCTGGAGAGAATGGAGGCTACTCAGCATGTAGAATAATTTTAACAGGTGCAGGAAAATTAGCCAAATAGAAATGGGCTGAGGCTGAAGGTAATTCTCTTGTTTCTTATCCAAGTATGTGTCTGGGAGCTATTGAGCAGTGTAAATGCTCACGGCTCTGGTTTCAAATCTTGCTTAAAAGGGAAAATATAGCAAAGCATCCAAATGCTTTTTGGCAGATATTGCACATCTTTTCCAGAAGGAATATTTTTCTGGGTCAAGTCACCTTTATGTATTGTATGGACACAAACATAAGTGCCTTATAGATATAGCAAAAGACAATGTGATAAGTGCTAATACTCTTCACAAGTGTTAAAATTAGAAATCTGTGTTTTAAAGCCTTGTGGGTAACATCTTGGTCTTTGTGAGCCAGACATGATTTTTATAGTCAAGTACTGGGAGCAATAGTTCTGAGCTTGAATTGAATAATTGGGGGGTAAGAGAATGTATGAGAAGTAACAAGATAACAGTATCGCCAATCACTTTATTACATTTGTATAACAAGGCTAAAGACACTTTGCCACAATTTTAGGGAGAGAGAATGAAATGCTGCTTAATCCACAAAAGGATGTTGTCTATAAAGCTTTCATGAGTCCAGTTAATGCAGCACATGGACCACAGACTACATGCTACACACACACACACACACACACACACACACACACATCATCCTGCTAGCCAGCCTCTCTACTTTTCACTTATTTTATAGTTTTACCCCAGGTTCCCTTCCAGCTTTGAACATGAGGCCCATAGTTGGAAGCCAAACTAAGTCAATATTTATGGAGAGAAAATCAACTGTAAGTAAGAAATTTTATTCTTGGAGATCATAATTTCTGGATGTAAAATATTATCCTGAGGAGAAATTTAATCTTTATTCTTGCCAATTCCAAAAACATTGAGTCTGACTACATTTGACTGGTCTGTGAATCAAAACACATTCGACTGGTGTGTTTAATACAAGAATGACCACATGGAGAAGCAATTTGTAAAGAAACACTCATTTTGGACAAGAAATGTTTAAGTTTGTTTTCATACAGACTCTGTCAGTACTGTAAAGGTTTATATATAATATAACCTGTAGATGGGTAGTCTATCTTATCCCTCATTCATTCATTCATTCATTCATTCATTCAAAATAGATGTTGGTAAATTCCTCTATGAGCAAAGGACAGGAATTCAAAGACATAAATAGAAAACAATTTCAATGCGCTCACAGCCAGTTTAGTAGTAGAGACAAAGCTGCAAGTGAAAAATTAAAAACATATGCATACAGAAAGGACAAGAAATGGGACCATGGCACTGCACAGTGCTAGAGGAAAGTGGGGCAAAGGTGCTGGAGACCAGGTCTGGTGAGCATGGTTGAGGAGAGGAATCTGAAAGAACCAGGAAATGAAGGACTGACAGACACAAAATAGAGTTTAAGAGAAACGGGACTCAGGGGTTGCAAGCTTCTCAGTCTAAGCTCAAGGGTCCTGAGTGCCCAGTGCAACTCACTTTTATTGATGCAAACTGCTCCCCCCCTTTTAGTTACTAGACAATAAATCATTCTCAGAGTTTAGCCTCTCCGAGCACACATTCACAGTCAAGGCTCTGCATTATCAGCTATATTCTAGTCCCTTTCCAATCTTGTCTGCTTCTTAGGCTTAACTTTGCTGAGCAAGAAGGTCATCTTGGTCTGGGCACAGGCCAGTCTTCCAGCCCGTGTTGACAAGTCTTCCAATCACTACCTCGACATTCTCCTTGTCCCGGCACCTCATGCCTTAGGGGTCTCCAACAGAAAGGAATATCAAGAAAATTTCACAGAAATATTTGGGCAGGATCTTAGAGAACTGACAACATAAAACGTCAGCTAAGGTGGGAATAACAACCATAATGCATCATAGCGAATATAAAAATGAACATGGGGACAAATTTCAGCCCAAGTCTGGAAAGTTCTAAAGAGGTGTGAACCTCATTAGCCCTGGTACCATACACGGATTTGGGTGTTAACAAGTGATAAGAGTCCACTGAAGGACTGTAAACACGTTTTGTGACATATATTATTAGGAACCTGTTATTTGATGAATTAGTGTATAATGGAAGAGAGTGAGAATAGAGACAGAGAGTTTGTGTGACATAGAAAAAATAGGGAGAAACTGAACTAAAGCACTTTATTCTAAAGTGATAGAATAAACACTACAGAAAACTGCTTAAAAGCTGGTAATGTTTCTTTATGCATACAAGAACTGGAGTACACACCAGAGGTGCAGAGGCAGTGAGGGGATTCACCAGAGACAGAGTGGGGAGCAGAACAGGCAGACTGACAAAGTACCCTGCTGAGGGGAGCATCAGACAAGACAGGAGAGGTCTGCTGCACCCAGTGTGTCACCTCCCTGACCAGGGATCGAACTCATGCTGCAATGGCTGCAGCTAGCTTCATAGTGCTGTGCTTTAACCTGTTGTACCACCAGGGAGGGCTAGAAATGACTATTTTATAAATGTATGGCATTTATAAGTTTTTGCTAATTAGCCTATTGATCTAGGACAAGGTGGCTTTACTATTGAAAGGTTACAGTAACTGGGTAAAACAACCATAGACCCAGGTCTATTTTTCAATATTATAATAGTAGATATACAAGAATCTTAAGTAACATATCTCCTGGAAAGACACTTTCTAAACCTTAGTAATCAACACTGTTTCCAAATCTTTATGTAAGAAAATAACATAAATTTTCTGTTTAGAATAAGGTTTTCATACTACAGCACCATACTTGCTAATCAAAACAATCAACAACATAGAGAAAGCTGGCATAATTATTTCAACTTTAGAGATGAAGAAACTGAAACAAAATTAAATAATAGAGATGATATTAGAAATCAGTACTGGTTCAGGCACATTCCTTCAGTGAAGTCATCTAAACTACTCACCAACTAATGAAATTAAAACAAATTTTATTTTCAGTTTCCAGATGAAGAGACTCAATTTTAGAGTTTTGGGAACCCTTCCAAGGTCACTAAGTGGGGAGTGTTAGAAGTGGGATTCAACTAGATCTGTCAGATGCTAAATTCCACATTCTTAACCTTTGTTCTGCTTTCTGGATGTGAAATACTTTTGTGAGCAGTTTAGGGGAGAACAGTTGAGGAACAGCAGAAAATCTGGATTGTTGAACAGTTGTGATCATTTATGGATATGAAGATACTAACAGAAGATTTGGGATTGAATCCATATTCCTGACCCCAAATTGTAAGATCCTAGGTCAAAATCTTTTCATGGTCCCCTAAAAAAAGGACACATTTGAGTCATTCAGATGGACAAATTCAGTCATTCTTTAACACCTTTAATCATATGCAGTAAGCCAAACCTTCATTAAAAAAAAAAATCATTCAGATAGAAGTGTTACTGACAAATTTGAACTTGAATCTTCATATCATTAACTGATTATCTATGCTGACCCCTATCTTTTATTTATTTATTTATTTATTT
>NW_004567113.1:15635657-15741785 GCF_000260355.1 Condylura cristata
CAGGCGGGAATCGAACTCATGCGGAAGTGGCCTTAGCTTCTCAGTGCAGTGCTTCAACCCGCTGCGCCACCAGGGAGGGCTGCTGACCCCTATCTTAGTTGAATTTATTCAATACTGACTTGGACTCTGTAATTTATGAATAATTGATGAAAGAATTAAAACAAAGAAAAATTAAAAGAATAACAATGATGTTTATTGATGTATCCATTTCTGATTATTGAGAACAAACTACTCCATGAGGAAAATATATTTCTTATCCTCCCTGGGCTGGGATGGTGATTAGAAGTAACTTGCTCAGCCAAATGGCTCAGGCCAGACCTTTCCTGGAGAGAATTTTATCCCTGTATTCTAACTATGTTCTTCAACCAGAACTATATTTTCAGTCCAGTGAAACCCTGAGACAGTATGGAAGTCAGCTGTGAAGTTTACAGTCTTGCATTTTGAAAAGGATTACAAAATAATACAATTTTGAAGAACTAGAGATCATTCCCATCACAGGCCACAAGACACTGGGATGGGACAGAGTAATTGTTTTCATTCAACAGGCAACTACAAACTATGAATGAACTAGCTGGCTTGTCTAAAAATTATAATGTAAAAGATGACAACACTAAAATTAAAATAATGTTCTTCTAATATTCCTTTGGTGAGAGTAAATGAGTATAATGACTGATGGAAATTTCCCCAACCGTTCTTTTAACTCATTGGAAATGTACCATATGAAAAGATTTCTGGTAGGAAGTAATTTGTAATTATTTCTTTTTCAGTCTGGATGAAAATCCCCCTAACTGTACAAATTTTGTATCTGTGCCCAAATTATAGTATCCATTTCTGATCATTGCATAGAGCACAGAACTTGTGAGATTCATTTCCTGTAAGGCATTGCAAGCTGTGCAGAAGATACTCTCAAGTAACACCGCTTTTCCTCTTCTAGGTCATGGTGTAGTTCTAAGGATAACAGGCACATGCCTGATATGTGCATGTGTCTGGGCTTGTGCTCTAAGGGATGCTGCAGGCATAGTTGATGTGCTTTCATGTGGTGAGAAACAGTCTAACTGAAGCAGGACTTTGAATTGGAATGCAGAACCACCTTAGTAAACAGAAGACCCTGCCTGGTTACCAACCTGGGAGGGGTGGAGACTTCAATGACATGGAAGATGGTAAAGATCATCACTGTGCCAACCACCAGGAATACAGGGCCAAATACTTTAGTGTGTTGTATATTGGGGTTGGCATTGAAATTGTAACAGCTACAGATTTCATGAACTCCGCCCCCACTCCAGATACTGGAACTGCAAATCCCATCAGCACCAAGGAGAAGCACGCTGGGACGTGAGGGCGGAGCTGAGCACCCAGGTTGGGATAAAATAGACACGTGGGCTCTGGGGCTCTGTTGGTCTGGTGGTTCATGGCTGATTCTTTGGCTCTTGATCAGCTTTCAGTGTGCTATTGGAGTCCAAGTTAGCAGAAATGGCAGGACATCCTAGTTAACTTGTATTTCTCTCCCTCTTTCCCTGGGTTGTCCCTTTACCTTTCTCCTTGTAAATAAATCCATTATTGAACCTTTTTGTGTGTGTCCACAGTACAATTGAATCTTAAGCGCACAGGTGAGGACCCACAGACAGGCAACCCAATTCACATTGGGTTGCCCTGTAACAAATCAACAGAGGAAACAGAACACAGTCAGGCACTGGACATACTGCAATTTCCTCACCTAGAGAGGAGACAAGGCAAGCTCAGTCTCAAAAGTGGATTTTGAGTTGTCTCTTCTGGCTACAATTGGCCTATGCACCCCCCTCCCATGCCATATGAAAGAAAGCTATAGTAGATTGGCAAAGTGCCACATGACACACACTTATCAGCAGGGCAAAGGAGCATGCAGGGATGCAGACAATGTGAGATACTCACACACAAGGAATAAGCTCTGCATAGACCGTGTGCACTCTAGCTGATGGAAAGGAAGTATTCAGTAATTTTTATGTAGCCTGTTGGGGTTAAAAGACTGTACATACAGAACTGTCTTTCCCTGAATCCCAAATGACTTCCTCAGGAATGAAGGCATTAGCAAGCATCATGAGGGATACCACGGGGCCCTCAAACCTCCCTGATCTAAATAGGTTTTGCCAACCATTGTATAAAGACAAACATACTTGTAGTGCATAAGACCTTCAATGAAAACGATATTTAATAGAGTTTGTGTGCAATAGCACACAATTAATAGTTAAAATATTTTCCATTTAAATACCCAGAGTTACCCATTCCTTGTGGGTAAATGCCCAGCCAAACAGGGTTGACCCAAATTGGGGGCACTCAGGCCTGAAAGTTTGTCACAAGTCTAAGACACCTTCTGGTGGGGATATTCAGGAAAGAAGGGGACAGGCAAATCTGGAAAGAAAAGAGTAAAATACAAGTCAAAATAAAGGCTGCTGTTGTCAGCCTCTCCACGGGTCTCTCATCCATATCTCTGTCAAGTGTCTCCTTCTATGTCCCCAAGTCCCTAGTACGAGACCATGGCTGAGATGCAAGTGCAGCTTCTTCACATGTCTCTCTGCTCCAAGTACCTCTTCCAGTTCTTTTTCTTATCCTCTTCATCTCTCAGTGTGTTTTCCTTGCTCAGTTCCATCCTTCCTTCTGTAAGCCAGGACACCTAGAACCTCCCCTTTCTATGGATATCATCTATTAAATGATAAGTCAGATTTCTTGAATGACCTTACCTTATCCTGGCTCCCCCTCATTTGCCACAGAGGCAAAGTCACAATGCCTAGGGTAGTGATCTGCACATTTACACGCAGCATAGGCTGTATGCAAACACTTCGTGATTAATGAGCTGTCCTCTCTCCATTAAAACTCTTGTTTGAACTGAGATTTCTGCCTCAGTGACTCCTGAGGAAGTGCTAGACATTGATGCAATCAGAAATTAATCAGGGGCAGAAATCCAGGATGTCCCTAGGTCAAGATGACCAAGGAGGCGACAATACACTAGGGGGGATAAACACGATCACTGTCAGATACAACAGCCGTGATGGGCTATCCTGACTGGCAGTTTGCTTGACTATCTATCTTTGTTTAACTCATTAGCAAAGGCCCTAGATGAGATGTCAGTCAGAACAGTTTTGGGGAGGTAAAATAACCACCATTCTTGCTCTCTTTCTGCAGATCAAATGATCTGTCAGAATTGGGCTGCAGTGGAGGAATTCCTGTGTGCAGTTGGAGACTGGACTAGAACCCTGAAGCAGAGGTTGGTAGATAAATTAGATTGCAACATAGATTTCAAGGATGGGAAATCAAACAAGATGAAAAGCATTTATCGGGCCAGCCATTTAGTCAGTCAGCAAGGTAGAGAGATGCTTAAGTTATGACCTCAGCACAGTAGACGCTGATGCTGCAGTCCCACTATTTCTCTGGCCATGCATGAGCTAGCTTCTTTCGTCACATGAAGAAGGACTAGGGGAGTCAGGAGGCATTGCTGAAGAATCAGACAAGTGACAGAAAGAAAAAACCAACTCTAACACTTCCTAGAGTTGATTACTACACACGCTTTTTTAGTTCGCAAGCTCTGGAGTGAACTTATGAAAATCATGAAGCTAGTTTATGAATTGACTTGACATTTATTTGTGAAATGTTAGGAACAATCAGCATAAAAATATTTTCTGTCTTAAAGAAAATCAAAATCTGAGTTGGAAGTTAACAGTACACAAAATCACTGTGGTTTAGTATCCAGAAGTAAAGATTGTGATTTACTAGTATTAACATACAATGAATCCCATGAAAACAACACTAGCTGATTTTTGGACACTGTGAGACACTCTGTCTTTGTAATGAAGTCCCCTTTTTCTGCCTCATTTTGCTTGAATAGGACTTGTCATTTGCAAACAAAAGAATGCAAGCTAACAAATATAGATGATTTTTTGCCCTGCAGGTTTCTAACAGGTTTGGGTGATTGTTGAAAAGGATCAGCATTTAGTAAACATTCCATAAATGGTCACAGGTCTTAGTAGGTTGGCTTGAAAACAGATTTCCTGGGCTTATCTTTTCACATTTGATCCTCAGTGGAAAAATAGGCAAAGAACCACAGAAGGAATGGTAAGTCAGTGAGAGAAGAAAGCATAGGACGTAGAAGAAGGATCAAAGTTGGTGGTCAAGATGATGTTTAAACTGCCCCCCTCTTGTGTCTTAGTGATCTGACATGTTAACATCAGATGTAGCTCTCTAGCAACGCAATGTACCCATCTGACAGTCCATGTCTAAAATAAATATGGATTTCATAAAGGTTCCTTTTTTAATTTGTAAAAAAGCAAGTGAAGTTTTAAGTCCATATCCAAGAAAGATGATAATTCTTTATTAGCCAATGTGATTAGCATTCTAATAATTAGCAATTTATTAATGAACAATTTTGGGGTGAGAATGATTATCCCATAATATTGTTAGTCAGCCATGTTGAAAATAACAGAACATTGTTTCTGATTATATTTTATTTTCTTCCATTAAGTGCTTAAAGTATGGAAATATAATTATTTGTAAAACACAAAATAAAAATCAGATATCTGAACCCAAAAGAACTATATATCATACTTGCTTATAGATAATAGTGTCTATTAAGCTGAAAAGGGAATATGATTTGAATACGCAGATGAAAAGACCATTTATATAGGTTCACATGAATTAACTCAAGCTGTCATCCTTAAAAATATCTTCTTTCTCTGTTTGGGAAAAAAACATATAAAATCTACATACACCAGGAAAAAACATTGTCCTGTAAACCAAAATACTAAAGGAAATGCTTTTGTAATCTCTGTTACACATTTTCATTATAGTCACATAGGCATTTGTGGGGTTAACTGTTTTTTAGCAAAAGGAATTTTACATATAACACTTGAGAATTAGTAGAGATATGATTTTAAATTTATTTGAAGGCTAGTACCTTAAGTTGAAATTATATGTACTTATATGCATATGATGAAGGTCACTAACAGTTCTTTAAAAAATATATTACCTCATGATTTGAAAAAGAAATAAGCAAAATGTGTGTGTTTTTTTTTTTTTTGAAGACGACACAAGCCATACACTCAATGCAACCCTCTACAGTTTACATCTTAGTGCAGTTTCTAATCAGTAGAGGGCTCCCTCGTCTGCACAAGGCCCACATTACAAATGCAAGTTTCATACATGCAGTCAGTCACACGGTGTGCAGACACACATGCACCCACATACACACAGTTACCACACCGACTAGATTAATAAAGCTGTCATTTTTCATTGTTTTCAAACCACTTTTAATATCAGTTGATTTTAGAGCTTAGGGAAATGAACACACAGGCAGCACCCACTAGCAATATGTTAGAACATTCTCTACCTAAAAATACTGATAGGTGTTTACAAGTTTCCTTCATTTTACTGTGCCATTCCCCAGCTCTGATGTGCATTTGGCTGCTTTCCTGAATTCACACATCTCCGTGTTTGCTCATATGCATGTGCATTTTGCAGAAGTGTCACTACCCAAGTTTTGCAAAATAACAATCTTCTAAATGATGCTACCGAGGCTGTCTTTATTATGCCCTCAAAAATTCGGGAGTACAAAAAATTGCAACCAGAGATGTTTGCTTTTGATAGAAATCACTGAACCCAGCTGAATTTTTCTCCCACTGAAAAATAGATGAAGACATCCTAATTGAATTAACTTTTATTTGGAAGTTTTTATTTTTTTCTCTCTCTTGGCCAGTAGGCTACCTGGTTCACTGATTGATAATGAAAATGCCAAAAATCTGAAAGTCCTGTTGAGGCAAAAATTTGCAACAGGAAACAATTTCTGGCTGTTCAAAGTGTGGGCTAGAATAATGTGAGGCTGTACCCAGTCCTGTTTTTATGATATATTTAAAAGCTGACTGTGTTACCAGCAGAATCAACTGAACAACTTGCTGATTGTTGTAGTGGCCTAGTAGACGCTTTAAAACATTGTTTTTCATGGGCCACTAGTGTAATCCTCTTATATCCAGCTGATCATAAGTTATTACACATATATTTGCTCAGAAACCAGATTCAAGAATTCATTTAGATGCTCTTCAAAAAGATAGATAAGCATTTAGATGCTCTTCAAAAAGATAGATGGGAGAGAAGTTTTCTCTACTTCTTGGAATGCCAGAACCTCTTGAAATCTCTCCTGTTCCCTCTTCATTGCAGGTAGAATGTATTGCACCTCCCTCCTTCCTGTTTCCACTAGACTTGTATTTTCTTCCAAAATCATTGCACTTGTTCCTTTCAGCATCACATATTGCTTCTTTTGGCCACGATACTGTGGAGTATAAAATGGGGTCTTCGTAGTAGTCACATGTCAGCTCTTGCCCTCTACTTCATTTACTTGTGTCAAAGTCACAGCCCTGAAAGTCTTCACTACATCTCCTAAATATTTCTTATCATTTCCAAGAAGACATCTTACCCACACACACGTGAAAGAAGTGTCAGCTCTGAGATGATACATTACACTTCAGTCAACAGACCTGAACCTTGCTAGGAATCCAGAGCTACTATCAGTGATTCAAATCCTGTGTTATTCTCTCAGTTGGTTATAAAACTAGAATAGCTAGAAGAAACATGACTACCTATAACTCTCCTCTTCAGCTTTAGCACCTGGGCATTAGCCTTATGGAGAAACTAAGATGCGGAGATGAAGCAACATACAAGATCACTAGTAATGATATGACTGTCCCAGAATTCAAATCCTGATTCTAAATGTGCTTGGTTCACACTTCCTGTAATGTTAGGTAAGAGCTTATCCTTGAATGACAAAGGCTTATATGTAGACCACCACACTTCTGCCTGATGAGGTAAAATACAGTGGCTCCTCAGACTGAAAGGAAGCCAACTTCAACACACAATTTTAGATAAAGCCCAGGTCCTTTGTTTGGCAGTTAAAGCTGCCCATTCTTTATAATCAGGATCCTCCATTTTTGCCTTTTCACATTTCCTGGGGACTCACTTCCCCTTACCTATGTGATTTCCACTCATCCTCAGGACTTTGCTTCTGATGACTTTCTCTATTTAAATCAGGTTTTTTCTGTTTTCCTCCAACAAGTTTTGTAATCCTTTCATTTTGCTTTTATAGGTACGCTGATGTTATTTAGGAGTTTTGCAAATATATATGTTGTTTTTTTATCACTTAAGAGAAGAGTATTAAAGTATCCTGAAAGGAAATATCACAGGGAGAGATAAGAATTTTTGATTCCAAGAGAAATGATAATTTCACCTTACATGCCAAATCTGAGTGGTTGGCAGTGACTAGACTCACAGCACTATGCTGAGATTATTTCTGGGGTGGGCCTGACTCTGTCATATCACGATTGGTTAGTAATTGCTAAGTTTTGTAAAGGAGAGCACACTACAAGCCTCACTTGTAATAAATCCCATTACTGAGGATTTGCCATTGGGGGTTCTTCTTTGGAATGAGATCAGGTTCATGAATGTTGACCTCATAATGCCACATGAGAACATAAAGAAAAGATGCAGAAACCATAAGACTATGTTCCTACTGGTATGTACTAGTAGTACATTATTGCCAATATGGTGAACTTAAACCAGATCTCCAGAGTTGGCACAAGGAAGAGGGAGAAGGTTCATGGGTTTCTACGATATCATACTTTAGCCATGGCTATTTTCAGG
This sequence comes from Condylura cristata, assembly GCF_000260355.1. NCBI lineage: Eukaryota > Metazoa > Chordata > Mammalia > Eulipotyphla > Talpidae > Condylura > Condylura cristata. The sequence goes on from NW_004567113.1 coordinate 15,643,311, forward strand.
CCATTAAACTCTAAGTTGGGAAAAGATATGTACATTTTAAGCTAGAATGAAGGGGTAGGTACATCCCAGAGACTGTGAACTTCTAGAATTAAGGGTGCTGAGTGAATGCTGGGTGTTAGAATGAAGAAAGCCACAATGGTTCAAAATAAATAAATAAATAAATAAATACAGGCCAGGAATACATTTGCAGCTTGTTTGTCTACAGTTGAGAAATAGTGTCAAGCACTAATGAGAACCCTGGCCAGCATTTTGAAGTTGTAACAATGTGAGAATCAGTTTTAATGCCATCTTTCACAAAACATATTTTATTTTATCAGCTAACATGGTGTTCAGATGTTACAGGTTCCTATGCTAAGGCAGCAGCATCATGTATCAATAAAGAGCATAGTTTCTGGAAAGGGGAGAGAAAAGAATCAAATAAGGGGAGGAAAGAGCCTAAGAGACTATGGTGATAGTTCACAGGTGATTGGGGATGGGGGAATTTTATGGGGATTCACCTGAGGGGAGAAATTAAACATCATACAGAGATGAACAATGATGTAAAAAAAAATAAATAACATAAAGAGCATAGCTTCTGGAACTAGGTTCCATGCACTTAAATCCTACTCCTGCTATATTTGAAATATAAACTCTCTCATATTGAGAAAGCTACTTATTTGTATCTCAGTTTTCTCATCTGTTAAATGTGGCTATTAAGAGTACCAATTCCATCAGATCATATTTAAGATTAAATTAAGTAGATATAAATTAGTAGATATAGAGTCTTACAGTGGTACATTTTTTTTGTATCTGGTACATTGAAAATGCAGTTAAGAGTCTATTAAATTATTAAATAAAGATGCATAAAATGTGGATTTTATCAAAACATCATTGTTAATATATAAATTGCCTTTGAATTTAGGATAGAGCAACAAGTCACCATGATTAAAATGCTCATTATTTGACTTCACATTTATTAGCCTAACTTACCTTGAGGACATGATTTGACCTTTCATATCATTCTATTAATTTAGGAAAATATCTAGGAATAAAAATCATAATAACATATACACATTATCTTATTGTTTTATATTCACATATGACTCAGGTAACTTAATAAAAAGGCCAAAATTTACTTATTTACTATTTCTATAAACAAACTGCATTTTAAATTTAGCTAGCACTGCTTTTTTCTTTTGTTAAATCAATTATTAAACTTTATGATGTGAGAAATATATGGCTTTTAAATCTAGAATATATTATTAATATAAAACAGGTATTTTTTTCTATTAGAAATCTGAAAAGTTTCCTATTTTCTAAATATAGAATCATGAAACTAAAAAATTCTGGTAGTAGTTAAGCTCATTATACCACAGTGGCCCTATTTTGCTCAGTAATAGATTTCTGAACATCTAATTCAATGAAAATTTCATATTTAGTTAAGTTTTTAAGTAAACCAAGTTAAAATAAAGGAGAAAGAACCTTTTCTGCCAGTTCAATTCAGTAGCATGTTAATCAGATCGCAGTAATAAGTATGAAACAATGCATGCAATTAGCAGTGGTTAATTTGAAACTACTTCATGTCAGTTTCTTTCAGAGCAATACGTTAGTAGAGTAATTATTTATTACCCCGAGGACATGATCAATGATATCTCTCCATAATAATGTCTGCAAAAAGAGTAGCATCCTCATCTGCATGAGAAGGAAGCTATAGAAACTAATTTTTTCCCTGCTAAATAAAAGCAGAAAACTATTTCTAAGCTGTTTCCAACTATTTCATTAGTCATGATAGATAAGCAAACCATTTATTACATTTCAATATTTTTATGGTAACATAATGTTAATGTGGAGAAAATACCCAGCATTAATGATTTGAATCCACAAAGCCTATCTTTATTGAGAAAGGAAAAAAATGACTTATTTCTAAATGTCATTATAGTCATTAACGTGTATGTGTTAGTGCCTTCCATACACACAATAATTCACTAGTCCCTTAGCTGAAGTGTGGGGATAAATTTACAGGAAGCCTTGAGTGATAACACATGGTCTACACAGCTGAGCCATGGCTGTCCAAAGGCAAGGAAGAGATGCCAGGTTAGCCAGGTGGCTGCAATTAGATGATGCATTTGAATAATTGGGAAGGTTGTATTAGAGGCTACCATCTTGGCTTTCTGAGTTCACTGTCTATTGGAAAAGGAATACTTTGTGCCTTCATATCTAATTAATTTTATATAACATTCATAATTCTGAGAAGGACCAAAAAAAATCTCTCTTTTGGAAGCAGTTAGTCTAGACAATGGGGAGGAGGGATGGGGTGTGGGGGTGGAGGGTGGGGGGATTGGGAGGGAACTACAGAATGGAGTAGATTAGAAAGGGTAATTCCCAAAGCTGATCCAAGCAGAAATGGTTAAATGCTGCACAGAACTTAGGTGGGATGGTGTCCCATGTACACAACTCTAGAAGGCTCCATTCATTTAAGGATAGCTTTTCCCTGAGTTGGGCAGCTAATTATACTCTATGTATCTATACACAGAGACCCAATCTGAGAGGATGATTTGGGAGACAGTGACATTTTAGATAGAGCAAGTCTATAAATTTAGCCTGGCATCTAAGGGAAAGAGCAAAGTGAAAATCCAGACAAGGAGAAAATGAACAGGTTTTAGAATTTAGTTGAGGAAAAGGCCTACAAATGCTGTTCGGTTGACCTCCAGAGATGGTCACCAAGAGACTTCATAGTCTATAGGATCAAAGATAAATCTAATAAGAGTTCAAGTAATATACCTTATATCCAAAAAGTTATATTAGTATAATATGTAAAAAAAAAGCACAACCATGTTTTCAAATATGTAAAATGAAAATAATGCTATATATATTTTTTAAAGATTTATTTATTTATGCTTAAAGAACTAGGGTACAGACCAGAGATGTGTGTGGGAGAGGGTGGGGGGTGGATGAGAGGATTCACCAGAGACAGAATGGGGAGCAGAACAGGCAGATCTACTGAAATACACTGCTGGCCCTCCCTGGTGGCTCAGCGGGTTAAAGCACTGCACTAAGAAGCTGAGACCACTTCCGCATGAGTTTGATTCCCGCCTGCCCCGGAGGTGACCACATGGGGTGGCAGACCTCTCCTGACCTGCCCGCTGCTCCCCTCAGCAGTGTACTTCATCGATCTGCCTGTTCTGCTCCCCACTCTGTCTCTGGTGAAGTCTTTCCGCTCTGTCTCTGAAGTCTTTCGCCACCCCTGAGTCTCTAGCCTGTACCCCAGTTCTGTATGCACAAATAAATAAATCTTTAAAAAAAAAATAAAAAGAAATACACTGCTGAGGGGAGCAGTGGACAGGTCAGGAGAGGTCTGCCACGCCATGTCGGTCAGCTCCCTGACCGGGGATGAACTAGTGCTTCAGTGGCTTTGGAGAGCTTCATAATGTGGTGCTTTATCCCATTGTGCTACCAGGGAGAGAGCCAAAATAATGATAATTAAAGAAATAAATATTACTTTCAACTTGATTTCTTACTACTATATGATTTTTGACTATTGAAGTTTTAGGTGAGTATTGTATAGATATTCTGAACAGTGTTCTGTTCTTCTGAGAATGGTTTTCCTTTCAACAAAAATCTTCCATTTCAGGTTTTTAATTCTGCCGGGTACAGCCATATTCACATATGACTCAGGCTACTTAACCCTATTTTATCAACCTGAGTGTGGGCATACCTGCCTTGATAGGCCAGATCAGGTTCTATATAGAGATGTTTTGTATTCAAACCAGGAAAGAAACACATGCCTATGAAAAAATAAAATGAAGAACTGTTAGCAGTCATGTGAGACAGCTAGAGTTGGCACACAGAAAGGGGATTTTGGGTCCGATAGCACTCATGTTCATGATTTTATTGTTCCTGAGATCCAGCCGAAGCCTCGTCATTCATGAAGCTTGTTTAGTCCACTGTTCCTCAATAATATTATAGTCTCCAATTTTCTCTCAGAGAATTTCATTGTTGCCCTAAGCTAGTTTGACCTAAGTCTCTGAAGAAGAATGTGTTATACTTAGATCAGTGGAGGAGGAAGAGGAGTTAATGGAAAAGTTGGAGGAGGAAGGGGAAGCATCATTGAAAACAAAATCCTGTTGAGGTTATTCTTCTTCTCAGGTGCATAATTAATTGCCTTTTAAATGTTTCAGATATTCTAGTTTGACTTTACTAAATAGTTTTTGACACTGAGGTAAGATATATGTATTGTGTTTACCAGCGACATCCTTAGCAGCTACTACTGTTTAAGGTTAAAATGTGTAATTACTGGAGGACTACAAAAATCATTTGCTTTTCAATTATTTGTTTACTTTTCAGGATTTTGGGTTACAACTTAGTATGCTAAAAACAAATTTCTAATGATAATCAAAGTTTAAAAAATCTCCAAGGAGCCATTACCACTTTTCCTATCAGAATGGGCACAATACTGGTTTCATTTTTGTGTGTTATTAATTTGATAAGAAATGTTTCATATCAATAAAATGGAATTTCTTGTTTTATCCAACAACCAATTTAGTAAAACCTAGAGTAATAGTTAAGTTGCATACATGCAAGCAGAAAAGTCCTCAGGGTCAAGTTGCTCAGATCTTTTAGACTTCTCAGTACCGTTAGAGGCAATAGAAAAATGTTTCCTATTTGATTTTATTAACTGATTGATATGAATTAATGCATTAGGATATTTGATTGTGCCATAAAAAGTGTATATGAGCATCATGATTCAATTTAATGTACCTATTACTGGTTGATGTGCCATTATATTAGGCTAAATTAAAAGAATTTTATGGAAAAAAAATTACAATTAAAGACTCAAAATTGATTGCATTCATAACTTAAAGGGAGATATTCTGTTCCATTAATATTTTAAATAACTACAATAATATATTAGAAAACAATGTGGAAAACCCAAGAAGTAGACAAAGTAAAGCAAAGATAAATAAAGTCAAAAATCAAGTCCACGCCCATGTTAAATTCAGTATTTTTTTCTTTAACTTAAGTTTTTAAGAGTAGAAACAAGAAAATCCTATGGTTAAAAGCTCATCTCAGAAAGTTCTAGGTCACATCATAAAAGGATGAATTTTCCTACTTTTATCTTCACATACAAAACAAATTATTTCCAAATAAAATATTTTAATAGTAAAATATTTTATATTAAATATTTAATATTTTTATATTAAAATATTTTTATATTAAAATATTAAATAATTTTTCCATAGATGAGTAAGGGGCTGCTTTGAATAGATAATGTCATTTCTCAGAATGCAATATGTGCTTTCAGAATAGTGACTGTGCTTGCCAGCTTAGCCAAGGCAGATAGGATTCTGGGAAATGAAACTTAATGGTTAAAACTGGATAGTACTCCTGGTCAAATGGGATGGCATGTTATCCTATACATGCAAATAATTTGAATTTGGATCTAAACTTCAGTATCCACAAGCTGATTTGGAAAATGTGATTTACCCTTGAAGACTTAAATAATTATTTTTTCTCACTTTAGTTAATAAAGAATGATAATAAATATAGCAATTACTTGAAATCCATTTAATGTCAGTTCATCCCAATGTTGATGAGGAAAAAAAATGTTTCCAGTCAAGACTGCTATCTGTGTGGGTTTGTATGTTCTTCCCATGTCTGTGTGGGTTTTCTCTGGGTAGTTCAGTTTCCTCTCACCTTGTGAGTATCTGGTACATTGCTGTCTCAGTTGCCCCAATCCAAGTGAGTGTAAGTGTGGGGTTGAGTGTGCCCTACAATGGAAGAGGTTTTGTCCAGAATTGGTTTCTACCTGGTTTGCTAGGAAAGTTTACCATCATCCAAGATTACAATAGACTAATGTAAACGAATGAGTGAAACAATGACTACAAAGTATTGTTTAATATGAGAAGTGATTTGGGTCTTTATTTAGAAACTTGGTGATGTTTGTAGTCTTGACAAGATGTATTCCATCGGAACCTAATGCTAATTCATTAAGCCTATGGTAATTGGTTTTATGATACGTTAGTCTATGGTATGCAATTAGTCTATGGTAATTGGATTTATTGTACATTAGCTAAGTCACAATTTTCAAGAACCTATTGACAATGTTAAGTGAGGACTTAATGTTGATAAAGTTTGATTTCCTTACAGAGGTAAGGTGCTAATAAATTGTTTCCTGGGATTTCTTATTTACCTTACTTCTAAGAAACAGAAAAATTTCTGATCAGAAAATGTTCCACCCTCTGACTGGGAGTGAGAGTCATGGATCAACAACATTAACATCACTTGAAAAGTCATTAGTTCATAATCTCAAAGCCAAACTCAGACCTTCTGAGTCACAATTAACAAATTATTAATAAACCTCAGCTGTTTCGTAAGCACACTAGAATTTCAAATTCATAGTTTTTAATTCTTCAGCAAGAATTCTAAATGGAGTACAACCTTTGCTTATCATCAGATTTTTCCTGAACTTCTGCCTAGTTCGTTGCAAAACTGTAGAGCTCCCATTAGCTCAGATACCATTATTTTCAGATTTGTAATTATTTGACTATGGTTAAACTGAGAATTTATCCCCACAACCTTTGTCCTATACTTGAAGAAGAGTTCTCGAAAAAAGAGAGTATCATTAGCCAACTTCAGAAAACTCTCTTCAAAATAAAACAAGTTAATTTTTCATGAAGTAATGGATGCTAACCTAAAGATGAAAGTAGGCCTGAGAAAACTTTTTGTTCTCAGGAAATACAAATTAATGAAAGAAAGAAAGCTGCATGGGATTTTTTAAAAGCAATTTTTTTACACAAACTTCCCCCAGTAAATCTGATTTTGTTTTATTGAAAACAAATTTTTTTGAACATTCTAGCAAAGCCTTGTCAAATTTGTTAATCTCATTTTTCATACTTTCCTTGCACATTAAACTGCAAATTATTTTTATAAGGTAACATTGGCTTTCCTCAGGGTATATGTTTTAGAAGTATGGGTCCACACCTCTTTGAATATATATCATCACAGCACACCTACACACAAGTACCAGTAACCGCCTCCCCCACTAAAATAAATTGTCCACCTTCCACCCATTGTTCCCAACACTAGTTTTTACCTGTTCTTTACTTTGTTTCTTTTTATTCTAATTTTAATTATATTATCTAGTATTTATTTTTCTCCTTCTGACGTATTTTACTTGAAAGAATTCCCAGAACCTCCCTGGTGGCACAGCAGGTTGGGATGCAGCACTGCAAGCTAGCTGCAGCTGCTTTAGTGTGAGTTCAATCCCCAGCCCCAGAGGTGACCCACATGGTGGGGCAGACCTCTCCTGACTCACTTGCTGCTCCCCACAGCAGTGTTCTTGGTAAATCTGCCTGTCCTGCTCTCCATTGTGTCTCTGGTGAAGACTCTCACCTCCCCTGAACCTCTGGCTTGTACCTTAGTTCTGTATGCATAAATAAATTCTTAAAAAAAAAATGAGCATACAAAAAACAGAATTCCCTCTAGTTCCATCCATATTGTTGCAAATGACAAGAGTTCATCTTTTTTTTTTTTTTAATAGCAGAGTAGTATTCCATTGTGTTTCTTTGTACCAGCTTATCTAACTACTCCTCTGTCTTTGGGAGCTTAAGCTGTTTCTATATCATGCCTATTGTAAACAGTGCTGTAATGGACATAGGATACAAATATCTTTTTGAATTATTTGTTTTATAGTCTTTGGAGCCATACCTAATAGGGAGTTGTTGGATCATGTGGTATATCTACTTCTAAGTGTAATCTTTAGAACAAGCAATGTTCTTTTAGGTCTCCTTGCTTTACTATTTCCTTCTGCTTAGATTCCTCTCACCATCACTCCCAAGCCCCAAAGTTGTTGGCTGACTAGAAGTTCATACTCATCCCTTAAATATCATTTTAAATATTATGTATTATATGACCAATCTTCCAGATCTAGGTGCTCTTCCAGTATATGCTGTCATTTTCTGCTGTCCTTTGCACAGTTCCCTTCTCCACCAGGTTTAAATAATTATTACATTGATCTTTACAGTTTGCATTGAGAGGTCCTCCAAATGGACAACTGGGTCCCAGAGGAAGGATTACCTTCACAAGCTTAATCACTAGTCCAGAATTAAATAACTATTTTATAGAATGCATGAATGAGCAAAAAACTGTGTCAATGGATGAATGAGTTTTAAATGGTAAACTCTCACTGGGGATGGACATTTTAAATGTGGTTTTTACATTTTATTAATGAATTTTGCCAATGTCAAAAGAACCAGAAAAAGAGAAGCCTATAGATACTTATGTCCACAAACCTGATGCAGACCTATCATTTCAATACACACAGCCCATCACTCTAAATATTCAGACTCTACTTCCACAAGACTTATCTGTCCACACTGTGAAACTAGAATCTGAAAGTCTGAAGTTCTCCACAGATTTTCCTGTGACAATTTCTCTTATACAAAATGGCTGGTTTTATAGCCTCCATATTAATTACCAACCAGATCATAGGTTGAATATTACTTTTTTTTTTTTCTCATTTTGATTCAGGTAGAGGTAGAGGAGGGAGTCCTTTCCTTTCTAGCAAACAGGAAGGACCAAGGTGACTTTGGTGGGGAAGTTGTCTTGTGACAGTGTCATTATCAGTAATTAGCCACAGCTAGTAAGCTTCTATTAATCAAATCCACATCTGGAAAGACTTTAACTAATTCTGTAAAATTAACAATGTTGTTCGCAAAATTTAAATATGAGAGGTAGTATTGCATAATTTCATGAGTTGACACAAAGCCGAAAGATGACCTTATTAATACTGCTTAAATAACCTAATTTAATTAAAACTATCATTTACATAATTATATGGAGCACCTATATATACATACAAAAAAAGGACGATTGAAGCTTTCTCTTTGACAAAACTAAAAGTTCCAAAATAAAACAAGTTTTAAGCACTTCTATATATTTGCTTCACAACCTAGTAAATAAAATGCTGTAGTGAATGTTCAAGTACACTGTAAATAAATAGGCTCAGCAGCTTCGGGACCTACAAGTATAAGTCCTAGGCATTTCTAGTTGAGAGGAAAAAGTCCAAATTCTGAAGAATAATGAAGGAAGTGAAGAAGTAATATTATTTCTGACCAGGGTAGGGGAGATAAAACATCTGGTAATTTGGAGGTTCAATGGCCTTCCTTTTCTTGTGTCTCCAGCAAAAAAATTCTGAGATCTTGGGCATCTCTGTCAGGGCCCACCATAGTCAAAAATTGTAGGATTCTTCACTGATGAAAGAGAGAAAAGACTGGAAAATGACATAATCTCTCTAGATCTAGAGAGACTGAGTCTCATTAAAACTTAAAAAAAAAATTCCAAAAGGACATCCATTTTCAAATATATCACTTTCATCCTCTAGAATAAATCAGCACTTTGATTCATCTTAACATTAGCCAACTACACCACGCCATTCTTTATTTAATTCTATAACTTCCCGATCCAACCCCTCCAAGGAGTTACATTTAGATCGAAATTTAGTTCAACAGCTATTATAGCTGCTTCCTAATATGTAAATGGATAATTTCACATGAATAGAAAGAGCAACAGACTTCACCCAGTTGACCTGGATGGTGAAAATCTCAAGCTTACTGTTTTTGACTCAGTGAATTTTGAGCAATGAATTCAACCTCATTGAATCTTGTATTTCTCCTTTAGTTTAGTTTTTCTGTAAATTTCATTTCATGTTTTAAAATTTTTCTACAAATGATCAAATGGTCTTCCTCTAAAGCAATAAATGCTTGAAGATTTTTCCGACAATTCTAGCATTGCATTATCGTAATTCATCACTTCTTTAGGCTACAGTTATTGTTTTTTCATACATGAAAACCTCTCAGTTATTAAGGAAAGTTAATGATAGTATCTACCCAATATTATTATTTGCTTGTTTTCTTATTGAGATGACACTACTTTACAAAACTGTACATGTTTTAAGAACACAGACTCAAGTGTATATTACCCTATCAAGACCACCAAAGTACCATCAACCATCCACCATACTTCAATGGCTTCTCTCCCATTTTTATCCTGCCTTTCTCCCTCCTTGGGAAACCTCAGTTCTACAATCAGAGTCCAAATTTTTGTTGTGGTCTTTTGTTTGTTCCTTTGTTGTTGTTTTGTTAAATATTGTTGTATTTTAATTTCTTAACAATGTTACTATAGAACAATATCAAGTCCAAAATCTTAGGGATACTAGTGTTATTATTATTTTATGATAAATATGTCAATGCAATTTAATTACATTTTATTTATTCATAAATCCAATAAGGTTAGAATAAATCAATCAGCCTGGTAGCCAACAGACAGCATAGTAAGTCTTCCCATTCCAGCACTAAAATATAAATAGAAATATATATATTGTATCAAAATCCACACATCAAATTTCTTCTCTTTTTAGCAAAACTCATTTTCCCTGGATATAAATACTGTGCCTATGCTGACAATTTTCCAGACTGGATATTTCCACACAATCCCCTTCCAAATTTTTTTCTCAATTTCCCACTTGCTATGTCCCATTACCTATCTGATAAACATCTCAGCCTTAGCTAGTATAAAACTGACTTCATGGATTTTCTTTTCCACTTACATCTGTTCCACAGTTTTTCTCATTTGAATAAGTGGCATCTAATTCCTTTAGATTGCTGAGATCAAAGGCCACAGAACTTCTCTGTCATAGTCCATATTGCACTGGCAAGGAATACTTTATTTGAAACTCTAATCTGGACAAGACCATAGCAATAGGGGAGAACATTGAACTGGATTCTGGTGAGACAAAAACCAGGAAGAACGTCAAGACCTGAATTGAGCCATTGGAAAAGTAGGTATTTAGGGGCTGGTGTGTTGGCCAGGTAATTAGACTAGACCCTCTGCATTTGCCAATTTCCAAATTTGAAGTTAGGACTGTACCCTCCACAGAGATTGAAAGATGGGGGATTTCTTTCTTCATGATTACATTCAAAAGAATGACCCACAGACCCTTGAGAAAAACATTCCTGGATTGTAAAAAATTTACATCTCAAAGAGCAGAGAACGAATTTATGATTCCAACTTTCCAGGAAGAAAAATGTCTAAAGTTTAACTGAGTGGAATGTTTCTATCATGTGGTCAGTATATGATAACATGTCCATATGTCAGTTAGCTTCCTGCAGGCCTCCTCCCTACAATTTCCCTGTATAAAATAGTAGTGTCTATTCATCATTACTTATCATATGTGCACACTCAGCCTGTGAAATCACTCTTACAGCCCATTCTATTATGCAATAAGTTTACTATTTTTTTTTCTTTTCCTCTCTCATAACATGCAAAACTCCATGAAAACGGGTCTTGTTTTGTCTACAGCTGATTTCCTAGCACTTATAATAGTCTCTGCTGCATAGTAGTCCTCAATATAATTATTTTCTGAAGGAATATGGGAATGAAATATTAGACTCTGGTAATTAAGTAGAATATATTTCAGCCCTTAACTGCCAAGTATCTTCACATCTTTGCATTATAAACACCTTTGAGAATCTGATGAAAACTGCAGCTTCTTTCTGCAGACAAAAATACATAAACACATGCTCATTTGGTTTCTGCTTTTAATTTCAGGGAATATTATGGATATCTTGAAGTCTTTCCAAGAAATCCTTAGGATCTCACTGACTCCAGGAAGAAACACTTCACTAAGTTATATTTATAAATATCTGAATAAGTGAATTCCACATTATTAGTTTATACATAAGCTATTTGTACTGTAAATATTTCAATTTAGAAAATCAAAGGCAATGTATTTTTTTTAAAGATTTATTTATTTGTGCATACAGAACTGGGGTACAGGCCAGAGGTGCAGGGGCAGTAAGAGGATTCACCAGAGACAGAGTAGGGAGCAGAACAGGCAGATCATCTAAGTACACTGCTGAGGAGAGCAGCGGGCGGGTCAGAGGAGGTCTGTGGTACCATGTGGATCACCTCTAGGGCAGGCAGGGATTGAACTAGTGCGAAAGTAGCTTGAGCTTCTTAGTGTTGTGCTGTAACCCGCTGCGCCACCAGGGAAGGACGGGCAATGTATTTTTTTTTTTAAAGATTTATTCATTTATTCATACATAACTGGAGTGGGGAACACAACAGGCAGATCAACGAAGTACACTGTTGAGGGGAGCAGTGGGCGGGTCAGGAGAGGCCTGCCACGCCATGTGGTCACCTCCAGGGCAGGCGGGGATCGAACTCATGCAGAAGTGACTTAAGCTTCTTAGTGCTGTGCTTTAACCCGCTGCGCCACCGGCAATGTATTTTTAATAGTCATAAGTTGTCCAGGAATATAATTGTCACCAGGTTTCATAATGAACAATTTCATGGGAAAAAAAACATTTTTAATATTCTAATATTTTAATAGGTATGCCAATTTATATTTTTCCTTTTTAAAAAAATAACCATAGTTGCTGTCAGAGTCTTGATTATTTGTCTATATCTTCAACAAAGAACTGTTAGTAATGATATTAAGGAGAATTGTTTGTTTTATATTATTTAATAGCTCAGCTATTAATTCAGACTACATGAAGGATGCACAGATACCAGCATGCCATTCATACAGATTAATATGTTTTAATATAAACACATTTAATTATAGTAACACCACTATTCCAACCCCAGAATTATTAGATGACCATGTCAGTTCACTCAATATTCAAACTCATGGACATAAATGACTCTATAGGCACATTAGAAAGGCCCTTCTCTCTGTCTTCACAAAGTGATGTAAACTGCTAATACTTTACCATGTTTATCATTTCGAAATATTCTTTACACATTTTAGGATAGAAATAAAGCTATTTTTAATAAATTGGAAAAGTGAGTTATGAAATTATTTCACTAAAACTAAGATTGTATGTTCATTTAGGAGAGTACAGCACTTGTCAGCATCAAATGATGTTTATAAAGGAGAAGGGAGGACTGCAGCCTGATGGATCAGTAGTGAAAAGCTTCAAGAGACCAGCTTGGTGTGACAGGGACTTGCTATTCTCTATCTAATTTTGAACTAACAGAAAGGGTAAAAGAATAAAATAGCTAGGTTGAAGAGCTAATAGGATGGAGGCTCCTCAAAAAATAAAAAATAGAACTAACTAATGAATCCATCATTCCACTTCTGGATATTCATTATAAGAAATGAAATTAGGATCTCAAAGAAATATTAACACTCCCATGTTCATTGAAGTATCATTCACAATAACCAAGATGTGAAAACAAATTACATTTTCATTAGTGAATGGATAAAAAAGCTATGATCATGGGTCCTCCCTGATGGTGTGGCGGGTTAAAATATAGCACCGCAAGCTGGCCAGAGCTGCTTCAGTGCCAGTTCAATCCCCAGCCCTGGAGGTGATCCACATGGCGCAGCAGACTCCCCAATGCTCACCTACTGCTCCCCTCAGCAGTGTACTTCATCCATCTGCCTGTTCTGCTCCCCACTTTGTCTCTGTTGAATCCTCTCACCACCTCTGTACCTCTGGCCTGTATTCCAGTTTTGTATGAATAAATAAAAAAATCTTTTAAAAAACTATGATCATATATGTGTACATATGTATGTACATATACATAATATCAAAAGAATATCCAGCCTTTGAAAAGAGGAAAAGCCTGCAATACACAATAGTATGAATGAAATTTGAGGTTCATTATTATTGAAATAAGCTACGCACGAAAAAACACTGATTCCATTTATATGAATGATCTCAAATAATCAAAGCATGGAATAGAAGTTGTGCGTCATTGGCGGGAAGGGTAAATTGGAGGAGGTACAAATCAACAGATAAACTAAACAAGATGAACAACTTGTAAGGACCTGCTCTGCAATATTGTATTTGTCAAAGTAATGTATTGTACACTTAAAATTTTATTTATTTATTTATTTATTCATTCATTCATTCATTCATTTATTTATTTATTCATATAGAACAGGCCAGAGATGCAGAGGGTGAGAAGATTCACCAGAGACAGAGCAGGGAGCAGAACAGGAAGATCGACGAAGTACACTGCTGAGGGGAGCAGCGGGCGGGTCAGGAGAGGTCTACCGTGCCATGTGGATCTCTTCTGGGGCAGGCGGGGGTCAAACTCATGCGGAAGTGACTTTAGCTTCTTAGTGCAGTGCTTTAACCCACTGCGCCACCAGGGAGGGCCCTAAAATTTTATTTTTAAAAAGATAAATCTCATGGTGTGTCCTACTATAATAAAAATCTAAAATGTAAAGTATAAATAAGCAAAATATAAAAATTTTATTAAAACAATGTGTGACCACTACTCTTAGAAATGTAAGAACAGAAACACTATAATTATAAGGACTAAAAGGAGCGTTGTTACCACCAACACATAAAGCACTAAAGAGGAAAAGGAATATTAAAGACACATTTTTTCACATTTGTGTAGGTGAAACTAGCTAAAATATATTTGTGATATATTTCACTATTTTTTTCTTTTGCTTGTGTCAGTCTGCTATTCATGTTCTCTGTTGCAGTTTTCATTTCATTCATTATATTCTTCAGCACTCAAATTTCTGTTTGGATTTTTTGTGGTGATTTTTCATAACTGTGTTAATCTTCTTACTTTTTCTGTGTGTATTGTTTTTTGGATTCCATTAACCATATGTCTATGTTTTCATAGAGCTCTTTGAGTTTCCTTGAAACAACTATTTTGAATTCCTTATTTGGAAAATTGCAACTCTCCATTTCCTTGGAGACTTTGCTGGTAGTCATGTTTCCTTGACTCTTCCTCTTCTTTAAAGTCTTCAAAACAAAACAAACAATTATAAACCAGAGATATCCTATAAGGGAGGGGACAAGAGGGATTAGAAGGAGGGAGGGAGGAATGTGGGAGACTATAGTGATGACTAGCCTGTGAAGTGGGGGAGAGGGAGAAGTAAACATTGTTTTAAAACGAATAATAATGTAAACACATAAATAAATAAACAAAGATTTAAAAATTGTCTTCATTGCTATCATCATGCTTGAAGAAGCAGTTAGTTCCCCCAGCCCTTAGTGACTAGCTTTGAGAGAAGTACTCTCATTAGTCTTGTTAGATAACCCCAAGAATTACTGGTCCTGGCTGTTGTATTTCCAGCAATTCCCCACCTTCATAATGCATACCCTGACTCCATACTCTGTATTGAAGGAATAATAGTCCTCGTGGCTGCATTCTGCACACTAAGAAGCCAGGAAGGGACTCCCCTGATCCAATCTCAGGAACTGTCGCTCATGTTTTCACTTTCCTCCATGAGAGAAATCATGGCCTGAAAAGAGCTCATTGATACTGAGCTGTGTATTCTTGGGGGAGGAACGATGTGAATGAAGTGAATCTATCCGTTTTACCCTACTCAATGCATCTAATATTGATGCAAAGTATGCTGGGACACTTTGTTGTTGGACTCCTGGACTTTGACAAAGTTCCTCTCACTGAGTGATGTCAAGGTCAGGTTCTTTGAAGAGAAAATAGGAAACTTATTTCACTCTGGTGATGGTGGCATACTGATATATAATTTCTATATTTGAAATATGGCTAAGATAACTTGATTATATGGAATGACCAAACAAATTGAAACTTATACTTAAAGTATATAGTGTTCTGGCATTTAAATTATACTCAATTAACTTGATTAAAAAGAAACATTCAAGTGTTGTAGCTGTAAGACACTTGCTTTCAAGAAATGAGATACTTCTTAAACTTGAGCAATAAAGGATTTTATTGGATCAAATGACTAAATATATAGATCAAAAATAAAGTTATAGGAAAGGAAAACTTAAATGAGCAAGAATCAGGGATTCAAATGTTGTCAGGATTCTCTATTTCTCTTTTCAGGAATATCTGTATTTGCTGGCCTCAATTTCCCAAACAGCAGAAACAACAATTGACTACTCCCGAGCTCAAATTCTTATAGTTTCATGACTTGAAAATAAACTTCCTCTTGGTCCAAATTTGAAAAATCTGGGAAAGGATTTAACTGACTCAACCTGCACCACATAGCCAGCTCTGGAAATACCACTGTGACTTCCGGTTTAGTGTTTAGCATACTATGATGACTCTGATTGATGTAAGTTGTCACTCTTTGTCCAGACAGTCTGGCAAAAAAGGTAAAGCTATAGAAGGAGAAAAAGGAAACCTACAGAAACGCATTAAAGCCAGAAACAGGAGAAAGTTTAGTTTTGTTTCATTTTTATCATATAAAAACACAGTACAAATGAGGTCATTAAATCATTAAAAGTTAAAAATATACTCCTTTTGTTTATCCGATATTAGACACTAAATATTTTAAATTCTCTAGGTTTGTGTCCAACTGGATCAATTAACTCATAACTTATTTTGATCTTTAAACTTCTCTGGCAAGAATATGAACATTTTAATTTGCCAAAAGTTGGCCAGGCTTTTCTACATATTATTAAGGAAGAGAATGATAGTTCCTATAGTCATATAATTAGTTTGATGAAACCACTGAGAAATGACCAAAACCCTCCTTACTTGCATATTGTAACATTGCTAACTGCTGTATTTCTTTTCACAAGTTGGGTTACAAAGACTGCAGATGGTACATCTGACTTTCGAGCAGGTGTTGTAGCAGGCTGGCCCGCAGCATCCTGATGCTTATCACCTGGACAGCTTCCAGTCACAGATTGGACTTTGAGTTGTTGAGGAGATTGTCAGGGAGATTGATAGTATGAGCCATACTGGAATTACCTATGATAAATGACACAATTTCCTCCACTCTTCCCAAAAGAAAAGCTGTGAATCATAAGAATTCAGTTAAACTTGATGAGAATTTCTTTCCATGTGGAATATGCCTAAAAACACATTCATATCCAGCCTGGGGTCACCTAAACAAATCAGAACCCCTAAGCATCAGTGACTCAGTGCTGTGATATGAAAGCCCACTAATTGGGCCCAATCCAAGACTTGCAGATCTGAAGGAGATTTGTGGTAAAAATCCTTTTTTGTGATCCTCCCTGGTGGTGCAGTGGGTTAAAGCACTGCACTAAGAAGCTTAAGCCACTTCTGCATGGGTTCGGTCCCCACCTGCCCCGGAGGAGATCCACATGGCGTGGCAGACCTCGCCCGCTGCTCCCCTCAGTGGTGTGCTTCGTAGATCTGCCTGTTTTGTTCCCCACTCTGTCTCTGGTGAATCCTCTCACCCTCTGCATCTCTGGACTGTACCCCAGTTCTGTATGCATAAGTAAATAAATCTTTAAAAAAAAAATCCTTTTTTGTAATTCAATTTGGCAACTGTTATCTCATTCATGTTCAGTGCCCGGTTTGATTAGTTGGGTTAGGCTAGGCTGCAGTAACAAATAAAGCCTGAAATTTCAGTAGTTAAATACAAGAAATTTTCAATGCTTATTTATTTAACAGTTCAAAGATTTTGTTGAGCCTGGAAGGGAAGGGGAAGTGTTAAAATCTGCTCTAGGCCATCACTCAGGGACACAAGTTTCTGTCTCAATGCCTCCATACTTAATAGGTTCCCAGAATCACTGTGAAAGATAACAAAAGTGACAAATTGTATGTCAGAGTTTTTTAGGAGACAGATATAGATATAACAGTTACCATTTCTATAATACATACTGTGTAATCCTAAGTGAGCAGAAAATGTAGTTTAACTGCAAACCCAAATAAAGAATAAAAGGATGTTGGTGATAATTACCAATCTTTACCACAAAGTCACTGCACAAATGTAAATGAGGAAGTCAGTTAAGTACTAAATCTGAGGCCTCTGTTGAGGCTCAAGGAATTAAGTCTCAACATATGAAGCTATCTGCAGCTGCAGTCACTGCAGCATAAGTTCGATCCCTGGCCAAGCAGGTGAACCACATGACACAGCAGACCTCTCCTGCCTTACCCACTGCTCCTTGCAGTCAATCTGCCTATTCTGTTTCCCAATCTGTCTCTGGTGAGTTCTCTCACAGGCCCCTGCCCCTGTACTTCTTGATTCCACCCACAGCAGATGGGTCTGGGAGAGGTCTGCCACGCCATGTGGATCACCTCTGGGTCAGGATTGAACTCATGCTGAAGTGGCTTTAGCTTCTTAGAGCTGTGCTTTAACACACTGTGCCAACAGAGAGGGCCTAACTTTGACTTTTTATGTAAATTCAATCCACAGACAGTAAAATATAACCAAGTATTAACTCTTGCTTTTCAAGTGCTTATTGCTGAGCAGGTTTTATTCTAAGTGCTTTGCATGTACAGTTAGTGACTCCTGTCTACTTGACATCACTCTCAACTTCTTACAAAGCCTCTGCATTGCTGGGAAATATTATTCCCAGAACCTTCTTTCTGTAGGATTCTTGGTGTGAATTTTCAAATGAAAGGAAACTGCAAACTCTCAGAAACAGAGTAAAGAGGAAGCTCCCAATCTCTAGAGGCAGCTGCAGCCAGATCTGGGGACTTCCTGGTCAAACAGACTAATAGCCTTTGCTGCTGCACACAGAGAAAACTGAGAAAGTGTTCTCAAACAGCCTTGAACATTGCACAGCCTTGAACATTGCAGCAACTTCCCTGAGAACTTGTATGAGAACCACACATTGGGTGTTTAGTCTGAACTCTCTCTTGATCACTCCTGACTTTCTAGGAAGGGGCTTGAGCAGGGACATAAGAATCAACAGTCATGAGATCCTCTACTTTAACAGTAAACACTTTATATCCAGGATGCATATAACTTTTTGTTTTGCTGATCACATCCTGATGATAAAAGTAATTAAAATAACTGAATACCACAGACATAGTAAAACACAGTAAAACATCACCTATATGTTTTTTTAGAAGATATGAAAGTTTGAAGACATAAATATCTTTATAGTCTTTTCAAATGTCATTTTCTTTTTCTATTGAAGTAATAGTGCATTGTAACATTATATCAATTTCATGTGTACAAGTTTGAAAATCAACATGTGTATGTAAAACTGTTTTGTTTAAGAAACAAATGCTTTTGTAGGCATCTCAGGATTTCTTTCTTTAGTGTCCAAATATTAGCAAATATTAGCATCTGGACACTAAATTACAGTCTTAAAGCTAAATGTAATCTTTCGTTATGCAAACTAACAAACTCCTAAGATAATAAAATGGATTTTTCAACAAAAGGTAATTCAACAAACCATATGTTTAAAAAATTAACCATTTCTGTAGTCAATTCTCTTTTCTACCAAGTGTTACTGGTAAGTCATCCTTCAGCATTGTTTAAGAAAACAAAATTTTCCTTCTTGCCAAAATACAAAGAATGTAAATATAGTGTCAAAGGTTGCACAGCCAAAGTTCTTACTCTTCCTTACAATATTATACTCAGAGTCAAACCACTATAAACAAGAGACAGAAAACAATTTACAACCAAGTCATAGCTCAACAACATTCAACAAGCCACTCTGTTCCTTCCTGCCTTCTGAAGGAAATTCCCTGAGCTTCTCTCCTCCAGTGTCATAGACTAATGCTTTCCAGTAATTTCTTTACTGTGGCTAAAACCTATCAAATGTTTGGATAGCTAATGAGCTTTCTAAATTTCATGAAATTGCTCTCTATCACCTTGAAGTATGGGATTTTTTTAATATTGTATTTTTTTATTCAGGTGGTAACTACACACACATATTTGAACAGTCTGTTTTTGTAGTAACTTTTTAACACTGAAAAACAGAAATGCAATTAACAACTGAGCATGCCAGTGAAAAATTTGGGGTTGATTTTCTCTAATGGAAAAGATAGCTCAAAAGCCAAACTGTAAAGAGAGAAAAACTTAATTAAGATGCAAAGTAAGTAGGATAATAAGCCTGTATTCCCAACTCACAAGAGGCCTTATTTTGGGGGGGTCACTTAAAAATAAAATCCTTAAGAAAATTTATCTCTATTTTTCCACCTTCTTGAAGAAGAAAAATAAAGAATAAAGTGCAAACCCGAATTGTATGCAAGAAAACTTTATTACGTGTCCTCATCTTGAGTTCAGATACATAATCTATTGTAATAACTATAACTGTGTTTGCTTACTAACTTTTCTAGAAGAAATAAACACATGATTAAAGAACTATTCTACAAGTCTCATAATTAAAATCAAATTATAATTTAAAATTCTAAATAAATCATACTTTGTTGTGAATACATACTTTTGGGATATTTACAACAAGCCACATGTATAGAGAAAAGAAAATCCTTTATTTCAGATGGAATGAAGAGACAATTAGTATTCTGAATTTTTTTCCCTTGTGTTTTAGAGAAAGTTTACTTTGATTCATTAATCTTCTCATAAAAATTTTGAGGATAGTGTGACTAATCCAAAGTTGCCTGGAATCACTGATAAATCCAGAATGGAAGAATACCAGCTCCCATTCTTCTCCCTGTATTCTCACCAGTAAGGTCACAGGACTGCTGAGTTACCAGAGAATAGCCGTAACCAAGAAGAAAACAGAGAGAAAATCTTTGCCATTAACTTTAACCGAAGAGCAATATTTACTTACCCTTTTACTTATTCTCTGCAAAAATCTCCCAATTAGCCTCTACATCCTCACTTTAGAAACAGTTCTTCTGACTCTGCATTACAAAATAGTATGACATCACTTCAGCTCTTACCCTGCAAAAATGTTTATTCAATTTTGCCCAGTTCTTTAAAAAAAAAAAGATTTGAAGTGGAATTTTGCTAAGGCTCCATCATTAAAGAAGTCGGAGGTGAATTGATGTTAATAACATCCCGTGTTCATTTCTTCTTACATTATCTCTTTATACAAAAACTGGTATTGATATAAGTCTCCTATCGCTTTACTTCCAGGGTTGCTTCTAGCCTAGTAAAAGGAGGAGGGGTCAAAATGGCTATCTGGCTAGCTGGGACCTTCATTCTCTATTTTTCAAATGTCGCCTGAAATTTATGCCTAGAGAAATAATATATTCCTAAACAAAGTATGTTTTTTTTTCTTCTTTTTACCTAGTTAAAACACTGAGATTGACTCTCTTGCTCTCCTCACCACATTTTCTATTAACAAAATCGTCATCCATCTGTAAGGCCAGCTAAAATACTCCTTTGTTGATAAAAAGTTCCCTGCCTCCTCCAAGTCACTCCAATAAGTACCTCATTTTCTGTTTGCCCATGGGGTTTTGTTTAATACTCTATGGACTTCAGAGTTGTAATATTCTGAACAATTCCATCTGTAGTTACTACAGACAGAAGATACTAGATTGTAAGCATCCATAGGACAGGGCCTTGTCAGTACTTGTTTCCCCATGCTGTTCTACATTATACCTGGCCCAATACTTTTTGCAGAGCAGGGATTCAGTACATGCTGAATTTATATTCATTTTCTTAAACTTTAGTTGATGTAAAAAGATTTTTTTTCTGGAGGTCAATGAATTAGCAATCTCATTCATAGAATTAACATGATGGATCAGAGCATTTCAAACAAGCATCTTTTAATAATTATAAATGCCAGATTTCATCAGAAGCCTAGAGCAAGTATTATCACTGTGAGACAAACTAAATGCGACATGTGTCAATATTTACACAAGCAGATCACAACAGTGTGGTCTCATCGGTTCAGCTATTGTTTCTTGTGAGCTTAACTAAATTTCAAACTCCATAAGGAACTGCATTTCCCCCTGAAGTTATTAAAGGGTAGATTTCTTTTAATTAAACTCATTTGCATGACTAAATTAGTTCTAATTACTCTCATTCATTTCACTAATACCTTTCTTTGATTGGAGAACAAGAACTTTTATAATTGACTAAAATAGGATGCTTTGGCCTTCTCTGTTGATCCTGGAGAATATTTCTCATTAATGTTTCTCAATAACTGGGGGATCAGGAATTTCCTTGAGCTAGTTTTATCACACATTTCATTAATCTGGGGTGGACACACAATCACCATTTTATTGGGTAAGCAATGTATTACCAGTGAAATAATACCTGTTCTGTTCTCCTATGCAGAGACACATGATCCTTTCAATGTCAAAGTATTTGAAACATTAGTAAAAATTTAAATTATATATATGTATTGAAATAGCATATTTCAGAAATTATAGCTTTTACTTTAAATTTTGCCTAAAAATGAAAAATCTTTACCTTTTGGGTAGCAGTCATTGTTCACAATTTCGGATTATCAAAATTTATTTTATCATCCATTCATTCATACCTGCAAGCATTCATTCAACACAAATTGTTTTCACACACTATTCTAAACATTGTGATTTTTTTTTTTGGATAGAATTTAACAAAACCCCCTAAGAAACCAATAATAAATAAAACAAGAGTTCTATCTTGAGAGAGATACCAATATGTAAACAAATATACTGTGCTAAATAAAATAAGAAAATTTCAGGATTGAAAAGGGTGAAGTTTTCAACAGCCTGAAATTACTTAAAATAGACCTTGTAAAACATGGGAGAGGAAAGTTATTATAAGACAAAGGAATTCTTTGTTCAAAGACACTCAAACAAAAATAGATGACACATTTTGAAAACTCTTAGTTTGGCTTAAGTTTTGCTTTGAGTATGGAATGGTAGAGAGCAAGTTTGAGGAACAACTATTTGTGCAGATGAATTGACTTAAAGCAGATAAATAAAGTGGCTATATATAGAGAGAAAGGTAATGAACTAGCAATATGGAAATCAGAAGGGAATTAAGATTGGTTTGGAGATGCTTTTATTTAAAGATAATATAATCTTGAAATAATATAGTAGTGAATTTAGGAAAGAGAAAACAAATATAACACATTTCATTAGCATTTTTAAGATAAAGTCGGTAAGCATAAGTTTAAGATCTGTGTTTTTCATTTGGATCTTAAAGGTAGTGATGGTATGACTGAAACAGAAGAAGAAACATGTTAGGGTTAAAGAAGAGGGAATTCTGGTTTAATCTTTGTGCAAGTGATTTCAAAATACCTATACTCTGAACTAATTTTAGGGCTTTCACCGAATGAACCATATTGCATTTTTGTGGGAAATAATTCCACAGAGTAGATCAGAACACAGGAAAGGAGGGAAAGACCCCTAAAGTGTAATGAGGAAGAATGAGAAAATTCCAAATAGGTGGAGGGGAAGGAACCCCATAAAGAAACTCAGAAATAGGCAATTAAGAGATCTAGGGGAGAATAGTAAGCTTGAAACCAACGGGGAAAAAAAATATTAAGAACAAAGGCTGCGGAGAGGTCAGGTCATGTTGAACAGAGCACAATGAGACAACACGTCTATCTGATTGAGCTGTCGAGAAGTCTTAGATGAGTTTGGTATGGGCTGTTTCAGCAGAGGGTGGGAAACACACGAAGCGTTGAATGGGTGTGAGCCAGTAGCGTCACTGAGCTGAATGTATCTTTCAAGCAGATTATCTGTAAAGGGAATGGGAAACTGGACTATACTCTTGTAAACATAGGTGAGAAATATTTCTTTTTAGCTTGGGAGAGATGGCACTTGTATAAGTGCTGAAAGCAAAATATAAGTGCTATATTTTGCTGTGGTAGAGGATCTGTGCAGATTAAACCAATGTAAAATAGCAAGTTAAGTAACAACAGTTGATAAATATGAACTGAAGCCTGATGGTCTCTTCCATTCACCTAGAGATGTCCCAAACTTCGGTGCTTCACTTCCCTTTCATGCTAAAAAAATAAAATAACTTGCTTGTAATTGAATCATGCATACTAGACAATTGATAAGGCATTCTTTGTCTTTCATAACATCACACAAGTAGCAGCTAATGACTGGCTCATTGATATATTTTTTGTTTTTTTAACGAAAATTATTTTTAAACTTTATTTCAGACATACATTTATTCATGTACTTCTTTTATCTTGACTGAGGTAAACGATTTACAACACAATGTTTTAGGACTACAGACACACAGTTTCTCATTATCATATTTTTAAAATACAGCTTATTTTAGAAAACTGCACTTTATTACTAAGCAGAACAATACTTTCAACAGAAGGTAGGCATGATACACTTTTTTTTAAAAAGATTTATTTATTTATTATTACAGAACTGCGGCACAAGCCAGAGGTTCAGGGGCAGTGAGAGGCTTCACCAGAGACAGAGTGGGGAGCAGAACAGGCAGATCCCTGAAATACACTGCTGAGGGGAGCAGCAGGGAGACAGGAGAGGTTTGCCACGCCATGTGGAACACCTCTGTGGTGAGGGATCGAACTTGCACTGAAGCATCTGCAGCCAGCTTGCAGTGCTACCCCCTACCCTGTTGTGCCACAAGGGAGGGCTGACACGATACATTTTAAGACAGCTGTTTTAGCTAGAGTTGATATGATTTGATTATTTCAATAAATTAAGCTCAAAGCTTTATATTTGTTTGGCAACAGTTCTACTGACTAGATTTTTTTTTTTAACCCTTTTAGTACAATGGATGGGTAACATCTATTGAGCCACTTAGGGCTATGCTTTTCAGTCTTTCTTCTTTTCTGAGTCTTCCTACCTGTAAACAGAACCTAAAGTAGGAGATGCTAAAACATCTCATAATAATACATAGCTTTTCTTTGATGAAAAAGTTTGTCTGTGCTGGCGGTGAAGACACCAGTCAGGAAGCACTTGGAGGTGAGTGCCTTCCCTCAGCCTGCATTTGGGTACTTGGCTTGGGTGTACACAGCCATAAAAGGGAATGTGTCATGAAAAGAAATGGAAACAAACAAACCACAATACCAAAAGGAAGGAAAAAAAAAGATCCCTCAAACTACACTTTCACAGTCCTCTATTTATACTAGCACATTCTGGGAAAATCACTCAAAAACCTGTTACTAATCATTTAAACCTTAGGCTGTCGACATTTTTCTGCTTTGCTAGCCAAATAGTCATGTGCAGCAGCCAGAGGGTTAAAGAGCCAGATTTCCTGTCCCATACTGTAGCTTTGTGTGAGCAATATGGAGGATCTCATCATCGCTGCTGAGGATCCTGTTGAACGTGGAGGGGTCTATCCAGGCAAAAATATGTGCAGCCTTCTGGGCCAGATTTGCTCCGGAAGGGCTTCTAAATTGGCTGTGCAGTGGACGAGGCTGTCCAGACCTGCTGTTACACAAAGGCCAAACTTCTCCCTCTGTGGTCCTGGTTCTCCAGCCAGCAGACCATGCAAAGCCTGCTTTGCCTGGGTCCAGACACCCTCCAGAAGTATGAGCAAGCCCCTGTGTTGCTTTAGGAAATATAATACACAATTTAATACAAATGAGATTATCTGAATTTGGTAGATTCAAGCCAGGAACCTTTCAGTTTTCACATAAAAATAAAAGAAGTGAAACAGAACTAGTTTCTAGGATTTAGACAGAGAAGACAACAGATTTTTCTATTCCTTGCTTCACAAAAAACAGTCGACAATGCAGCATTATTGTTTGAATGGAAGGTTATATGCTGATTATATGTACTGTGTTCAGTTTTTAAAAATAAATATGTTGGGAGGGATCAATGTCAAGGGAATAGAAAAATAGCACTCTTGAGATTCCAATCACGCATTGTCATTACACTTTGTAACCTAGAGTGCAGAATTCTTTGATTTTCCTTTTCTGGGTCTCTCATCCCTTGGCTCATTTTCATCTCTGTTTGGTTAATAGAATAAAGACAAAAATACAAGAAATTGGCAGTATTTTATGAATAATTATTAGTATTTTTCATTTCATAAGAAAATCAAACTTCAACTCAATTTGATAACAAGCCTGCTCACACTGTCTCAGTCTACGAAGTTCCCCACTAAAGTCAAACTTTGACAGCCTAGTGTATGATCACACAAAAGATGAAAGAAACCAATAAAAATAACAGCAAAGGGAAATTTCAAGTTTTGGTTCACACACAGTTTATGGTTGTAGATGGTACTCCTTAATACCCATTGTGGTTACTTACTATGACTGAAAACTTGAAGTCTTGCAGGTAAAAACAAAACCAATGAAATATTTGGTTCATCTTTGCTGTCTGAACACAATATTCTACTTGCTCAGAAATCTGGCCAAACCAGCTCAATATTGGTGACGACATCTCTTGCTGACCTACTAGAGATGAAGTTCAAGCTGGTATTAACATAAGACAGTCTAGGTCCTTGCAGTCGGACTCAAAAACTTAGATTCCATCATGCCCTTAATTATCAAATGTGTTTCCTCTGAAGAAAGGCATACTGTTTAAAATGTTTGATAATCTGACAAGGCCATAAGGCTTAATGGAATCGATGATTACACACAGATGGACGATTAACTCTCGAGGTTTAACGTAAAAAAAAAAAAGTAACTGTGCTGGATTGCTACTTAATGGAATTACACTGCCCATATGGAAAAGAACTATACCCTAAATATACCCAGAATGATGGAACAGGTGGCAGAATCTGGGCAAGACTGCTTGGAATGCACAAAAGCATTCTGAACTTGTAACTGCCAGAAAAGATTTCTGGAGGAAAGAAAAAGAGGGGAATCTTTGAAACTGTTAACTTTTCTACATTTTGGAAATATGAATTGCAAAAATAATTAGAAAGCTGAACCCTAACATATATTTTTTCCAGTAGGTCCTTTTTTATGCCAAATTTTGAAAACCAGCAATAAGATCTGTTTGTTACTGAGGCAAAGTTTGATGTATGGGTTTTATTTAGTGCCAAACATAATTTCAGTGAGAGCAGAAACTCTATCTGCCTTGATAATAGCTACATTCTTCAAAAGACACAATGGAAAGGATGAGGCTAAAATTTTTAGCTATGGGCCTCCCTGGTGTCCTAAGGGTTAAGTTTCAACACTCTTTTTGCTAAGGCTTGAGTTCCATCCCCCATGCAAGGAGCTGACCCAAGAGGTGAAGCAGACCTCTCCTGTCCCTGTCTTGCCCACTGCAACTCTTAGCAATGTATTTCAGTAAATTCACCTGTCCTGCTCCTTACTCTGTCTCTGGTGAATCCTCTCACATACCTCCTCCCCACATCTCTGGCCTATATCCCAGGTCTTTAATGCAAAGATAAACTAAAAAACTCTTTAAAAATTATAAAATTATTAGCTAAAGTAAAGATTTGCTGAATTTTCTGGATTCCACAGTTTTTTTTTTTGTTTTGTTTTTTTAAAGATTTATTTATTTATGCTTATAGAACTGGGGTATAGGTCAGAGGTGTGGTGGGTGAGATTCACCAGAAACAGAGTGGGGAGCAGAGCAGGCAGATTACTGAAATACACTGCTGAGGGGAGCAGCAGGCGGGTCAGGAGAGGTCTGCTGAGCCATGTGGGTCAGCGCTGTGCCCGGGGATGGAACTTGTGCAGCAGTCCTTCAGAGAGTCTCATAATGCGGTGCTTTAATCCCTTGCACCACCAAGTCCTCCATAATTTTTTAATAATGATTTATGTACCCAATTCCTTGGATAATAAGAACTGTACATGTGGAAATGATGACAATATATGAACACTAATAAGTACTTACACGTAAATAAGTAAATGCAATAGTACAATTCTATGTAATAAGTTGTTGATAGAAGGCAATTTGTGATTATTCTGCTCAAACTCAGCAGTTTTAATTTTTAATATTAATATTCCTTTCAAATACTAGACACTCTGTCTTCTATGAGCATGGGAGAGGATGGGAGTTGAATTTGGATTGTCTTAGTCATGATAAATGAAACATGTAAGCACTTAATATGTGCCAAGAATGAATTGGTTTATATACATTATTGTATCTAAATCTTATGATGACTGACTTATTTCTCATTTTACTGCTGAGGAATCCGACTGGAAAGCATTAAGTCCTTCCCAAGGTCACACCACTAGGAGTTGATAAAGTTAGAACTGTGAACAGAGATTGGTATTGGTTCCAGCAGTATCCTTTCACACAGACCTCTTTGCTCAGGGTCCATCAGCATCACCTCCCTCTGCTTCAGTTTCTGTCTTTGCTAGTTCTGTTCACTTCTGAGCTTTCTTCAACTCCTGTTTCTGTCCGGTATATTCTGGAAGGCTCATGAATATACACTGCTCAACAATTCTATGAGCTTCTATAGTACTGAAATGGGAAAAAAATGAATGTGAAGACACTCTATAGAATTTTCTTTGCCCACATAAAGTACTTTTTGAAGTATTAAATATTAAATTATTTAAACAAAGTTTTGGTGGTTCTACTTCCATGAAAACTTAAGCACATATTTGTTATGCTCACTGGGAAATTCAGTAAAACTTTATCCCTGAGTACACTGAGAAAAGAAAATGATTAATTTTTTATCATTAATCATTGATATTAATGATAGCATCATTAATGATATTATTTCAATATTATATTTTAATATTGTTCAACCCATCATGACATTGTATTATATAATTTCAATGATTAATACTTTCAGATCTCTGTTATGAAACTACCATAAAAATGAGACAAACTTAAGTGTTTACCATAAAAATAATCTTGGTCCCTTCATCCAGACCAATTGGTTACTGAGTATATAGACTTAGCTTTTTGTAGCTTCTGGCTCTTTAGCTTTTCACTTACAGAATTTTTAGACATTTCGGTATGTATATATCATATCAACAAAGTAAAATTTTGGATTTTATTTTCCTACTCATAGAAATATTATCGCTGATGAGAAAAGATAAAACAAAAGAAAGTCTTCTCCAAGGATGAGACTCCCTTTCAGTTTTTAATATTTTATTTCCTGCTAATTAGTTTTAACCTGTTCTTTTAAATATTCTGAACCTGTTTCTCCCTTGTTTATTTTCTTTTATAGAAACAAAATATTAGTCCAGTTTACAAAAATTGATAGGTTCCAAGATGTCTTGCCCACCCCCCCACCTCATTCACCCTCCATTACCAGCCAGTCAGCCCCTTTTCTACACTTTCTTTTTCCCTTTCCCCTCTGGTAACCACTACTCTGTATTCAGAATCTAAAGGTTTGTGTTTGCTTTCGTTTTCTCTATGTTCCATAAGTGAGCCAAGTCATGGTGTATTTGTCTTTCTCTTTATTTCACTTAACATAATCCCTTCAAGGACTATGAGTATTGTCACAAACGGCACAGACACTTTATCATAGAAATTATGAGGCATATTTAAAAATAAAATAAGTATAATTGCTTGAAACAAATATGACAATGCATGAGCTGTTGAAGATCTATGACTGTGTCTTTGTTTTTATCCTCCTCCAAAATGTTCTGCACAATGGAGGGACTTCATGGGCCTTTCTAAGTGATCAGTGAAAATGACTTGCCCAGATATAGCACAAGGCCCTTAAGAACAGGTATCATACCTGATACGTGATAGTGGGGGCTTAAATAGTGTTGGCTTTGACAAGAGAGCAATCAAGATGTAATTAACAGAGTAGTGTAAGACAATGAAACAAAAATAAATTTCAGCACAAAATACATACACCATTTCTTTTCCACTTGTATTAATAGCATAGTATCCTTAGTTACTATGAAGTTATTTTCTTGGAAATATAATGTTCCTATATAAAATCGTTGTTAGTAGAATATTAATTATAATTTTGGTTTTTCAATTACTGTAGCTTCTAGTTTTGTATGAGATACTTCTCCCATTTTCCAACACAGAGCCTGCTGCTTTGATAATCTACAATAAGGGAAATGCATTGATTAAAACTAGTGTTGAATTATGTCTTTATTCTTTTGGCAACTGATAGGTACTGTCTTAACAAGACATCAGAATCCCTATTTAACATCCTTTAAAAATTAATACTTATTCAAATAGGAATTAATTTCCATTTATTGGTTTATAAATAGCATGTCTGTTTTATTGATTTATCTTTGACACTATATAGTTTTCACTTCTTCATCAATTTGGTGATTGCACTAGAACATTTAAGTATTGATGTTAGCAAAGAGTAACTGTCCAAGGCTGGAGATTACTATTATTTCCTACTATTTAATTCAAGATTAACACCTAAGGAAAAATCCCAAGGCAGCTTGTGATATGAAGTCACCCCTGTACTCATGCCAAAGGTAAAGGGGTTGGCAGAGATGCTAAAATCGCCTGTATAGTTACAAAATAAAAAATGTGTATTCCTCTGCTGTTGATAAAAGACTTATTTAAAGACACAATCTTTATCCTGGGAATTCCAGCATACTTTATTATGGATCATCTCTGTTACTTCAACAGAAAGAATCATGGTATTGGAAATAACCCAAGTCAATTCTGTTTTGGTTGTTGTTGCTGCTTTATATTTGTTATATTTTATTTACTTTTATTGAGGAAATGTTGGTTTACATCATTATATCTATTTTAGGACTATCACCCCCCTTCAGTTGTTAATATCATCTTGTACCCATTTCCCAAGCACTTGCAGCCCACCACCATCATTCATTGTGCTAGTGACTTTGTTTCCCATCCCCTCCTCTAGATTCCTCAGTTCTACAGTCAGTTTTCAAGGGTTAGTTTGGAACTAGGGATCTATCTAACCCGTTGTTCGGTTTCTCTGTAAGGGACACCTCTGTGGTGTCTGTCTTTCCCCTCTGATGATTTTGATTAGCATTATTCCTTCCAGCCCCATCCATGTTACCATTACCACAAATGGCACACGTTTATCTTTTTTTTTTAACTACTAAGTAGCAGTATTCCACTGTGTGTAGATATATCACTTCTTAGCCAATTCAAGTATATGATATCTTTGCTCTTCTGAAGATCAAAGAGCAGGTAAAGAGTGGGAATATTTTCTATTTGGATGGATTTCAAAACCAGGTACATAAAAGTAGCTGTTTCCTGATTTTTGTATTACTAAGTATGTGGTAAATAGCAGGATCTGGAGAATATGTATAAAATCAGTCAAGCAGCAAAAGGTCATGCAAGATGAACAGTAAGTCCAGGGTCCCTCGCATCTGTAGAATATCATTTGCAACACATTATCAGACATGGCATTTTTATTAGAGCAAAGGGAAGAACATCTGTGCCTCTTAAATCTCAAACTTAAAAGTACATCAAAGCAGAACATGCATGAGAAATTTGGAAACAACCATATTTGTCAGTACTTGTTTCATCCCATCCTCCACATAAATGTTGCCTTATAATGGTTAATAATCTGCTTTTCTCCTTCCAGACTCCACTGTCACTCCTAAACGTGGACTTTACTACTCCAGCTAAGCATTTTACATCTCTTTGTGCTTTGCTTTTAACACTCTGAAAAGTAGGTCTGACATTGCATATTTATAGTGCATGTTTTATATATAGTCCCATTGTGTATTTATTATTGTTACACACATACACTCTACAAGGAAACAAAAAGAACAAGAAATATCTTGAATCTTGATGAACAACTTCTCTAAAACAAAATGGTGAATGTCGGCCCTTCTTGGTGGTGCAACGGGTTAAAGCACAGCACTTATGAAGCCATCTGCAGCCACTGCAGCAGGAGTTTGATTCCCCACTAGGGAAGTGACCCACATAGCACAGCACTCTCCTGACCTGCCCACTGCTACCCTCAGCTGTGTGTTTCAATCGATGTGCCTGTTCAGTTCCTCTGGTGAATCCTCTCACCCCTTAACCCACCTCAGGCCTGTACTCCAGTTCTTGTGTGCATTAATAAATAAAAATCTTAAAAAAAACAAAAACAAAAACAAAACTATAAATGTCAAACCCACAGAGCCTAACATAACAAAGTGCTCCCAATTTTAGTTTCTTTTCAAGGTCAGCATCTGTGGCTAAAGACTCCTTTCTAATCAGAAATTTTTGAGACAGTTTTTGTCAGATATTCTTAGTATTTTTTTCTTTAGGTGATACAAGAATTGTTTTAGGTTGTGAGAAAGTCCAGTCTATGGAACTTTCTATGTTTGAACTCTCAGCAATAGTCCCTTAGATAAGACATTTCTTCATTCAAAATCAACACCTACACATTTTCATCAGGCTTTAATTAAAAATTTGGATTCACCCTATCTTGTGAGCCTCTTGGAACTAGACAGTTGTAGGGGAATTTAGATAATAAGCCTGAGTCATTTGTGCAGAACGATACATTATAATCTGCAGGGTTTGTTCTAACCTGGGGGCCTCTGCAGGGCACTGAGACAGAGAAATGAGGCAACATCAATGACTGGGGCTCTGTCACCTCTCTGGGGTCTGCTGCTGGGCATATTAAAGGTTTTATATATTAAGATTGCTCATTATTCTGTACAATTTTACCATCAAAATTCCTTTCTAGGTTCCTGGAGACAAGTGGTAAAAAACTGCTATATAAGTAGTATAAAAAAATGTTGTGCAAACTGTAACACCAATATAATATCACCTGTATGTTGTTAGGTGCCTACAGAGTAGGGTGGTTATTCCAAGACCCACTGATGCTCAAAAGCAAGAAGAAAATTAAGGACTCTAGACGTACTTTCAACCCCCTATGCAAGCTTAAATGTTCATTTCATTTCTTAAGTGAAGGTTATTTTGGGGCTTATGTTGTCATTTTGGCTTCTTTATCATAGTTAAGCCATTTATTTGGAGGTTTTAAAAATATTATTTTCCAATAATGATGAACAATTATATATACTAGAGACATTTTACTGGAGTGGAATGGGGAATGGGATCAAAAAATGGGGGGAGAAGGGAAGTGCACAGGACTATGGTGATGGGTGGACATGGGTGAATTGGTGATGGGAAGTCCACAGGGATTGCAGCAGGGTTGGAAAAAAATAAAATAAGATAAGATATTACTTTCCTTTGCCAGTCATTGATTATGAAATTGGAGGCCTCACTTTGTGGCCATGATAACAGATGTCTCTAAGCTAGAATAAGATCACAAGATTCTTTTTGAATGAATTGAAGGAGAAAAGTGAAATTTGTATCCAAGAAACAATGGAAGAAGTCTCTCAGGAAAACTAAACTAATTAAGCTGGAGATAGATCTTATATTTTCCTTGAAGTCATTTGATGATTATATTAGAAATCAAGGAAACAGACATTTCAATTTCATCCATGTAGCTTTCTCTTGAGAATTTTAACTTCCTTGTGTTAGCAAATGCTGCTAATAAAGCATTGCTTTTTAATGTTCCTTCAGAACAGTAAACATTTTTCTGCACAGGTACTTATTTATTAGGAAAATTAAAACTGTCAGCTACTCCTCATTTATTATGTACATTTACATAGTTCATCATCTACTGTGAAATTGATATTTTAGTCTAAGCTCCATAGCCTTCAATATTCACTCATTTACTTATTTGTCATGTACTGAGCTCTTTTTTCTGACATGAAATGCACTGAAATATGGCATCTGCTTTGTATATTGTATGTGCTCTATAGAGAGATAGCTAAATATAGATTTATAAGTATAAATACAGAAATAAATAACTGTGAAAAGGTGACAGTACATTGTGGGTATTAAGAAATTTTAAAATAATTTTATTTACTTATTTGTAATTTTAACATACTTATCTTTTCATTCAACAATTACTTATTTGTGAGCCTGGTAATAAAGTTGCCAGCATTCATAAGTTTTATGAAAACTTCAAATAAAAGCTATTCTAGATTCTGTTCAATAACTGAATTTTTTTTTAATTTCAAATGCAATTGTTATTCTCTGTACCATTTCCATTTTATGTAACTCACCAAAAAATCTCCCCCAGCAGCCAAACCCCAAAGATTTCCCAATAAACTTTTATCTTAAATTTTTTCATTCTATATTTTTCAATTTTAGACCATTCCTATTATCTACTTCTTCAAATATGGCTCTTTTCATTCTGAAAAAAAAAATGGCTAAATTTTCTTTTGAACAATAAAAATGGCTTACTGTTAAATGAAATGGACAAAATTTCCAGATTCCCCAAGGAATTCAACAACACTGCTAACTATATTGTTCTAATATAGTTCTCTGAAAACATAATTAAAATGGCCAATCTTAGAACACAGTGCAAAGGGAAAGGAGAGTTTGACTCTAACATATCACTTATGTGGGTTGTTACTTCTGGAGATTATTATTTCTAGAACATTAGAAGTCATATTACCTGATACTACCTCACTAGAAAATTTCCAACTTCTTTATTACTTTGAAACTTACAGACACTTCAGAATGAACTACCTAACATGCCATTAAAAACTGCATTCTGAACCTGCCAAATAATTTTATTTCCTGTCTCAATTTCATCAGCCACTGGCTCATGAAAATAATAAATTTTAAACTTTTTTTTTTTTTTAAAGATTTTATTTGTGCATACAGAACTGGGGTACAGGCCAGAGATGTGGAGGGTGAGAGAATTCACCAGAGACAGAGTGGAGTGCAGAACAGGCAGATCAACGAAGTACACTGCTGAGGGGAGCAGCGGGCGGGTCAGGAGAGGTCTGCCACGCCATGTGGTCACCTCCGGGGCAGGCGGGAATCGAACTCATGAGGAAGCGGCTTTAGATTCTCAGTGCTGTGCTTTAACCCGCTGCGCCACCAGGGAGGGCCAAATTTTAAACTTTTTTTGCATGGAAAATATACGATCTTCTTTTACTATTCTAGAGTGGCCAATAGGCCTTGAAAAGCTACAAATAGGACAGTGATACAGCATAATACTTTCTTAAGTCACTGCTAGGTTCAAAATACTGTAAAACCCACAAAGGTTGCCCTCCCTTGTGGGCCAATGGACGCAACACTGCAAGCAAGCCACCTCAGTGCAAGTTCGATCTCTGGCCCCGGAAAGTGACCACATGGTGCAGCAGACCTCTTCTGTCTCACCAGCTGCTCCCCTCAGCAGTGTACTTCATTGATTTGCCTGCTCTGCTCCCTGCTCTGTCTCTGGTGAGTCCTCTCACCACTCCTGCACCTCTGGCCTGTACCCCAGTTCTGTATGCATAAATAAATAATTCTTTAAACATACATACAAACAAAGGTGATTAAGCCAAACCTAAGTCCCAAAAGGTGGAGAACATGGCAACAGTTTAGCTGAATGTATTTCTAAATCATAAATAAATAAATAGTGGAGGGCATGGAGGTGGGGAGGCATGGAGGTGACGGAATTAGGAGAGAAAGGTAACTGACAAAGTGTCACCATACAGATGATACTAGAGTTTGATCTTCAGAGAAAGATAATGGGTGAAGATTTCAGGCAGCAAAAGTAAAATATGCAAAAAGGCAGGAAAGTGAAAAGTCCGTTTATTCAATGGCATGGTACTAGTAACAGTCAACTCGTTTTTGTTTTTTTTTTCCCTCCTTTTGGCATTGAGTTTAACATCTGGTCTTTAAAGTCTACTGACCATTGTAAAAGTTCAATGAATTTTGTCACCATTTAGTAATTGATAAACTATAACTCTGCAGTTGATGTGGATGTTTCCATATTCACTCCTATGCTAATTTATGATCATTTTGAAACTGATTGTAAGAGGAAAAAGAAAAATAAGAAAGACCAAAAGTTGTGTCACATTGTGAAGTGCATTAAAATATAAAAACAACAACAACAAAAAATCAGAATACACTCCAAATGACTCATGTGTTTTTCAGTATCCTACAACGTAGTGATGATAACAGACAGTAGAGTAACTTCCCAGTGTGATCTTGGTGGAACAGGGTTCCCATAAGAATATATTTCTAGCTCCTTCAACATTACCACTAGAATAACGTTATTTGTTTCTGATTAATTGGGACCCAGTTTCTTCTTTCTTGGCATGGTGTTTTTCCTCCTGTTCAGTCTATCTGGACAGGCTAGATCTGCGTGGGCACACACCAGTTTGTGAGATTCTGGATCAGAATTCAGTGGCTTTGCAACAGCGATAAACCTAACTTCTGGTAACTGTGAATTTTTGTTCCAAAGTGCCACAGACCACACAGTTAGATGCCACAAAAAGGAGCAGTAACGAGGTCACATTTTTGGCAGTCTTCATGAAGTAATAGCTCAATGCTGGCTTGCCAGTAATAAAATAGAATGAAGAAACATTTTTCTTTATCTTCCCTTAACAGAACAAAAAAGTTCAAATGAACTGATGGAGAATGAAGAATAGCGTAAGTTCTTTGCAGAAGAGGTGTTTAAGTGCCACAACCTACAGTCCAATTATTTGTGTCCAGTAAGATCAGAATTTGGATAGAAATTCATACCAGGCATAGCCAAACAATGCTTGTGTGTATATATGTGTGTCGTGGGGAGCATTTCTGTTGGGATGGGATACTATCACATCTCACTTCTTTACAGTCCTGCCACAGTGCATGGCTGGATGCCAGCAAAATCTCTAGAAGGATTACATTGCTCTAGTACTTTTCAGTGTATCATCATTAATGAATTGGCAATGCACGTGCTATTTTAGAAATGCAAAGTAATACAGTAGACTTTAAACAAGGCAGAGACCAACTCTTTTCTGGCAGAAGGTACTCCCTCTTGGGAGCATGAGTGGAAGTTCAGCATAAATGACAAGGCTGCTCAAATTTGTCCTGTGCAAAAACATACCCAATTCTCTAGTTCTGAATCTATTCGTTCTGAAGTATTTTGATTTCCAAAGATTAAAGAAAAGATATGCAAAAATGCAAAAGGCTAAGACAAAACTGGAGAGCAAACATTTGGGAGAAAGTATAAAGGAACCTAATTGACATGCCTTGCAAAGTGCCAGAATTATTACCTTTCTGGGTGTTTAGAAAAGAAATTATCTTAAAATGTAACACTTCTTTTTCTCTTTTTCCTAGTAAATCCATTCGACAGAATTTAGCACTGGGAAGAAGCCCAGAAGGCTTGAAATCCTGTAAGAAAAAAAAAATGTGTATTTTTAGAATTATGGTAACAGCTGCTAAGAAATGTATTTCTATTTTGTAGTTAGTCTGAGCTGCCTAACATAAATGTGTGGTAGAGAAAGATAACATAGATAAGGCAAGAGGAAAGAATTATAGCAAAATGAACACTATCTTTGGTTGTTGTTGAAAGAAAAATTGAGTACTAAAGATGGCATTTTATCAAAATAAAAACTATGAATTATAAATCTAAGAGCTAAAATTAGGTAGCAGGTCTCTCTCTCTCATTCTCCCTTCCCCTTGCATTTATTATCTATTTTAAAAATCTTTTTCTAATAGAATTTTAGGGAGCAATGGCATAGTATGCCAGTCTTACTAAGCATCACCTTCCATTGTCCCCAGATATCTACCACTTGTCAAATAATTAATTTGCTATCAAAATTTCATATTAAAGGGAACTTAAAAGTGTTTAGATACAATCCAATAATTTAATAAGTGAACTTTTTGGTAACTAATTAAATGAATTAAGTATTGTTCATTTTCTTATGATACAATAGTTGTTTCTTAGTTTATTATTATTGAAGGAAAATGGGAAGAAACAAATAGATTGTAATTCTTCCACATATTAAAACAGACATACCAAGTTGGATTTTACTTTTGCCTGTGATTGGTTTTGTTGAAAAATGACACCACTATGCATTGGGAAATATTAGTTTTCAAGCATAGTATTTATGTTACATTTCTAAACATGGATTTCTTTTTAGCCCTGTAATTGTTGGCAATCTTACTCATTTTAAGCAGTAAAGACTTTCCTTAAAAGCATCAAGATAAAGAGAAAATTTGCTTACATGACAAATTTCATTTTTGCACTCTATGGCAGTGGCATTTCCCATAATGATTTGTCATGCAATTTTATTTTCAAAGCTCAAAATTAATTACAAACATGAAACAAATCATGGTGTTAAGACATACATTAAAAACAAATTGCAATCTCAAAATGGATAATTTATAGCTTGGAAAATTAATTGATTAAACTGAAAGTGCATACAAATAATTGGAAAAACTGAGGAGTGAACACGCTGATGACAATGTTAACTAACTAAATAAAAAAGAAGGTGTAATGAGCATAGGACAACCAAAATAATCAATAGTTATAATTAAACCAAAATATACTGGGTGGAGATAGCTTGAAACCTCAATTTGGAGACCATTGTTACATTACAGGAGTGAATATAAGACACAAATATTTGAATGTTGTCCTTTTTAACAAAGTCAAAATAGAAACTATCATGTTTACATTAAAGTCCATCATCAAACTTAAAAATATACAAGATATACAGTCGATATTATATACTTGGACAGTATTGTAAGTACACAAGTCACTTAATGTTTGTTACATTTGTTACTTATTACTGTCTATTCTATTCCTTCTCAATGTTCTTTTAGTATGACTTGTGGAAAAGCATATTTATAAAACTTGTTCACTAGATTGTCTATGATCCAGAAATAATAAAAGGGCAATTTAAGCACCAATTTTGTTTAAATTCAGTATTGCAAAATTGAAGTAGACAAGATCTTCATACATAGCACTATGTATTCATCTTCATAGCATGAAGAGTCTCTCTGCTTAATTCTTTTATTGCCAAAGAATTAAATACTTTATTCCTTGCTAGTATCTGGCAGCTTTCCAGAAGAATTGTGCCAGTAATTTATCCATGAGATTTGGGTTGTCTCACAAGTAAGGCCTACGTCAGATATTACATTCAATTAGTTTATTTGGTATTAATTTTGGAAGCAAAAGTGAAGGGGTAAGGCAAGTGAGCATGGGAGGGTAAAAAAAGCATAAATATATACTGATTATTTTTTTTGCCATTGTTGGCAGCAAGAACTCATTTCTGCTGGGAACATTCTTAGAAATCTTGCAAAAACATGGAAGCAAAAATTACAAAGCGATCAAACCTAATGGAATCCTTAGATGCTCAGTCCCCTTAATGAACTCCAAGCAAAAATAAGCAGGGTATAAAAAAAAAATAAAGGAGGGCCCTCCCTCGTGGCACAGCGGGTTAAAGCACAGCACAAAGAAGCTTAAGCCACTTCCGCATGAGTCCGATCCCCGCCTGCCCCGGAGGTGACAACATGGCCTGGCAGACCTCTCCTGCCCTGCCCACTGTTCCCCTCAGCAGTGTACTTCGCGGATCTGCCTGTTCTGCTCCCCACGCTGTCTCTGGTCAATCCTCTCAACCTCCGCATCTCTGGCCTGTACCCCAGTTCTGTACGAATAAATAAATAAATTAAAAAAAAATTAAGGAATGACTGGCTTGGATTACAAAAATAAACTAATAGCCCTACATATTCCTATGAATTTTTGTATATTTTTAATTCAATTTTGTACAAATATGTTCTTAAGGCTGATTACACTTGAGGTCATTTATCAGTCTCTGGTAGTCAATGGAAATTTATTCTTGCCTAGTAAATCTATGAACATATCTTTACATTCTATTGAGATGTTGTACTGATGTGATTCCTGATTTTATTTATGCTATGGTTCAGGTAATGTTAGTCTTCCTAGCTATGGGTTCTCATGAAGAACTTCCTTAGGAAAGCAAGTCCAGGGAGAAAGAGCAATCTTTTCAAGAAGTTGTATTGCTACAATTGAATATGCATATACACGGGTTAAATCTTCCAACTGTGCTTCATATCATACAAAAATTAACTAAAAATTATAAACTTAAAAGGATAACTTTAAATAAGAACTATAAAACTATAAGAGATAGGTAAAAAACTACAAAAATAAAGGTAAAGTGAAAAAACTATAAGATAAAAACTATAAGATAAAGGTAAAGTAAAAACCTTTTGTGATTTATAATAGGCAGAGGTTTTTTTTTCTCAAAATTTACAAACAGAATAAACCATAAAAATTAAATTGATACACTGGATCTTATCACAATTAAGAACTACTACTGTTCTGGAAAAAATAGTAGAACAATAAAAAGTCAAACTAGAAATGGAAAGAAAATATTTGAAAAGCATAGCTAGCTAGCTAGCTAGATAAATGATAGAGGATATGCGTAGAATTCCCAAAATTCAACAATAAATAAACCCATTTTAAAAAAGGCAAAAGACTTAAAATATTTATTAAAGCAAATATAAGGATGGCAAATAATAACATGAAAAGATACTCATCATAATTAATCAAAAGGAAAATGCACAGTAAATCAACTATGAGCTACCACCACATACGATTTAGAGACTGTAATTTTAAAAACTGACCACAGCAAGTCTTGGAGATGATACATAGGAATCAGAATTTTCATGCATTGGTGTTGGGAATGCAAAATGGCAGAACTACTTTGAAAATGTCAGTTTCTCTAAAAGTTAAACTATAACCACCGTTTGATCCAATGATTCAACTTCAGATATTTCCCCAAAAGAAAAGACAGCATTTATCCAGAGACAAATTTGTTTATGTTCACAGCAGTTTTATTTGTAAGAACCTGGAAACCACTCAAATACTCACTGACAGAAGAGTGAATGCACAAAGTATGGTGTGCTCACACAATGCAGCACTCTCAACAATAAATTAATAAAGGGAATGAAAAACTAAAACACACTATGACAGACATAAACATCATAATGATTTTGCTCACCAAAAGAATCTAGACAAGAGAAACTGTTTACTTTAGATTCATTTAGAAAGGAAAAGCTAGGCGCCTCCCAAGTGGCACAGGGGTTAAAGTCAGCACTATCAAGTATCAGACAGCATGAGTTCAATCCTAGGCCAGGGAGGTGACCCACAAAGAGCACCAGACCTCTCCTATCTTGCTCCTCTCTCCCCTCAGTCTAGTTCACTCCATCTGCCCATTCTGCTGCCAACACTTTCTCTGGTGAATCCTCGCCTCTTACCCCCTACACGCTGGCCTATACTTCAGTTCTTGTATGTATAAATAAATAAAAATAAATCCTTAAAAGAAAAACTAGTTTGTAGTGATAAAGATTTTATCAAAAGCTTCCTGGTGAGATGGAGTAAGAAGAGATGAGAAAGGAGAATTTGAAAGGGGTGCCAGAAATTTTTGAGGGTGATATATTCTTATCTTGATCACAGTTATTATTTCACAGGTATCAACCTTTGCCAAAACTTTTCAAATTACACATTTTAAATATAGCCACTTTGTTTTGTGCCATTCACACCTCAATAAAGCTTTTTTTTTTTTTTTAAGAAACTTGCTCTGATCTAGGTTCTATCTATATACACAAAAATTGGTGGATTTACTAATCATAAGAATATTAAGGGTCACCCTGAGAAAATTTGCTTGAGACCAAGTCTACAGGGCAGAAAAAATGCATGTCAGGAGAAGAGAATGTTGAAAGATCAGTAAAACAAAAACCAGGAAAATACTCATACACTGTGTTTATATAGAATAGATAATACATTTGATAGGCTGTAAGCTCATGTTTTTATTATTGAAGTTTATAGCTTAAAGAAACTCATTGCAGAGATGTAGGGGTGACCCTTTAGCAGAGATGTGGAGATGACACTTGTTCTGCCATTTAGCAATTATCCTTTATGGCGTCTTTGCTTTTTCCTGGTGTCAAAATGATAAATATTTGTCATCTCAAGTGAATAACTTTTTTTGATATGCAAAGGAATATATTGGCAAAATGAAGATGTCTAGATTTGCAGAAAATGACTGCTTTGTTTTGGAATTTGCAATAGGATTTGGTGAATAAATGGGTAAATGTTCAGGGAAGTTTAACCCTGAGATGATTCTAAACATCACACTTGATAGCAGAGCTGCTAGATTGGGTGTGTCATGTCCTCCTTGCCAAAACCAACAAGGGAAACCAATTTCAATGATTTACTGAAACACTATGGTCAGTGGCTGCCTTTGGAGAGTTCATTTAGCATGGGACAGTAAAACTTTAAAGGCAATCCATGCTTCTTCCTGACATATAGCTTCAACACCCATTTCTCTTTCAGCTAAGGATCTTTCTTCAATTTAATCCTCCTTCAGAATCTTTTAGACAGAGTTCTATACCATATTTTGCTGTTAAATCATGACAAATGACAGAATCTCTACCTTTTTTCAAGAGTCATTGTCAAATTAAACCCTCCAGTAGGTAATATACTGCTTAAATCAGTAATTTCAACTATTTATATGCATTTCAGGTTTGCCAATTACCCTTCCAAGCTGTAAATTGCCTATTTTGAGAGCATAATTTGATTTTTAATGTTTGTCTTAACAGCCTGAGTTGTTTTGTCTTTTGATTTGTTTCACATTTTAGTAATTAATTTTGAGCTGACAATGTCTTTCCTAAAAGGAAGGTGGGATTGAAAGCCTTTTAGAGCTGTAGCAGTTCGATATTAATATAAATTTCTGTCTAGTGCCATAGACCTTAAGTAAAAAATCAGTCTCCCTCTTCTTTTCTCTTAAAAGTCATTGTTTCCATTCCAGAAGACATGCTAGCTTGAGTTTCAAATACACACTGGACAGCCTCCAGGTTTAGACACACACGAATAAGCAAAATTGGCTATAGGAAGTATATTCAAAACAGAAATAATATTTTTCAAAACATCAGTCTGAAAACAAAGGTGAAAATGTGCACTGGGTATTTTTCCTTCAATATCCTCAGATATTCACTCTCTACATTTAGCTTAATGGCCAAAACTGTATGCAGAAAATAAATCTCTCATTCCCAAACACATCTTGTAAAATTCTTCCTTATAATTATTTGGGAAGTTCAAGCACTTCTCATTTAGATCGATGATGACCATTAATTTCCTCAAGGACATTTTGAGTTGTTTCTATTGGAGCTAGCCAGTCATTTCCTCTGACACATTTTTGAAAATGAGCATAGCAATAAAATAAAAAGCAATCAAAAAATAAAAGAGGTGCAGAACAAAAACATGAATAGCAGTTGAAAGGGTGAAATAAGGGACATTCAAATAGAAGGTGAAATAAAATTGACTGCAAACTTTTCCCATTACTTATAAAATATGTGAGGGAGAGACTCCTAAATCATTTAAGAATTCTCTAATGAAGCCAAGTTGCCAAACTTCAAATAAGTTGGATTCCTAGAAAAAAAGCATTTATATGTCAAACTGGTAGGACAATAAAACATTTATTATCATTCAAGAACACAAATGTTCTCTTAGAAATGTTTTTGGGTAAGCAACTTTACCTTAACAAAGTGTGCTAATACCAAAGAAAAAATTTTGGAGTTGTAGTTTGGGAGTTGAGAGTTGAGATTTGTTGGAAGCTAACTTTTTAACCAAACTTTTAAATTTTGTGATATTTGTAGATTTACATGCAGTTATAGAGAAATCTCAGATAATTTTCTCTAGGTTTTCCCAATAATAACATCTTGCAAAACTATATTATAATTAAAAAACCGAGATATGAACATACAGCCAAGATACCAAATCTTCCATTACCAGAAGGATGCCTCCTGCTGCTCGTACATACTCATTACTACTTCCCTCCCAGACAACACACTCTCTTCAATCCCTAGTGACAATTGATTCTATATTTCTGTATCTTATAATTTTTTAGAATATTATAAAAATGGAAACATGAAGTTAGTATCTTTTAGGATTGGTCAACTTTTACTTATCATAACTGGAGATTTAGCCACTTTGTCGTCAATGGTATGTTTCTTTCCATTACTAAGTTGGATACTATGGTATGGATATACCACTATTTGTGAAAATATGCATCCATTGCAGACTTCCAGGTTCTTTTTATTATTTTTCTATCAGAATAAGCCTATTCTGAACATAGTGTATATATTTTTATGTAATCTAAATTTACATTTCTCCAGAATAAATGTGCAGGGCTGCAGTTGTAGAACTTTATGGCAATTGCATATTTAGCTTATTAAAAAAGCGGTTAAACAACCATATTTATATCAGATAAAAAAGACTGCAAGCTAAAAAGGGTAACAAGACTAAGGGATATATACAGTTAAGGTATCAATACATCAGAAAGGATAATAATCATCAATATATAAGCAACATGACAAGCAGGAAAATACATGACACTATTCTCATATCTGAAAATAGACATCGTTGGCAACACAAAACCCCAGTTTTAACATATCACTTTCATCAATGGACCAACCAGACAGAAAATCAACAAGGACTCAATAACCTTAATGAAAAATTAGACCACACGAGTTTAAAAACTTTTTGAGTACTGTATCTCCCCAAACTTCACATTCTGTCCAAGTTCACACGGAACATTCTCCAGATAGACCACATGGTGTACCATAAAACAAATGTTAATAAATTCATGAAATCTTATCAAATATCTCTCTGATCACAGAGATATCAGCACATATTATTTGCACTTATATAGCTAATTTGCACTTATGTAGCATGACATAGGTAGATCATAGACATCTTTTGTGATGATAAAATTATTTCATAACTGGGGAGGAATAGGAAAATTCCTGACCTGGTTTATAGGGCTAACTTTTAATTAGAATTCTATTTATATATATCTTGGGATATCTGGTTTCCCACTAATGTGTAAATTTCTTTTGTTAATGTCAATGCAAAAATTTCTGCTCATGCTATATCATCTCTTCTACTTCCTTATTATAAATCCACATTCCAAAAGCTGGCTCTCCTCCATTTTTTCCTTTCTGTACACTCCTACATCACTTTCATAAGATAGACACATTATTCATTTCAAACTATTTCAAATACTTCAAACAAATAGTTTTTGGAAGATAATTGCCATGGATTAAATATTTGTGCCCCCCATAATTCATATGTTGAAATCTTCAGTGTGTTATTTATTGAAAGTGAGGCCTGGGTGGGGTGTGTGTGATTAGGTCATGAATAGAACTAATACCCTTATAAAAGCTGTCCCCCCAAAAAACCCTACCTCTTTCTTGATGTGGGTTACAGTGTTAAAGATATAGGGACCTTGCCCAACACTGAATTTTTCAGCATTATAATCTTGAGCTTCCCAGTTTCTATAACTCTAAGGAATAAGTGTTTGCTGCTTATAAGACACTTGATCTGTGGTAATGTGCTAGAGCAATTAGGCTAAAGCAAATTATGGCAGCAGATTTGAACTTGCTACTTTCTAAATGCCTTTTTCCCCTACATTTAGCAATTCATTAAATTCTAATTTTTTAAAGGAAAACAAGATAATGTCATGACTCAACCCATCAACATTGCAGAAGGCAAAAGGTCCTTGCCCCAAACACAGCACTCACTGATTATTCTCAGCATATGGAGAATTGTCTATATGGCCTGTGTTC
This sequence comes from Condylura cristata, assembly GCF_000260355.1. Taxonomy (NCBI): domain Eukaryota; kingdom Metazoa; phylum Chordata; class Mammalia; order Eulipotyphla; family Talpidae; genus Condylura; species Condylura cristata. The sequence continues at coordinate 15,688,089 of NW_004567113.1, forward strand.
TCACAATACTTAGATGTAACAAGAACATAAGACTTCAATTTAAGTATGTGTCTTTAGCCTATATTTCATATATATCAGAAGGAAGACTCATCTTTCGTGTTCTGTAAGGCTTCGCTTTCTTATTTTGTTAGAAAAAGAGATTTTTAACTCAACAAAAAAGTATACCTACCACTGAATTAATAATTTCTCTAGAGTAAATGAAATCTACATCCAAATCTCAAATTTTCATCCTTATTTTTATGAGCAGAGAAAGAGAGCCTGTCACCACTAACTTTTACCTAAACAGGAGTATCAGAATGTTCCTTTCTGGTTGAAAATTTGGATTTCTGAACTGTATTCCTCCCTCAGCACTCACCCTCCAACACAGAACATGCCTGACATCAGACCCTTACTCCTGAGTCTTTCCCCACCTCTTTCACCTGACAGCCTTCTCGACAACAGACATCTTATCAGACGTGACTGATTGCTGTAATCTGTACTCTGGGCAGCCATTAAGCAAATTACCTGAATCATTGCAAGGATTAGTCTCATTAACACATGATTAGCATCAAATTAAAATAATGAGTGTTTAACTTCTGATGTCTTCCAGTTGTTTGAACAGCTTGATCAGCCACACCAGGCTGGCAGGGAGGTGGGGGTGTCAAAGAGCCACAGAAAAAAAGGGGGGCTGCACTATGTAAGACATAGTACAAATAGCCAGTGAATGAAGTAAGATCAGACTCAAACTGTTTGGTTGAAGCGTTTTTTTTTTTTTTTTTCCTGAACAACAGAGGTGCTGGGTCCAAACCACCAAATGTGGCTCTCTCTCTCTTTCTCTCTCTCTCTCTCACTCTTGCTCTCTCTCATTGGCATTGTGAGCCATTCATCTGAAGCAAGTTTTACATACTAACATTGCACCAATTTAATCTCTTCCTCATCCTAGAAAACACAAAATAAAGCTTTTCTTTTCTTTTATAACATTTCATAATTTGATAACTGCAATTATCATAATTGCAGAGATTATGGTAGAATAAGGACCTGAACACAAGTCCCACTCATTTCCACTGTTTTTATTTGCACTATCTAACCAAATCTCAACACAATAGAAAGGCTTTCTGCATCAGCTTTGGAACTATGAAGAGCATCATGCAGGTAGAAAATTATAAATTTCTACCAGATCTTTCACTCAAGTGCAACATTGATGGAGACCAAGAGAACCAACTCTATTTTCCTTCCTATGGAAGACTGGGAACTAGACAGACAGGTGACAGTAGCCCTTCAACTCAAAGGATGATAAAAACTTACCTGTTTATCATATAGAGTCAAAATAACCAGATCTGCATGGCCACTGGGCTATCTGCATGAACAGATGAATGAAACAAGCAAGAAACTGTTATGATCAGTTCTGCTACCATTCCCATGGGGAAAAAAGATCAGTAAAGGAGTATAATATGAAAGGAACTAAAGGAAATCAATAACCACCACACTGCTTCTTTGACCTCATAGCTATTTGTTTCTGAAGCCAATTATGATGCAACAAATACAGGAAAATTTCTCTCCACTTCCTCTTCTGTAGTCTTAAAAAAAATAACTATCATTTAATGCAACAAATCTAGACATTTAGCCAGAGACAACACCAAAGGAATCCACAGTCAAATCTACTTCATTATTTTCTTGCCCTTGACCTATACCTTTGCAGAGCTTGTTATACCTAGAAACATGAAACCACTTTCCTTTGTCCTGTCATTTCTCTACAAATGTATTGTCCTGTGAAGATTGTATATAAACCAGAGTTCTAGGGATCCTCTTTCAGTTACCCATTTCTTGGTATTATATGCATATTACCCATTCATAAACTTGGTTTTACCTTCTGCATCTATCTTTTGTTATGTGATATCCATTGAGACCCTAAAATAAGCAGAGGATATTTCTTTCCTTATAAAACAACCTACAGATGGGAAAAGGTATGAAAATAAAACTCACTCCTGCTAATGTAACTATCTGTAGCTAGACATACATTTCTCAATTATTTGGCCCCCATAGCCCATGAAGCATAAAGACACAAAACACAGAATAAATTCAGATCAGAGTTCTTTGCCAAATGTAATGCTAAGGAAAAATGCTTAGAGTTTTGAAGTAGAAAGATTGAAATTCAAGGCTTATAAGTACATGGAAGTTGTTTTTAGACATGCTAGACTCCAAGGTAACGTCATGCAAAGTTCCTTGTCAAAAAATTATTTAGTTTATACTTAAGTAGGAAGTAAATGTAAATAACTCAGAAATAGAGCTATGCTTTAAGATCTTCAAGTATAGTACTTCCAACGTGGCATATATACTATTTGACTGATAATTAGTAGTGAACTAGGTGTGAAATGTGAGATTGTATCAACAAAGTATGATGAGGGATAAACAGAAATAAAAAGGCATTCTAAATATATCATCTGAGTTGGTATGAGTGGCAATTACTCTTTTTATTAATAATGACAGAAAGAGTGACTCAGATGCTTAAAACATTTAGGAAATTGTACTTGCTTTATATATTTTCCAAATCTCTAAGAGAAGAGGATGTTAAATGCATTTTCTACAATAGATAACAGGTGGGAAGAAACCAGGCAAACAAAATAAAATCTCTAACAAAGTAAAATAAGAATAAGAACATTAATTGTCATAATAAAAGAAAAAAAAAGAATGCACTACAGTAGAAGTGAAGCATTCAAATTGAAAAGGTTTTTGAAGACTACTTAATGGTTAAAAGGCTAAAAATTAAATAGCATAGATGTTCCAGAAAAATTTTTTAAATGGCAAAACGTGTATCACATAAATAGAAGAAAGGTGTAGCAATAAAAATATAAAAGCATTCTAGATAAAACTTGGCAAAATGGTATATAAAAAAAAAAAGCCAAATAATAAGACAGCAAAACTATTATGGGAATGTTTAGCACAAATCAGCTGAGACATAAGTTTTTAATATTAAAATTTGAATCTTAGATGAATCAAATCAGCATAATATATTCAAAGGGACATTTATACTAATCATTGTCACAGATTGCAATTTAATTAAGTTACAAATTAATTTTTAAAAGTTTAAACAAAACCATCAAATCATTTCAAGATTTTTACAAGGCAGACTCTTAAATGGAAGAGACACACAATATGGTTAACACAATTCAAAAAATAATGACATATGGACAAAGCTCTATACGTAGAAAAACTACTAGTCATAAATGATTACAGTATTGTTTACAAAAGAATAGTAAGAAATGGCGAATTCAACATCAAAAGTTACACAAATAAGACACAGAAATTAGAATTTAATACTTAGTATGGCCCTAAAAAGAGATTAATATAATAAGAAAAAATGGAATTTATAATAAGGTCCAAGAGCTATTTCCTCTAAAAATCAATAGCAGACTAGAATAGCTGTGTGTGTGTATGTGTGTGTGTCTGTCTGTCTCTGTGTGTGTGAAACAGAGAGAGAGAGAAAGAGATCCAAGATCTGGATCTGGAATAATTGTTTAAAATAATCTTAAGTATGATGCAAATTTAAAAATTAAAAAGATTATTTTTAAGTAGAGAAAAGAACTGAAAATTTTGTTCAAAAGTTCACTGAAGATACTCAAACTTACTAACAATTACAGAAAATTGTCATAAAATGTCAAAATTGTTTCTTGTTGTTTTCAATTTTGAAATATTTATAAACAAATGAAATCTGATTTATTAATTTCACTTTAGAAGTGACCTTCAATAGTGTTTCTTTCCATTATTTATAATGTCAAATTTCAAAGAAGTCATTTTTAATACTATGGAATATTAGCACAATAGGGTAGTATATAGACATTAATTGATATTATAGCTGAAAGGTATGAATATATACTTATAGAATATTTTACTTTACTTAAATTTACTATATGTGCAAATAATTTATTCTATACTTAATTTACCTACTTTGTTCCATGAACTACTCTAAGCAATAAAAATATAGCAATATAAAAAGTGATTTCTTCTTTCATGGAGCATCCAATTGATTTCATTCAACAGGAAAATAATGAATATAATAGAAAGATGGACAGTGAGATAGATGCACACCTACATAGAAGACAGATAGATGTGGAATATAGAGAGAGAGCCCTATCTTTGAGGAATTATCTAAAAAATATTTCCCAATAATTTTTAATTTCTAGAAATAAGGCACACAGGAAGCAAAATTATCTATGATTTTTGTTTTTTGAAAGTAAGGACAACAGAGATAAAAAGTAGTCACTGCTAAACCTTAGCTTTCAAAACATGTTTGCAAGAGGCATTAAAGGCCAAATTTTTAATAGCAAGCTTTTCTTAGGCATCAATGGTTTTCCTTTCAAGTCCCTTCAATTCTTATTTAATATCAATAACCAGATCTAGAAAACCTGGAACCAGTAAGGTTTGTTTTTGTTTATTTATCATAAGCTAAGGAGAAGAGAGATTGCAGAATGAGTTGCATAATTAAGAAAATACTTCCCATTTCAAGCAAGGATCTGGATGAAGAAGAGAGGAAATCCAGAGCATTTAGCTATTAGTGTGGTGCCTTATTCATATTACCCCTGAGGTGAAATTACATGTGAGTACACATGTGCTTGGGTATACACCTACACATGAACAATCATGCATGATAAAAGAGACATGCACAGATAAATCTGGAAGCCCAGAGCATAACCAGCACAGGCCCTGCAACATAATTCGGAAAATATATTGAAGAGAGTCTGATGTGGAATGAAAATAAGAGCCAGGCAAATGTGCACACACCAAAGGCAGCCTCTGACTTCAGAAACATGAAAGAGGTATGAAAATGTAACACTGGTACAGAGAGTATTTGAGAGCTCATTGCCAGTAGAGATGCCATGAGCCTGTTTCAGCACAAAGTGATGGGATCCAGTGACAGCAGCTGTGGGGTAGACAGCCCAGAGCTGCCTCGCAGGGTTCACTGTGCTCTTAACTGATCTAAAAGGAAAGAACAAATATAAAAAGCAAAAGAGCTATGTCAAAAGAGAGGAGTCATGCAGAGGAGTCAACAAAAAGCCATACCAGTCTTAGACATCCCAAAACAAAGTACTAGAACTATGGAATATCATGTGGAATGATTCCTTTTCAAATAGCAAAATGTTACATACATAGTTGATGTGCTTAGGCAAAAAAATAAGAAAACTACCCATGAGCAGAAAGAAAGATGTGACAGTTTCAAATTAGAACTAACTGAATTAAGTACCAAATTCACTTAGTAGTAGTAGAAAGAAAAAAAAAATCAACTTGAAATTACTGAATTATATTTAATTGATAATATAACCTCAGTTTTCTAAAACCATTACACTTACCCCAATGTAGCAAAAATAGGGGCTCAGGAGTAAATCAAATCCAGGTACATAAGAAACAAGAAAGCTACATTTCAACATTCTGATGTTTCTAAATACATATGTTAAATATAGAGATCCTAATAACCTTAGAGGCTGTTAACTTCCTATTTCAATTGAAATTGACAAGATCCCATGAAATTAAGAAAGAATATGGGTCCTCCCTGGTGCCACAGCTGGTTAGGACACAGCACTGCAAACTGGCCACAGCCTCCTCAGTGCAAGTTCGATCCCCAGCCCTGGAGGTGACCCCGTAGCACAGCAGGCCTCTCCTGTCTATCCTGCTGCTCCCCTCAGCAGTGTACTTCTTTGATCTTCCTACTCTTCTCCCCACTCTGTCTCTCCCTGCTATACCTCAGTTCTGTATGCATAAATAAATAAATCATAAAAAAGAAATTAAGAAAGATTAATACCAGGGATCTGTGAACTGAGAAGGATTCAGGAGATTACACATGACTGGGGATAATCAAATTCCAAAAAGTCAGAAAGGAAAGGTCTTGTTACTCACCACAGATGTCAAGAGGTCATCACAGAGAAGTGTGCTTTGACTAGAGCAACCGTAACTTACATTATCCACAGATCACATTACTCACATTCCTGTCCTTATAAATCTAAAATTTAGCCTTGAAAATACAAGTATGATTTAAAGTAAGAGGAAAATTAACCATGGGCTAGGGAAAAAAAAATTCACCTATAAAAATAAGCAAAGTACAGATTCAAAATTCACATGTTGAGCATACACCCAAGAATTTTACACATGCAAAGAAACTGTAACCATAACAAGAGCAATCGATGAAATGGAACTATAAGTGACAGAGGTAATGGTACAAGTGAGGACTTTAGATAAATAGAAATTTAAAAAAAAAAAAGAAATTCTAGAATGGCAAGTAGAAATACTTGAAATGAAAAATTCATTAATTGGTTTTAGCAGTACATGACACAGAATATAAAATTGGTAAATTTATAAAAAGGATGCTAGAAATTACACAAAATGAAGAATCGAAAGAAAGAAAAAAAACCTTTAAAAGAATGGAAGCCTAATGACCTGTAAAAAATAGGAGTCAAGTCTAATATAGAAATAACATGAGTTCCAAGGTCTCCCTGGAGGCAATAGGGGTTATAGTTTAAACTGTACTATCAAGCTATCTCCAGCCACTGTGGCTGAGTTCAATACCTGGCCAGGGAGCAAGTTCCCCGACACAAAAGACCTTTCCTGCCTCGTCTGCTGCTCCCCACAACAGTGAATTTGTGACCTGCTCTCCACTCTGGTGAATTCTCTCACCTTCTGCACCTTTGTCCTACACTTTAGCTCTTGTATGCATAAATAAATAAAATTAAATCTTTTTTTGTTTGTTTTTTTAAGGAAATAATTAAAGTTCCACAAAGAGAAATGAAAGGAACAGGGGGATGAAAATTGCTTGGATGGGGTAATGGCCATATATTTTTACAAACCCACATATTAAAGTAGTTCATTTTAAATTGCAAGTAGACAGATGTATAAAAAAAACCACACTAAGGAATAGCATAGTTGAGGTGATGATAAACAAGGATGATGAAGAAATACTAACGGCAATCAGATAAAATGTACTAACTCAGTAACATAAAAAGTAAGTGTAAACAAGTAGAGTTAAAATCTTTCATTTTAAAAATAAATGTTGCTGTTCCCTCCCTGGTGGTGCAACGGGTCAAAGCATAGCACAAAGAGGTTTGGCAGCCCCTGCAGCATGAGCTTGATCCCTGACCAGGGAGGTGACTCACATGGCTTGGCAGACTTCTCCCATCTTGGCCACTGCTCCCCACAACAGTGTATTTCAGTTGATCGGCCTGTTCTGCTCCCCACTCTATCTTTGGTGAATCCTCTCACCCCACACCTCTGGCTTGTACCCCAGGTACAATAAATAAATATTTACTGAATAAATAAATAAATAAATATTGGATCTCTAGATTCAGATCCACATAAAGAAGCTTAACTAAGATGTTCTTAGTTCTCAGGATTTTACTCCATCCCAAGAATCAATTAAAAGCTGAACAGATTGAAAAAATCAGAAACTTCTTTTAGATACATATGAGATGTGAGAATGCAGCACAAAACACTGCCTCTGGGACTGGACAGGAAAATTTGGAATTCAAGACTTACCTGGGCAGAGACTGACATGTTGAAAACGTGAGGAAATGAAAGCATGTGGTTCAGGAGTAGGAAAACCTGAACGCCACTGACAATTTAGTGAGGACAGCTCTGAGAATAAAAGCTGTAGAGGGGCGTAGCATAGAGGACCTTCACACTCTGTGAGTCACATCTCAGGAGCTTTCCAGAATCTCATGGTAAATATTAAAGAAAAGTATTTTAGGCTCTGACAGAGGGAGGGGGAAAGAAAGCATCTTGAAGTACATCAGAACAGTTGATTCTTCTTAAGAAGTGTGCCCTCAGACAAAACTAATTAACAGATTATAAATGCTGACGTGTTCTCAGAGTTTAAATAATGAGAGAAATAAGTTTCCAACTCCAGCATATTTGAGTCATTTTGTTCAACAGGTCAGAAAAAGTTACTGTGAATTATTTGTAAAGTTACCAGTCCAGAAGTACACACTCACTGAAAGATGGAGACCTAATCATAAGACAAAAGAATTCCAACCCCCTTCCAACCCCTTGCTTTCAGATTACCATTATAGCAATTCTTTTTTGCCTGGCATTTCAGGTCTGGTTGTCAGTGAAAAAATTATAAGGCATACTAAATGCAAAAAAAAAAAAAAAAAATTACAAGAGGTTAAACATCACAACTAAAAATGTCAGGAATGTTGGACACATCAGAATATCAGACCAGGAATCTAAAAGAACTGTGATCACTATGCTTTAATGGATAAAGTAGACAGTATGCAAGAGCAGATAGGAAATATAAGCAGAGAGATGGAAATCCTAGGAGAGGACAAAATAAAATTCTGAAGATCAAAAACAATATAGCAGACATGAAACATTACCTTTAATGGCCTTTCTAGTAGACTGGATACAGTTGAGGAAAAAGACTTTAAACTTGAATATAAACGATAGAAAACTCCAACACTGTGAGCAAAAGAACAAGAGTCAGATGACCTCCAGACTGTGGGATAACCACAAAATATGTAATATAGAGTAAATGGGAATACCAGGAGAAGAAAAAGAGAATGAAACAGAATATCTGAAAGCATATTGACTAAGAATTTCCACAAATTAATGTCAGACATCAAATAGATCCAAGAAACATAGACCACCAGCGATGTTGCGTGAGTTCAGTCCACCAGTCTAGACAACCTCATTAGATATCCACCATGGCCAGGCTCTGGGTTGGCCACCCCAGCTGTACAGGCACCTGAATGCCACCAGCTTAACACCTGTCATCAGCCCTCATTGCAGTATATACTGCTGAGGAGTCAATTCACCACAAAAAGGGAGCACAGTGGCAGCCAGCATCCTGCTGTCATAGTTTGCTCAGTCTTGGCCCCCGCATTTATGTGTGTCTGCAATCACCCCCAGCCATCGTTTAGGCACAGGCAGCTGGACCCACCTTCAAATAGAAGTTACTAATAAATGATTCAAAACAACCAATCATTGATTTCATCCACATTAAATTTGAAAAGCAATGTTTTCAGAACATATATGAGACTTTTCCTGGAAGCATTCAATACTGGCAATAGTTTAGGAAAACTTGTGGTTCAGTTTAAAGAATTATTATTTCCTTAAAACCAACAAGGAGGTGGTCCTCCCTGGTGGTGCAGCAGGTTAAAGCACAGCACTGAGAAGCTAAAGTCACTTCCACATGAGTTCGATTCCCACCTGCCCCGGAGGAGACCACATGGTGTGGCAGACCTCTCCTGACTCGCCCGCTGCTCCCCTCAGCAGTGTACTTCGTCGATCTGCCTGTTCTGTTCCCAATCTATGTGACAGCTAACACATAGTCTAGTCAATGATGCAACACTGTGAATGGCTTTCTATGATTTAACCCTTATCAATTATAGATCATAATTTGTTTTGTCTTCCTGAGAGCCAAAAATAAGCCTGATTAAATAATACATCTGTACATTGTAAACCCTCTTCATCCTAAGCCATATTTAAGTTAAACAAATATTATTCTATATCTTTTGAGCTTAAAGTATTTCAAGATGATGATTCCATTTTGCTTAAGAAATAAGAGCAACATGATGAGAGTAAACTGTACAATGTTAACTCTGGCTCTGGTTTCTTTCACATCATTCTTTTTTGGGAGTATTGCTATTCTGTTAGTCAAAATTTTAAGACTATAAATTTCTAAAGATTAACATCCATAGTCATTTTACCATTTATTCAAAAACAATTCTAATTAGATTTTTTGAGATCAACAGGAATTGTGCAAAGAATTTGATGACTTATGTATCCACTAAAATTGGAAAAATTGCAAAAAAAATTTTGTAATATGGACAGACTGTGGCCAGTTTTTTTTTTTAAATGGGCAGAGCTACAGTCATATGCATACTGTAGACAAAACATTGAAATTACCATAACATAAAAATTATATTAAATAAAGACCAGAAACAATCTCTAAACCATAGACAAGATATTTTTAGGTAAGATATTTTGTCATTCTATTAATTACCATTGGAGTGATCAATCACAAAAATTTAATGTAAGACCAAATTTAGATTTAAAAGTAACTGAAAACTAACACATAATGAACACTTTGTCCAGCCCCTGCCTCCCCCTCCCAAAAAAAATACAGTTGTGCTTTGGTTCTGAAAGGTATTCAAGCTCAATGAATATTTATCAATGATTTCTATGTGCCAGGGATTACATTAAATACAAACTATACAAAGATTAACTAATGTCTTTGAGCTAGGGAATCATGTAGATTATATAAAGTATTGTTTTGGGATTGTTTTTGCTTAATTGTGGGTTGTGAGAAAATTTCTTATATCTAGTGATATCTATTCAAATTTTTGACAGGTGAGTGTCAAATAAAGAAATAATAAGAATTCTAGAGTAAAGGTATTATGAACAAACATATTGGTAAAATTGCCCATCATATTTAATTTCATTGGACTACTACTAACTTGCCTTCTGTGTGCCAGATCCTATATTAGGCAGTAAGACTGTAATGATGAATAGAATACAAATTAACTCATCACTGTAATTTTTAAAAATTGTTCTAGTAAAAATTCAGCCCTGAGGAAAGAGAAGGAATTGTGACTCAGTACAAATTTTTTAATGCCATTTTTTCAAGTCTGATGTTGATATTACAGCATCAACATTAATTATTTAGTATTTTTATAATTAATTACTAAAAATAATTAATTCTCTACAAAAACTGAAGCGATTTTTATATTAGATCTTCTCAATTATTGATTGCATCTACTGTTATTACAGAAATCAGCAAGTTCTATAATAACCAATTTGGCAAAAGAATATAAGTATGAATAGTGGGCAATGATTGGTAATAAAAATTGGAATAGTAAGTATTTGTGAGATAAATAGGAAAATTGAAAATTTTCACATTTAACTAATGCATATTTACAAATCATATATTGATATGCATGAATCAGTTGGGAACTTGCCACTTATTTATCTTCAAGGTAGTAAATGTTTGTGAGTTTTGTAATTTCAAAATAAGACTGGTATAGAAAATTTATGAGCTCTTATTTATAATAACTATTTCACTATACTTTCTTAGGGTTTTTTTTTTTTTTTTTGGATGATGCCAACTCTGTTCTATATAGTTCAGATTTGGAGAAAGAAGGTAAACAGTGGGGAAAAAAAAAACAACAGCTTCTGAATAGCAGTGTATATGTTGATATGGGTGCCTCATTAAGGTAAGTATATCACATTCAAGAGATGACTATTAAAAATTAAATTGAGGGCCCTCCCTGGTGGCGCAGCGGGTTAAAGCACAGCACTGAGAAGCTAAAGCCGCTTCCGCATGAGTTCGATCCCCGCCTGCCCCGGAGGTGACCACATGGCCCGGCAGACCTCGCCTGGCACGCCCGCTGCTCCCCTCAGTAGTGGGCTTCGTCCATCTGCCTGTTCTGCTCCCCACTCTGTCTCTGGTGAAGCCTCTCGCCTCCCCTGAGCCTCTGGCCTGTGCCCCAGTTCTGTATGTACAAATAAATGAATCTTTAAAAAAAAAATTAAATTAATTTCAGATTTTGTCAAACTAAATGAAAGGCAGCATTAAGGAACCTAGATACTTGAAGCCACCAGAAGAGAATCTCCTCTTAGCAGAGACCTTAGTAGAGACCTCTAGCTCTGAGGATACATATAGCAAATGACTGCAGTAAGCAAGGAGAAGTGTCCTGTGTGGTGCTGCTCTAATAAATACTCATGGAAAAGAAAATACTAAAACTAGAGCAGTAAGCTTTCTTGTCACCACTTGAGTTTTGATATGTCTTCATTGTCTGAAATGTATATGCTGCAAATTCAGAGAACTGTGTCTGAAAAAGAAATGTGACTTGTCATCTGCCCACTCCCTGTCTTATCCAGAACAGCATAGATTATCACATCATTTGCCTTATCAGTCCTTCATCTTCTCTTCATTATCTCTTTTGAATACAAATGTCATATATTATGTGCCTATATTAAATTTCAACCTGAAAAAAATTTCAGTGTTTACTAGGCTAGCAGGTAAATGAGACTTCTGTGCTTTAGCTAGAGAAGAGATGTGATGTCATTCCATAAATTGCAATCTGAGGTTACTTATGGACAAGGTCTTTTTATTACCATTATTGCTTCTGATTTACTGACTCTGTAAAAGCATAACATTTATCACCCAGAGGAAACTTCCCTTGCTGATTAGAAAACTGCAGAAATATTGTATAAAAACATTCCCTCCAAATATTTGAAATTATACTTAAAATTTGGCTTTGCTCTGAAGAATTCTAGAGTATCATGATGAAACCAATATGATATGAGTCAACAGAAAACCTACTTAAAAGGATTCAAGAACCTGAAGTTAATGGTAATTATAATACATTGTGTGTGTGTGTGTGTGTATATATATATATATATCTACCTATATCTATCTGTCTATATATATATTATAATGATGCTTTCATTACTATAAGAACAGGACAATCTCAACTCTAACAGAGATACTTTGTCTACTGTTCAGGTCATCCAATATACCCTAATGTTGCTTAATCAATGTATCTTTTGTATAAATTGGTGAAGCAGATGCTGCTTAAACCAAAACTAACTTGGCAGAGAAAAGAAATCTGAAAATGCTGTGATGAACATACCCATTTTATAAAGGCCAGCAGATCTATGGAATTTAAAATGGAGTTTAAAATAATTTAGTTCAAGCTGTGCATTTAACTAAATAAAAAAGTTTTGAGGGCCAGAGAAATTAAGTAATTAGTCCAAAGACATATGTCACATAAACTGAAATCAATCAGGAAACTCTAGAATTAATAAAAACCCTTGTGATTTAGCATATTATTTACTCTTTAACTTCACATGATTACCTAATAATGAATATAGGTTCTGAATATTTCAACATATGTATGGAATCCTTTATTAGCTTAAAACCATTTTCTTAGACATTAAAAACATGACGTAATCAACTATAAGATGGAAAAGTACAAATAGTTACAAGCCAAAAAGACAAGTTAAATTTTTCATTTCAGAAGCAAGGTTCAGTCCAGATCTGAAGGATTCTTGGGTTTAATGGAAAAACTGACAATTTCAACACACTTTCTGTGTTTTGTTCTACTTAGTCTAGAATTTTCCAAATCTGGCTCTGATTAAAGGAGGTGTATAGTGAGCTATCTTGAGAACTCATTGCAGAAATGAAAAACGTAACTCTCTTTCTCCAGATTCAGTTTTTAATGTTAAAGCAAATAAAATTTCCAATTATAAGTAAAAGCAGGATCTAGTAAATAACTACACTGCAGGTTTTTTTGCACAAATTTCTCTTGTGATAGAGAAAAGCAAATAATGATGAGACATCTTATTTGCAAATTTTGCCAAGTTATGGTAACAATTCCAAAACATATATGGAAATAAAATTATTCCACAAAAGAATGAAACCTACTGTATGTGTTGCATTCTCCTTCCTTCTTTCATTAAAAGACAGAAAATTGCTTCATTTCTATCTCTTGGTGTCTCCCATTCTCCACCATCCTTCCCATCTGTTTCCTAAAATTTAAAATATTTCAGAACTTCACTAAAAATTTTGTCAACCAACCCTCCTTGGTGGTACTGCGGGCTAAAGCTCAACACTGCAAGTGAGCCACATTCGCTTCAGTGCGAGTTGGATCCCCAGATTGCCCCGGAGGTGACCCACATGGAGTAGACCTCTCCTGACCTGCCTGCTCCCTTCAGCAGTGTGTTTCAATACATCTGCTGGTCCTGCTTCCCACTCTGTCTCTGGTGAATCCTCTCAACACCCCTGTACCTTTGGCCTGTACCCCAGTTCTGTATCTATAAATAAATCATTAAAAAAAATTATGTCAACCTTCAGAGAAGTATTTCTATTCATCAGGAAGGAAAATGCTTTCCACCCCCCCCAGAACCAAATACTCATTAGTTAATATATTACATTAAACATCACATTAGACAAACACAAGTTCTATCTTCATGCCCCAAATATTGAAGCTAGATGCTGGCACCTGCCAGAAATTTGCTGAATGGTAATCAGGAGGGTTAAGAAAAGTAAAAAAACATAAATTAATTTGAGAGGACTTGAAAAACTTAAGTTTCTGATGTGTGATGTTTTTATATAATTTGTGCAAGACAGAGTCCTGATTTTAAGTTATAATAGGCCAAGTGCTAAGTGCTAATATCATTCAGGCTGTTCAAATACTCAATTTGCATTTAAAAAATGTATTCAGAATAAATTGAGTGCTTATTAGTGATATTATTTAAGTTCTGTTGAGTAACTCACACTTACTCCTACAAATATGTGTAATTCAGTATGTTTTATTCTTTTAAAAATAGTGTGTCTTTAGTTTGGCAGTGTTCTTAATATAATTACTCAACATAGGCAAAAAGTGGAAACCATCCAAGTATGTAAGTATTTATGTTTGCATTTATTGTTAAGTATATAAATGAAAATCTATTATACACAGTTTTCTGAAGTTTTATTTTTAGCTTAACATTACATCTTAAATATAATTTTAATCAATCACATAACTTACACCATTATTTTTAGGTCTGCATAGTATTCATTGTATGAACATGCCACAATTTCTATAATCATGAACATTCCACTTGTTTCCAGTTTCTCTATTTAACTCATGGCTGTAATGACTATTCCTCTACTTACACCTTCTGAATGTATCCAATTACCAGTAGACTACATTTCTAAAGTAGAATTCTTAGACTGAAGGATCTGTATATTTAAGGGCTTTTTAAATTTCAAGATGGTCACATCCATTCCAAAAAGATTGTCTCAATTTATAGTCTCACTAATAGTATATGAGAATCTGACTTCTCACACGCTGTTTTTTTTTTCATTTTTTCCCTCAAATTTATGATCTCTCTCATGTGATAGATTTCAACTGGCAAGCCATTAATGGCTTATCTTGTATTCACTTAATCATAGTAGTACAGACCATCTTTTTATTTTTTTAAAAATGATTTATATTTATTTTTTCATTTACCTACGCATATATTTCATTTATTTATGCCAGAGATTGGGGGGTGAGAGGGACAAAGTAGGGAGAGGGACAAAGTAGAGAGCAAGACAGGTGAATCTATTTAAATATACTGCTGAGTAGAGCAGTGGGTAAGACAGGAGAGGTCTGTTGGGTACTGTGGGTCAGCTCCCTGGCTGAGGATCAGGGATCAAACACAGCTCCAGTGGCTGGTGATAGCTTGACAGTACAGAGATTTTAACCCCAGAATCACCAAGGAAAAATCATCTTTGTATATGTTGATAAGGTGTTTGTACTTCCTTTTCTGCAAGCTATCTAATCAAGTTCTTTCCTACGTTTTCCTAACAAAAAATATAACCTAAAAGAAGGAAGAAATTCTCTAGAAAGTTAACTAACATCTATTTAGTGGATGTCCCAGTTTGGTGCTCTATATCCAAGAGCTGACTGAAATTTTACAAAATTCCAGAAAGAAATATGTGGGAATTTGTAATTACTTATTTGTCCAGTTGGATATGAAAATTCCATATATGAAATATGGCTCTGAGAGGAAGGAAGGAATCCCTGGAGAAGAAGAAGGAGAGGAAAGTGGAGAAAGAGAATCAGAAGAGTAAGGAAGAGTGAAGAAAACACAAGAGAAAGAAAAAGAAAGGAGAAAAGGGAATTTAGGGAAAAGGGAGAGGTACTTGGAGAAGAGAAAAGTAGAGAAGGAAAAAATTAGATTGACATGTGAACTAATTTCTGTCCCACAGATAGTGTCATAACTAATGCAGCAAATTAATTTACAGTTTTTTCTCTGAATTTTGCTATAGATAGAAATATTGGGATTTTAGTAAACAGTCAGCACACACATCCACTTATTATAATGAACAAGTAGGTACATTTTAGATCTCTTAAAGTAGCTCAATATAATACTTTTAAGCAGATTCCTTTTGTATTCTTATATTCAAGCACTTATAGGTGGTGTGGAAGAACAACTGTATTAAATTGCACTCTGGCAGAACAGTGCACTTGGAAGAGCCCAGGGCATTATCAAAATCAGTGTGACCACATTTTGAATTAAAGTTAGAACTTAATCATTTTTATATAACTTACAGAGCTTACCAAGTTTTGTAAAATTCCAATAATTGAATTCTTCATCCTTTATTTAATGGCTGTTTTGATTTAATTGCTGTTTTTAGTTTTCTGTTTTATAAGCACCATGACAGAAGCAGCAGCAGCATGTGGTCTACACTTGATCCACCTGTGCTTTGCAAAGCCAAGACTATTCCAAGAACAATGCATCCCTGAAAGAACAAAAATAACTGGTTATTAGGTTGTAACTGCAAAAGAAAAAATGATAAATCTTGAGAAGGAAAATTGAGTTAAGAGACCAAAAAGAAAATATTTAATTGGAAAAAATTTTTAAAAAATTTTAAACATTCATTTAACAAAAAAGATCCAAAGATTTAAATTGTAAATTTCTGTTAAATCAATGCATAGAGTACACAATTTTTTTTGTGATAAATTAATGTTGGTAAGATCTAGAAAATTACTAAGAAATTCCAAAGCCTCCCTGAAAAAATTAAAAATCACAATCATATAAGTGATGACAAGGGCAGGTGACTTTCCCAGTAAAATATTTTATTTTTCAGACATCTCTTCAGCATTTTACAAGCAGACTATTAAATTCAGTAACAAAGAATATTGTGGTAAGTTCACACATCAGCGTGTTAGCTGACTGTTCTGGCTCTTCTTAAAATATAAAATCTTTTTGCAATAAGTTGAAATGAAAGTGTTTTTTTCCATCTCCAACTAGCATCGGCTTCTTTGTGTACCATGGAAAGGTCGCGTAGCCATGCTTTCGTCTATAAACCTGTCAACATGTGCCAAATATGTGTTTCTGCAATATGAGATGATTAAACAGGAATTTCTATTTGAGCAGATGTTAGAGGTTAGTAGCATAACAGAACTGTATCAGGACAAATTAAAAGAGGAAAGGCACAAAAAATTGTGGTTGCAAGACATTTCGTAATTTATGCATTCGCATCTTCTCTTCCTATACCTATACAAAGCACTACACCTATTTTATTTAAACAAAGCCTTTAATCAATCAGCTCATAAAAACAAATCACCTCCTTAAAAACTGAATCATTCTCTTTGTCAGTAATAGCTGCTTACTGAAGCTCTACTTTATGAAAAAAAAAAAAAAATCATTGGAGATAAGCAACGTAGATGTGTCATCAAAGGAAACCCATGACTCAACACTGACCTTTGAGTTTCATAGACTCAAACCAAATAATTTAGAAGGTTAGTATGTATGTATCAAAACATAATGGTTATCAGATATTTGCTTTGATTGTTCCACTCCTCCTGTAAGAGAGCAAGACCCTGAGGAGGAAGTTGAAGCTCTATTGTTATTCTTTTCCCCTAACTTACTAAACAGATACATGACCTCAGGAAAATCATTTTACCTACTTAGGACTTGACTTCAGCTTTGTGTGTGTGTGTGTGTAGAAGAGCTAGAGGTAGACCAGGGTTGTAGAAATGAGAGGATTCACCAGAGGCAGAGTGATCTAGTGAGAAGAAGAGGCAGATCTACTGAAATACACTGCTAAGGGGAGCAGTGAGCGAAGAAAGCAAAGTCTGCTGCACCATGTGGTTCAGTTCCCTGGCTGGGGGTCAAACTCAGGCCATAGCAGTGATAGCACTGATATTTAACCTCTAGGCAACCACAGAGGCCCCTGCTTCTTTAAATTACAGGAATTTAACAAAGTATTGTTTCCCCAAATGCATTTCATGCAGTGTTCTGAAAATAAATGTTTGATGAAGTAAACATCTTTGACAATATGCAATACATGCCAACATAATAAGAATTCAGAAAAGTTATTCAAGGAAAGAGAACATTGCTATGTCACTGTCCTCGCACTTATTTGTCTATAGTTTTGTTTTTTTTTTCTAAGAAACAATCATTCTAAAAAAATACACTTTAATTAAAATTTCTGATTTAAAAGTATTTAGTGTTTCTCTTTTTTAAAGTACTGTGACAGAAACAACAGCATTATGAAAAAGCATACTCATGCCATTTGCAGCAACATGGATGGAGCTGGAAAAATAAGCCAGAAAGAAAAAGATAAATATCAGAAGGTTTCACTTATAGGAAGAATGCAGGTGAAGCAAATAATATCTTCTTTGGAAAGATGTCTCTTTGGTTCTTTTGATTATTTTTGTTTTGTTTTGTTTTGTTTTGTAGATTCTTATGAGTGTTTGTATAACTTTGATAGCAGTCCATTTTCAGATATGTGGTATGAAAATATTTTCTCCCATTCAGTAGGTGTCTTTTCATTTTAGTTATTGTTTCTTTCATTGTACAAAAGCTTTTTCGTTTAGCTGATGTAGTTAATGTTGTTTATGTTTTCTTTGCTACTGAGGGCGAGTCCCTAAAGGCATCCCTAATGCTTATGTCATTAAATGTTTTCCCTATGTTTTCATCTATGTATTTTATGGTTTCAGCTCTTCCATCCACGTCTTCTGTCCATTTTGAATTGATTTTTATGAATGGTGTGAGACTGGTTCAGCTTCATTCTTTGCACACAATTGTCCCGTTCTCCCACCACCATTAATTGAAGAGGCTATCCTTAATCAGTGTATGTTTTTGGCTCCTTTGTCATAATACAGAGGAGGTATGAAAAAGATAAAAGAACAAAAGAGAAGGAAGCACATCGGTGGTAGAATATGGGTGAGTCGGTGGTTGGGTGCGCTGTGGTGGTAATACCTGATGGTATGGTGGGAATACCCGATATTATCTCAGTTTAAAAGAAATAAATTGAAAAAGTAAAATGATCAAGAGATCATATATATATAATTCAAATAATTTACATCAGAATTAAATCTAAGCATACATTCCCCATTTTAAAAAATTCAAAATTTGAGGTTTTCTACATTACATACTGAGAAGAGCTCAGTAGATGACCTGAGCCTAAACATGTATTTACCTGAATTTGCATGAGGCATATATATATACTTATATTTAGTAATTTTTAATAACAAAATGCATTTTAATATTCTACTTTTCATAGCAACAAACTGAAGAAATTTTTTGCTGTTCTGAAGTCAAACATTAAATTTTACAATAAGATGTTTTTCTAAAGAAAAATTCACTAGATATTAAATTTTTCAAATCCTTCTTATATGCTTACCTATAGCATGCCTTCTGTGAATCTATTGTTGGTACATGAATCAAGAATCCCCACTAGACATTTATGCTACTGATTCTTAATTAGAGGGCATAGATTCCATTGAGAAGAGATCTCTGGGTGCTAAAAGCTAATCAAATAATCTCAGAAAGTCCCTCTGACTGCCATTTAACACTTAGTCATGTGTTAACCATAAATTAAGCATTCAGTCTCTAGCAGGCTTAGAGTAGTTTGGAGGTGGAGGATTGATATTTACAATTTTCACCTGGTACCACGCAGCTTAGCCCACTTACAGAAAATGAAAGCTTAAATGATTGACACTTAAATGTGTCACTTAATGTAAATTTATATTGGTCTTTCAGACACCTGCTGATTCTAAGTGTCTTTATTTTCATTTAACATTATTCACTCAAACCTTTCTTCCTCAGGAATCAAAAATCAAAACTATCCTATCCATGCTTCCTTTCTGTTCGAGGTTAAAACACTCAACCATGCTAAAGTAATAATGAACAGAGAGGTTTCATAATCACAGGCTAAGAGTTAAACTCTTAATCCAGATGCATCATGGCAGGTTGGTTGCCTCTTTGAGCATTACTCAGGAGATAATTATTTTTTCCCATGCCCTGACACAGTTTCATATTTAAGTTCTTTCAGACCTCCTTATTTTTAGGATAGCTGCACTGAAGCAGGAAGTTTCCCAAATCTGCTTAGATTCTGCTACTTTCTCAGGCCTGCTGCTTGGGGGAGTTTGTTGCTTGGATTCTGCTGCCTGCTGCAACAGAAAATCCCTGCAATGTGTTGCTTGTCCACACTAGTAGCTCTGGCTACCTTGGTCCCCTCCCAAACAATAAAGAATGCTTATGCTGTGATGGGTGAGATGACAAGCTTCACCATACAACCTGTGTAAAACCATACCATTCCTGTAATTCGAGGCTCAGCCTTTTGGGACTGATCTCACTGAGCCCTCCAGCGGGACAAGTAAATCTCTCTCCACGTCTCTGCCATCTGATTTCTCCAGGAAACTGATGTAACACATTCCAGTAACTTTGCTGTTTGCTGGTGAATGAACTTTTTTTTAAACTGCATAAGATACATGTATATGTTCTTTTGTTGAGAATAAGAAAACTTAAGGCATATTAGGATCACTAAGCAAAATCACTGTTGAAAGGTACAAAGCTCAGCTTTTATGAACAACTTAACTACCACTCCAAGCTAATAGCATATAAGTCCTCTCTCAACCCATATCACCATTCTTGTACTCATTGATTCTACACAAATGTTAATATCACATTGCTTAAGTGTCCTTTTCTTTGTTCTCACTCTAGGTTTGGGACTTTACTGCTCCTGCCTGGACTACAGCCACAGGAGCATCAGAGTTTGATCCCCAGCCAGGCAGGTGACCCACATGGTGCGGCAGACCTCTCCTGACCCACCCATTGCTCCCCTCAGCAGGTATGTCAGTCAATCTGCCTGTTCTGCTCCCCATTCTGTCTCTGGTAAATCCTCTCACCCACTCTACCTCTGGCCTGCACCCCAGTTCTTGTATCATAAATAAATAAAACTTAAAAAAATAATAAAATAAAGCAAGATCAATTTATTCTTCAAACTGATGTTTCATCATGTCACGCTTGTACTCAGGTTAAAGCTTCTTGATTAAGACACATTGTGGGAGCTTATATTTAGGAAATAATCTCAAAGTTAGACATGAGCATCAGTCAATTCTGCTTTTTCCTACTACTATTCTAAGTTGTTACCCCCCTTTAACTGCTGGATTATGTGCAGATATGCTAATAGACTGGATAAAATGTCTATCTCTGACCCTTAGACAAAGCAGATTATTTTTTTCACCTCTACTCCTAAAGCAGCAGGAAATTGGAAGTCACCAGGTATAAATAAGATCAAAGCTTGGCCTTTATAGACTTAACCTTCATTGACTCCAATAACTTCCAACCTTTCTATTACTGAAGAAAAGATGTTACTCTACCTGTTCATTGATTACTCTTCCTTGGATTATAAATCACATACCGTTAAGTAACATGCTTTGTTAGTTATCCCCACACCTTTTTCTGTTTCTCCTCCCTCTCTTTCTAATGGTTTCATCCCATTTTACAGACCCACTAAATTGTATCCCATCCTTAAAGTGTCTTTCCTTTTATTGATTTTCTGTCTTTTCTTTTGCAGATAGGATTAAGACTCCTATAATGGCAGCAAGCCCAGGACAGGTTCTCTATGGATTCAGGCAGGTAGACAAAGGATCCCCCAATAGTTTTTTTTCAGGATTTAATGCTTTTCCTATGCCAATTGTTGTGGGCCAGCCCACAGGCTGGCAAGGCAAAGAGGACAAGGGTTGGATAACTGGCATGCCTCCCAGCTCCCAGGGAATCTCTATGTTCTCTGGGCATTCCGTATTTTTTTTTTTTTTCTGGAATTTGTCTGGCATTCTCTCTTAGCCATCCTCCCGTGGCTGTCATTCATAGTTGTCCCACAAGTGTAGCTGTTTCTGTCTGAGTGATACCATTTGTATATGCTCAGCTTCTAGGCTCAGGTGTGCTCATGTACACACGCCTACACCATACTCCAGGTGTCCACAGAGGCATGCATGTCCCTCACCCACGTTCCCAAGAACCTTCAGTGTTAACACCATCAAAGCTACAGGTGGTAGCCACAGAGGCCAGTTCACTTACCCCACAACTCCATTGCTTATTTGACATTTGTCTCTGAGCCACAGGAATCTGGTTTCTGCTCTCCTGTAGTTACTGCACTGGAAAAAGGATTTGGAAAAGGGTCATCAGTGGAAGACAGACTTAGAAAATACCTGCCATCCATGCACACACATATAATGATCCTTACCTCCTGCTACTCATGTTCTTGAATCACACTCTTCCCTTGAGGCTGACATTCTTCTACATAAATCAGTCCTGCAAATTGCACTTCCAGAACTGGGTTTCAGAAGATTGTGATTTCTGTTTTGCTAGCAGACTATAGACTATTGGTTTTCATGAGCTGATACATTAAGTGGGAATGTGAGAAAACCCCACATCTTGGTTGCAAACTTACAAGAACCCATGAAGATCCAAATAACATTTTCATTCTAAGCACCAAACTTATGTGCCTAAATCTCACTTTATAGATACATCCACTTCGAAATCAGTATGTACAGAATAAAATGCATTATCATCTCCTGGAAATCTCTCTTCCTTAGGAATAATAACTAAATAGTCATCAAATGTTTGACAAATCTGTTCTTGGATCCAAATAGCTCAACATGCCAATTACCTCTGTCTTAACTGTGGCCCACATTGCTTCTTATCTGAATTATTTCAATTGTTTTGACCAAATTCCTGCTTTCATAAAAACCCAAACAATATCATTCTATGGAAGCATTCTACAACGTTATCTAAAAAATAAATGTTATAATATTACATACTATATTCTTCAATTACTTCAAGAGGTTATGGCAAAAGAATAGATCTTTTAAAATGTCTTCTTGTCTAGTCTCCAATTTTATCTTTTCCAATCATTCTCCTTCCTCTACTTTTTTATTCATGCCCTGTACATCATCAAAATATTTATCTTTGTGTCTGGATAATGCTAGATGCACAGTTCTCTTTGCTTTTAATTCCACTGTCCCTATCCTCAGTTACTGGAAAAACTCCTTGACAAACAAACTCTGCTATTGTTTTTATTCAGTTTATATATGTGCAGATAAACTTCTACAGGCTACATGTGGACTGGATTCTAGAGGAACTAATAATGTAAGGGGCCATGTGAAAAAAAATTAAATCCATGACAATACTAGTTCCAGAGTTCTAGAGAAATAAAAGAGAAATGTCTCTTTTTACTAGAAGTCAAAACAACAATGAGATATCAATTCACATCCATCAGAATGGCTATTCTTCAAAATAAAAGAAACAGCAGAGAATTTGGAGAGAAGGGAATCCTTGTAACTGTTTGTAGGAATATAAATTGATACAACCATTATGGAAAGAAATAGAGTTTCCTCAAAAACTTAAAATTAGAAATCCCATATAATCTAATTATCACATTTCTGGGTATTTACTCAAAATATTCAACAACATTAATTTGAAGAGATCTCTGTGTCCTCATGTTTATTGCAGCATTGTTTACAATGGTCTGTAGAACCAAAATCAACCTAATTGCCAATTAACGATGATTGATAAAGAAGATCTAATATACATACATGATAGAATATTACTCATCTATAAAAAGTACGAAATCCTGCCGTTCCCAACACATGTATGGACCTAGAGAGTAATATGTTTTGTGAAATAAGTCAGAAGGAGAAACAATATTGTCTTTCTCCTGACTTGTAGAACAGTGTTTCATATAGACACTATGATTTCACTCAGATGTAATATATAGTAAACAAACAAATGGAACAGCTAAATAAAAAAATAATTTTTAGACTATAAGATCACTAGTAGTTACCAGAAGGTAAAGGAAAAAGGGAGCGGATAAACTAGTAAGAAGGGCTGATTGTGTGGTGAAAGGTAGAACTGTACTGTAGTGATCACCTTAATGTAGTTACATGCTTTTGTTGATTTTTTAATGATGCACACCTGAAACATATGTAATGTGACAATACAATGATTTTTTTTAAAGATTTATTTATTTATACATACAGAACTGGGGTACAGGCCAGAGGTGCAGGGGCGGTGAGAGGCTTCACCAGAGACAGAGTGGGGAGCAGAACAGGCAGATGGACGAAGTACACTGCTGAGGGGAGCAGTGGGCGGGTCAGGAGAGGTCTGCCACACCATGTGGTCACCTCCGGGGCAGGCGGTAATTGAACTCATGCAGAAGTGGTTTTAGATTCTCAGTGCAGTGCTTTAACCCGCTGCGCCACCAGGGAGGGCCAATGATGTTTTAATAAATTAATTAAATATTAAAAAATAAGATATGAATAAGTAGACTAACTTACATATTATAAGAAGCTTGGTAATTAGATGTTTTTTATCTGTCTCTTCTATTTTCCAAGAATTAAACATTCATTATGTACTATAGCCTCCTTTAACTGACTGCTTCCACTATTCTATTTTGTAATGTCAAGTGGTCAACTTTTGTTGAGTTACTGTATTGTTTATTTGATTGTGAGCTTTTGGAAGTTGGGACTAAATCTGAGTCATTCATATAGCTCCAGTGACCAGCATTGTATTAGCATATTCAATAAATGCTTCTTTTATTTAAAGCAAGGTTTACTGACATGTAATTTATATATTACAATGAAATTTACATACAATAAAATGCATGTAATTTAACTATTCGACTCAATGAGTTTAATAGTTGCTTCTTGATTAAATTAATATTGTAATCTTTTGTTAGCTGTGATTTCATAGACCATATTCTTTGCATCAAAGAGTAAGCTGTTTGTGCATTATAGGGGCTCAATAAATAGACAGTTAATAAATGAACCAGTCCACAAAAATGCTTTCATATTATCACCTCATTGCTCACAAAGAGAAATAATAAAATCTATATATAAAGTAACAAATGCAAGCACTGTTGCAGTATACTGAATGTATCTTTAATAATTTCCCTATGTTGCAAATTCTAGATTGGTTAAAATTATTTTGAAATTAAAATTGAATTCCATTGCAATAATTTTATGTGGTAATTTGTTTTACACTACTTCGTCATCAAACTATCACTTACTTTCTACAAACCATAACTTTGGAAATTATTCACAAGTAGATAATTACCTGTGCCAAAATATCACCTACAAAAATTTGGATGGGGGTTTTGTTTATCAGTATGCCAATTAATTACCTCAGAAGGACTGGTTGGCTCTGGATCAAGTAAAGTCCCATTGATATGCAAAGTTCATGGTAGAGAGAAGACAGAAAAAATAAATAAATAAAAGACATATAAATAAAGGAAAGTTGGTGGGAAAAGGAAAGCTATTTCTTTAAGGATTCTTAGATTTCCACAAATTTCTGGAGTCTAGTCCCACCTGAATAATCAGAATTGGCACAGAGACTCATCTTGCAGATGGACCAGGCTAATATCATCTGAGAGGAAGGCAAAGACCGTAGCTGCCATGCAGGTGTTTGGTACTGGGTTTGCCCTCAAACAGAAGGTAGTCTTGGGTGATGGTAGTGGAAGGAAAGAAATGAACTAGTGACATAAATCATAATTTTTCGAAGTGATATGTGTGTCAATTTCCTGTTCAAGATAAACGAACACTGTGAAACATTATACTCTGGGGTTGATCTTCTTTGATTTGCAATCCATTTTTGTTATTATGGAATTTTTCAGAAAAAAAATGATAGAGTACTTTGCTTTCATACAGAGTATATCTGGGGGGAAAAAACGAACGTGATTCATTTTATCTAATTTTCTTACTATAGTATCAAGTTATCTCCTCCTTGGAGAGCACAGTTTATTTGCACTGTTTATGGCTAAATAACCGTTTGTGTCAATTTTCATATCTAAGTGCTCCCATGATATTTTAAAGGTCATTTCATTTTACTAAAGTCACTGGAAACCAAAAATAATGCAACTAACTCCAGCCTTTAAATCCAAATTAAGCTATAGTGAAAATAGAAAGGATATTTGAATAGGTATAATTCAGTGGAAAATTCTTTTTTTTTTTTTAAAGATTTATTTATTTATTCATACAGAACTGGGGTACAGGCCAGAGGTGCAGAGGATGAGAGGATTCACCAGGGACAGAGTGGGGAGCAGAACAGGCAAATCGACCAAGTACACTGCTGAGGGGAGCAGCGGGCGGGTCAGGAGAGGTCTGCCGCGCCATGTGGTCACCTCTGGGGCAGGCGGGGATCGAACTCATGCGGAAGTGGCTTAAGCTTCTTAGTGCAGTGCTTTAACCCGCTGCGCCACCAGGGAGGGCCGGAAAATTCTTTTATCTACCAGTTACTATCACCTAGAAATCAATATAAAGATCATTTACTTATGGATCTTGAAAATTATTCTAATAATAAAAGCAATAAATAACATTCTATTACCAGAAGATTATTACCAAAAAGTAACTTTAGGAAAAGATTACAATTCAGGTCATGAACAGAGCTGGGGTTATATCTTCAGTAATTTCAAAATGGTTGTCACATAATCAATGTTAAATAAATGTGAAAGAATGAATGTTACTGAATTGGTAGAATTAGCATTGTTAAAATGAGCATCTTACCCAAAGCAATATACAGATTTAATGCAATCTCGATTAAATGACAATTGTTTCGGCCCTCCCTGGTGGCGCAGCGGGTTGAAGCACAACACTGAAAAGCTAAGGCTGCTTCCGCATGAGTTTGATCCCCGCCTGCCCCGGAGGTGACCACATGGCGCGGCAGACCTCTCCTGACCCACCCGCTGCTCCCCTCAGTGGTGTACTTCATCGATCTGCCTGTTCTGCTCCCCTCTCTGTCTCTGGTGAGGCCTCTCACCGCCCCTGTGCCTCTGGCCTCTACCCCAGTTCTGTATGCACAAATAAATAAATCTTTAAAAAAATAAATAAATAAAAAAAAATGACAATTGTTTCAATTGTTGACAATTTTTCTTTCAGGAAATAGAGAAAGCATTACTGTAATTTGTATAGAAGAAGAAAGACCCCAAATGACAAAGCAATTCTGACCAAAAAGAAAAAAAAATATCCAAAAATTTGAATAATGGGAGTATTAAGTTCCCAGATTTCAAATTATACTACAAAGCTGTAGGAACCTCTCTGGCAAGTTACTGGGATAAAAACAGACATATATATTAATAGGAAAGTATTGAGAGTATAGAAATAAACCCACACTTACACTGACCATCAATTTTGGCTAAAGAACCCAAAAATATACAGTGGAGAAAGGAAAATCTACTTAAATGTTGTTGGGAAAATTTTTCAGTCATATCATAAAGAATAAAACTAGACCACTCTGCCACATCATACACAAAAATTAACTGAAAATGGACAAAAGACTTAGATGTCAGGTCTGAAACCACAAAATACATAGGAGAAAGTATAGACAAAGACTCCATGACAAAGGCTTTGGGGTGTCTTGGAAACTCAACTATAATAGTGAGAGAAACAAAAACAAAACTATCAAATAAAGATACATCAAATTAGAAAGCATCTGCACAGCAAAAGAAACTATTATTAGAACAAGCAAAAACCACATAAAACACACAACTGAATGGGAGAAAATAATCGCACATCATGTACCCAACGAAGAGTTACTATACAATAACTACAAAGAACTCAATCAACTTAACAAGAAAACAAATAACCGAAATAGTGAATAGAGAAATTTAGTAGACAATTTTCTAAAGAAGATATACAGATGGCCAACAGACACATGATAAAATAAATGCTGAGTATCACTTACAGTCAGGAAGATTCAAGTCAAAACCTCAGTAAGACACCACCTCACACCTGTGAAAATGACCCAGAAAAAAAGTGTTGGCAAGGTTATGGAAGAAAACAAACCCTGCATACTACTGATAGAAATGTAGACTAGCAAGTCTCTATAGAATATAGTATGTCATTTTCTCAAGCAATTAAAAACAGATCTATGGTCCAGCAATCCCTCTCCTACCCAAAGAATGCAAATAACTAATTGAAAGGAGATGTTCACTCATATGCTCATTGCAGTCCTATCTATAATGGCCAAATTATGAAAACATCTTAAGTACCCAATGGAAGATGAGTGGAGAAAGATGTGGATATACTTACTAAATATTGTTCAGTTTTAAAAATAAAAGGTGATACCTTGTCATCTGCAGCAACATAGATGGAACTTGAGGGGATTATTCTAAGCAAAATAAATCAGAAGGAAAAAAGACAACTACTGGATGATTTCACCCATATGTGAACTATAATGAAACAAAGTACACAATGCAAAGGGAAAGATAAAACAAACCTTGAGGTTGGACTGTAGAATAGAGACTATCAGAAGGGGCAGAGGTGGAGGAGTGGGTAAAAGCGAGGGGTGAAATGGACTATCATACACTATCACTGGGGCTTTGGTGGTGGATGTAGTATGATAACATAAATTTATAGTTGTGTGGGATTGAACTCCTAAATCCTAAAGGGGTGGTAAACCAATGTTGAATCAATTAACAATTTAAAATAAATAAAAGAGTGTATGGTACACAAGCATATTTTTTGAAAAGAAAGTCATCTTTCATTTTGTAATAAGAATATAAAGTTGATAATATGCTTTATTGGTAAAAGACAAAGAAAAAGTTCAATAATTCTTCTGATAATTACATATTGTTATCAGATGTTCATACTTCATATTTGCCTAGACCAGTGATTTTCATAACACACACATATACTGTCCCCCCAAAAGTAAATCTAAGTCACCCATCACTCATAGTACAAAATTCTGTTTGCAGTTTCAGAAACACACATTTCTGTAGTTCTATATTTTACATAAAAGTTTCAAATATTTGGAGGCCTTATTTCCACAGGTTTCCTTAGATTTCTTAAAGAACATTTTCCCACATCTAAGATAGAGAAATAGGAGTTCCACCTTGAGATGGAGACCATACTCTACATTGTTCCACATCTTGCCCAGGGATATCTGATTTTCCCTTTGATTATTATTTATAGAAAACACAAAATTGAATATGATACATAAATAGGATGACACTCTGAAAGGAACTTCCAGTAAAATCTTTGATGAGAATTCAAAAAAACTTGTATAATATGCTATGAAGTGAAATCAGTCAGAAACTGAAAGACAGGTATCTGATGGTTTTGTTGATCTATTGACTGTAAATGATTAAAAACATATTGAAAAGATATAGCAACAACCAAAAAATCTTAGTGAGGAATTTACTAGCTACTAGAGGGAACAGGAATACAGAAGAGAGGATGGACGAAGAAGGGGTGAAACATTAGTGAGGGCAGTTGGTGGTGGCAAGAGGTTGAGGGAAGCATGTGCATCTGTGGAGGAATGAAAATGTTACCTCAAAGTTATTTAAACATGCAGTAAACTGATAAGTTTAATTTAAAAATAAATGACACACAGAACAGTCAGTATCATATAAAAGCAAAATTATCAGGCATCTGAGAAGAATGTTCATATATATATATATATATATATATATATATATATATACTTATATATATAAATATAGATCAATTTCTATATTAGCCATACATCCTATATGACCACATATATTAATTACATATATATTCATATAATGTGAAAATATTTATATAATCTATAGATTTATTACTTATATAAATATTAATATATGTATATGTTTATGTACATAGTGATTTCTTGCAGATTGTGTTGTGTGAAATTAAGATCCCTTCTGAATGTTCCAAAACAGCCTGCAAGGGCTGCTAATCACCCAAGTGTCAGCGTTTGCAGTTTCAATATATCTTTTGCATCAGAAGACAGAACTCTTTCAAGAACTAGAACAGATACATGCATATCTCCAAAAGGGCAGGCTTGTTACTTAAAAAAAGAAAAAAAAAGGAAAGGAAATCAACGGTCACTTGTACATACATGAGCCGGCAGAAAGCTGCCAGAATTAAATCTTTCTTCTCAAAAGAACGAGTCAAGTTTAGACACCTGTTGAAACAAGATGGTCAACTCAGAGTCCAAAGATAAACAAGAATAAGGATGAGAGAAGCTGGAAGCTGTAAAGACAGGCACACAGGAACCAAAACGTTTAGTTTTATCTGTCATAGCATTGAGGAAAATCATAGATTCAAGTGTAGCAGAACAGTACAAAGCAGAGGCTAGAATGAAGGCACTGGTTAAAAAAAAAAAAAAAAAAAAAAAAAAAACTGAAAAGCTCAGTCCTCTTTTACTTATGTGAGGGAAGTGTTAACTTGAATCACTTGTGTCAGTGGGATGTCACAGTTAGACGGAGAGGGAGCCAGGAATTTAACTTCAACTTGAGGCAGAAGCTGGAATGGACAGACTGGTGTGGAAATCACTGACTCTGTTCATCAAGGGGAAAAAGGTAGCAGAGGCTCCAAAAAGCAATCTCCCAAGGTGACACAGCCCGCACACCCCAGCTGAGGGGACAGCTTCAGTTTCCTGTCCCCGGAATCACAGTGTTGCGGGAATAGTACTTTCCAGCAATGACTCCTTTCTTGTTTTAGAAATGCTGAAAGTCAGATCTCAATGAGAATTTCTTCATGACTAAGGACAACTACCCTCCTCTGTCATAAATAGAAACGAGCAGTTAGGTGAATTGGGACCAAGAATTTATTTGATGACAGTTTTAAGCACTAGTTCTTGAAAGTGTTACTGTCTTCTGATGTAGTCTGAGAAAGATATATTGAAGCTGTAAGCCCTGACACTTGGGTGATTAGCAGCCATTCCAGGCTGTTTTGGAGCATTCATAGGGGATCTTAATTTCACACAAAACAATCTGCAAAGAAAATCACTAATAAGGATGATCTATTATTTAATACCTCATCATCTGACCAAAAAAAAAAAAAAATAGCCTTGTGCTGACATTCTGGCTTAATGATTTATTGAAAAGTTTCATGAGTCTTTAAAATATATTTCTTCTATATTTTAAAGCATAAAATACCTTTGGAAGAAATAGACTCCATAAAAAAAACTGAATTGAAAATTACATAATTTCATTTGGTATTTTTATTTTGCAGCAAAATAATGTTAGTATAATTTAGTAACAAATGAGAAAATCTCAGTCATATATCTTTTTTGTATAGTATTGCTCTGTAAGCTATAGTGCTGTTGAAAATAACATTAGACCATCTGTCAATTAAAGGATGGGGAATATTAAAGTGTGGCAAAACAATTTGAGTCTTTTAATTTCAAAGTATTTTATTTAAAAATGAATAATTTGATATTCTTATTTCTAGAGTTGTACTATTGATTGCATAAACGTAGCTCCAAAATAAGGCCATTTCACCCATTTCCTGTCCATTTTTTTCCATTTTCTCTATAATTCCTTAAGGATATCACAGTGGATTTGCTAAGTAAGCAATCTTAGATAGAAGTTAAGGAGTCAGGCCTCCTAAATTCAAAACTCACTTTCACCAATCAGCAACTTAGGAATGTTAGGAATGTCAATGCCATTACATGTTCAAACTTTATAACTGTTGTGAGGAATAAATAGTATCAATTTTTTTTAAAGTAGTCGATAAATACTAACCCCTAACCCCTAGCATTAGATACTGTGGAGTGATGACGAATAGGAGTAGTTTCGGTTTGTCTTTTAGGAAGTTACCTTCTAAAGGAGATTTACACATTAAAAAAAAAAATTCAAATTAAATAAATAACAGGAGAAAACAAACTTTCCTAAAACAATCTTGGAGTCTTATTAAAACTCATGGACACTGTTTAATGGTTTAAATATATGACACTTAGTTCTTATGTTTGGGTTTGTCTGTTGACACTAAAGTTTAACAGGTTCAACATCAAATTGAATTTCATTCAGTACACATACAAATGAGGAATTCTGTACCCAGAGGAACAAACTGACTGATGGAAGCAGGTAGACAAATATTGCTCTAGTCGTCCCCTTCAGTAAGTTCATGCAGCGTCATCTTAAGGCAATGGTCATCTTGGTAATACACTTATTTAAATTTATTATTTTTCCTTCCTACTTCACTTCCATTTTCTCTCATACCTGTGTATCTGGGATTTTACTGACCTAAATGTCAATATAGAATTTTTGACTGAGGTTCCATTTCCTAGGAAACCCAAGAAAAGACAGTGGAGTTAAGAGTGCTCTAGAAAAGAGATGCGCAAATATTTCAGATTTGAATTTCTACCCAGTCTGAAGAATTTATAGACCTATTGCTGGAAATTAACTGCACATGGTGATAACTATTGGCATTACCCTGTGGTGAACAGAGACAAAGAATCTATGAGATGTGCAATGATTACCATATTCATACTTCATAGGGATGGCAAATACTGTCTGCAATCCCCACTTAAAACCCTCAGATTCTCTTGTGCTCTGTTGTTTTCCAAGTGACAATATCTGCGTCTGAGTCTAAACATTCTTTTCTCATAGGTAATAGAAGCTTCAGGGCCCATGTACACAACAGATTGGATTTTATAAAGGCAGTGCCTCTCCATCTTCACCAAAAGATCTTTGAGAGCTGGTATGATTATCTGTTCCTTGCTCCCTTGTTTTTCAGTGTACTGATTTTGAGGCAGGGGTGTTGGCTGTTTCCCAAAGGTTACCCATTGGATTAAATTCAAAAAGCCTACTGCGGCAGCTGCTTTAATAACACATGCTTATTTGATGTCTCTTTCCTACTGATATAACAGGTACTTCCTAAACAGGACCTTCACATTCAACCTTGGACTCAGGGTCTGCTTCTGGGAGAATCAAAACTAAGGTCATCTGTTGGAGGGAAATAATGTTGATAAGAAACATGTTATGGGTTGGAAAGCAAGAAAACTTAGGAGTAAAGGGAGATGACCCCGTCAGTGGGTACTCATCTGAATGTGTATGACTGTAGGACATGACACAAAAATGGACATATGGGGAGACACCATAACAGTTTATTTACAGGAGGTGCGAAAGGGAGAGGAATCCATTTATTACTTAATCTTTCCTGGCTTCTCCACTCTGCGAGCTCTACCCGGCAGCTGCTTTAATAACACATGCTTATTTGATGTCTCTTTCCTACTGATATAACAGGTACTTCCTAAACAGGACCTTCACATTCAACCTTGGACTCAGGGTCTGCTTCTGGGAGAATCAGAACCTGGAGCCTCCCCTTTCTATGAAGACTACACTGTTACAGGCTCAGCCCCCTGCTCAGTCCAATAGGCTGACAGCTTTTGATGGCACTGAATGTTTGTGAAAAGAGGCTATAAAAACAATTACCGTCAATTAAGGCACACCGGGAAAGCAAGCAGGCATCTATAGTCATTTGTCTTTTTCGGGCTGGGCTTGATAGGAATGATTCCATAGAACTGAGATCCCTAATATTCAAACTCTTAATTTTCATAACAATAATATAGACACTTAGTGTTCTATGAGCTTCCATGGCTTTTAATGGTAGCATAAAGTATATATGTGAAACTAATTCAACCCATTTATTGGTAACTTGAAATGTTGCCAGTTTTAAATTCAAATGGGGCCCAGAGCAAGCTTTGTTTTCAGCTGTTCTCTTGTTCAAATAATGTTATCCAACATATCAACCATGCTAGAGGATCCCGACTGAATAAAGACGATGAAATATCTAGCAAGTTCTAAAAAGAAAACTGCAGTGCAGACATAGTTATCGCAAAGGCCATTCTTTACATGGCAGAAAAATTCTCCATCTGATTTGCTAAAAATATAGAACCCGAACACCTGAAAACAGGTGTTCAGACCATGAAAATATACTCAGCCATCATAGATATTAGCAGATTCACAGGTCATGCCAGAAATCCATTGTACAATGGGACTGATACGCCATGGAACAAAAATCAGCAAGTCCAGAGAGTGTGATTAAATTACATAGCAAGATTGCCCCATTTCCTGATTTCTGTGGTTCCTATGTTTTCATTAAATAATTTTGCAATGGTGGTAAACCTGATTCATAACATATATTTTCACTGGTTGAAAATGTACCGTTGCTTAAAACCTCACACATAGGCCCAAAATCTAGGTAAAAGGGAGTTCTGTCTTTCTCTCATTGCCAGAGCTGTGAGCGGGCAACTAATTATTCACCTTATATGGAAAAGGAAATGGTTAAAAGTGTATTCATTTACTGCAGAAAATTCAACCATCTACCACAGAGACCATTGCTGAATCTTACAAGGGACCATTTCTTGGGGCCACAAGCCTACCACCTGTTAGGACAATTATGTAAGACTTTTTCTATCTATAAAGGGTAATGATTAGTCTTCATTATAATCAAGCAATACTAAGATATGAATTTGCCTTTCTTGTACACAGTGCTTCACCCATAACTGTCTCTTAAGGTCTATAAATTACCTCATCAACCCATATTAGTTATCACATATTAATCCTTAGAACTGAGTGACAGTGGGACTAAAGGCTATGGAATAGTGGTATCCACTGCCTTCCATTATCCATCATCCAGAACATGCCAGTGTTATAATGGTAGAAGAGCCTACTAAAGGCTCAATCAAGGTTCAGGACCAAGTTAGGGTGATGTTCCCAAGGACTTGGTTTATGTACTTTGTTAGTGACCAATATATATTAAACATTAAAATAGATAAGCCGAACAACCAAGGGATACAAGAGAGGTTGCTTCCATTTCACTATTATTCTTGGTATCCCACTTACAAAATTGATGTTTCTTACCCCAAAAGCCTATGCACCATGTACTTGGAGATTTTTATTCCTGGGATATATCTTCTGCAAGCAATCACAAGGATTCCTTTGAAATGCAAGCTGCAAATTACTGTTGGCTAGTTGGGGCTCCATGTGTTGATCTGCAGGCAAAGAAAGAAATTACTGTACTGGTGGGGATAATCAATTCTGGCTTGCTGCTACACACTGGAAGCAAACAGAAGTATAACTATAACCTCAGCATTTTTACAACCCTTTGCTGCTCCATTGCCCATCGATTACAGTAAAGGAATAACTGTAGCAATCTTAGCCATCAAGGAAAATACAACTGAGGCATCAGATCTCTGAGAATGAATACGTGGGCTTATCCCCCCCCCCCCCAGGAAAACAACTTTGGCCACAAGGAGGAAAGGAAATCTTTGATGGACACTTGAAGAAGGAGGTAATAATATCAATTACATATTCAGGATCTGAAGCAACCAGGGAAATTATAACATTGTTTACTAACCCTTTTAAGATAATTTAAGGAGACAGGGAGGGACCATCTTCTTGAAGGACTGAACTATCCTTAGGAAAGAAGAAGTCATTTTGATTTCAAGCAAGATTCAGATATTCATAGGGGACAGGCAGATCTGAGTGGCTGAGGAGATAGTCTGAACCAGATTCAGCTCTTCAAATACCAGCATTTCACTCTGGTTGACAGTGTAACAGTTTAACTTCTGTGGGAAGGCCAGGTTTGTGGTCCCTGCTGTGGGGTGCAGCTGAGCTATGAGGGTAAACTCTAAAGGATTTGGGAGAAGAGACCTGGAGATGAAGGCTTGGAGGAGGCATGTGGAGCAGAGAGATATATGAGTAAGAAGCCAAGGTTGCTTCTCAGCCTTGGACCTATACCAGGGACTTGGGAACATTGAAAGAGACACAGAAGAGATATGAGTGAGAGACCTGTGGGAAAGTGACAATGGCAGCCTTTATCTTGATTTGGGCTTTGTTTGCTCTTTTCTGTCCGAACATGCCTACCCCTCTGTGTCCCTTTCCTATGGTTCTCCACCAGGAGGTGCCTTAGACTTGTGATAGGCTTTTGGGCCCCACTTTGGGCTAACCCTGTTTGGCTGGACATATACCCATGAGGGAATGGGTAAATTTGGATGTTTCATTAGAAAATTATATCCTTTCTTCTCTCCTACTAAAGGAGAGAATATTTAAGATTTATTTTATTTATACATACAGAAAATAGTCCAGAGGTGAGGGGCAGTGAGAAGATTCACCAGAAACAGAGTGGGGAGTAGAACAGTCAAACTGACAAAGTACACTGCTGAGGAGAGCAGTAGGCGAGACAGGAGAGGTCTGCCGCGCCATGAGGATCATCTATGGGGTAGGCAGGGATCAAACTCATGCTGAAGTGACTTTAGTTTCTTACTGCTGTGCTTTAACCTGCTGTGCCACCAGGAGAGAATATTTAATCCTATTAAAATTCTTTTCTATTGAAGGTTTCATGAACTAAGAATGTGTGTGTTTTTATGCAGTAGATGGCAGAACCTATTTAGAGTGTGCAAATTTGGGATCCAGAGGTCCCCCTCAGTGTGAACAATAAAGGCAGCCCAGTTCTAGGAGCTCACATTATTCCCTGAGTCTCCGAACCACACTCCACAATGCAAAAGGCCTCCTAGCATTTATTCTGAGGGCTAGATCTGATTTCTTTGAGCATTTATTCTTGATTTTTACATTTACTCCTACATTCCTCCCAGTCTCCTTTACTCTCTTGTTTGCTTCTCTCCCTCCCAACTCATTCCATTCAAAGAAAACCAAACACCTACTTGCCACTGATTTACTAAGACATAAAATTTACTTCAGATGTGTTCTCTCTCCATTGATAACATTTATTCTTAAAGTGAGAAGGGGAAGGACAAAGACAAAACCAAAAATACAAAAGCAGACAAACAAAAAATTAGATATATGTCCTGCCATCTCCTTTCTGGGAATATTGGGAAGTGAGAACTTCTATTTCTTTTTCAAGGTCATTTCATGTTTGTTATCATTGGTTTACAACATTGTCACCCCCTGCTCCCTGGCGCTTTTTTTTTTTTTTTTTAGTTTAAATTAGTTTCCAATAAGGATGCTCTTGCACCTTGCAGGGAGAAAGCATTGTTTTTAATACACTTGTAACTAATGCTCCTGGTCCTTGGGGAGTTTCAAAGGACCTCAAAGGCGAGAGTTCTCTACCCGGGAGCAAAGAAGCCATTACAGCTTGTACTGGAAGATTTAATAGGTGTCATAATTTATCATGTAAACCGAAAAGTGTTTCTTAATTAAGTGCGTACGTTAATGAATTTTTTAATTTGATCCCTGTAAGTACCTTGCTATACTAATTGCAATATTCTACACATTAGTCATCCGCTGTTGCCCTTGGCTATTTTCTATCCTGAGAGGAAGAGAAAGAGAGCTTTTCAGTTAAAGTTCATTTAACTCTTTCCACCCAACAAATTAGATTTAGCCTTATTCCAATGGAGTGACAGCTGTGGTTTGATTTCACTGGTCTTTTGGTATGCTTATTTGTAGGAAACTGTTTGAATTTCTGTTGTTTTTCAAATAATGAGAAGCTATGATAACTGCTCACCTATTGAAGGCTGGCCCTTTGCAAGTGGACACTTTCTTTGGTTCTTTAGCAACTGTAGAAGCTTCTACAGTTCCTTCCAAGATGGAAAGAAGAACCACATTTTCTTCTATTCTGCAGTGTTTTTGTGAAGGGCTAAATTTTTTTTTAATATTTATTTATTTATTTATGCATACAGAACTGGGGTACAGGCCAGAGATGCGGAGGGTGAGAGGACTCACCAGACACAGAGTGGGGAGCAGAACAGCAGATCGATGAAGTACACTGCTGAAGGGAGCAGCAGGTGGGACAGGAGAGGTCTGCCACACCATGTGGATCTCCTCCGGGGCAGGCGGGAATCGAACTCATGCAGAAGTGGCTTAAGCTTTTTAGTGCAGTGCTTTAACCCACTGTGCCACCAGGGAGGGCCGTAAAGGGCTAAAATTTACATAATGCATTCCAAATGCAAAACAATTGGGGAAAATTAAACATATGTATTACTTGACTGGAAATTAGATCAACAACAAATGCAGTATTGTTTATATAATAAGAAAAATGTTTATAATATAACATGAAGTCCAAAAGCACATATAGATTTATAAGGCAATCTTAGTATTAATATTGGTGCTACTTGTCCTTGGAACAAATCTCAAGTAGCAAGAGTTTAGATAATTTCTCATAGCTCTGTTAGTTCCTTTTTTCATATATTATTTTGTTAAAATTTCATTTTCAAACAAAGGATAATTTTTTGAAATGTAGTTATTTCAAAGATTTTATTTATTTACTTGTGTAGAGGAAATTGGATGTCATTTAAAGGTATGAGTGTGACAAGATTCAGCAAAGGGAGTGGGGAGCAAAACAGGCAGATCTACTGAAATACACTGCTGAGGGGAGCAGCGGGCAGGAAAAGAGAGATCTTCTGTGCCATGTCATTTAACTCCCTGGCCTGGGAAACAACTCAGGCTGTAGTGGCACTGAGACTAAACCTCTAGCCCCCCAGGGAGGCCCTGAAATCTAATTCCATTCTATAG
The DNA here is from genome assembly GCF_000260355.1 of Condylura cristata. Classification (NCBI taxonomy): domain Eukaryota; kingdom Metazoa; phylum Chordata; class Mammalia; order Eulipotyphla; family Talpidae; genus Condylura; species Condylura cristata. The sequence continues at coordinate 15,726,058 of NW_004567113.1, forward strand.
CCAGATCCCCTCAACTTTGCAACAAACTCCCCTAGACTAAAAATTCAAGAATAAGCAGATTAAACTGTTACCTCACTGAATTGTACTCTGCTATTCCTTCCTTATGATTAACGTAAGTGGCTCTGCTTGTATCCCTGGGAACTTGGACCATGGATTGCACCACATCCCTAATAAAATCCTTTGTGCCCCTGTGAGGTCCACAGTGTCATCAGAAACAAACAGCTGCTGATTGCTGAGAAAACACCCTGCTGGCAAGTCAAACATCTTGACTTGGGTTGCCTAGACATCTTGGAATTGTAATTGTCAAGCCCTATACTCCCTTCTGTCCCTCATAAAAATTCCAGCATTCCCACAATTCTCAGAGACTTGTTTGGGGGTGCCTATTCTGCCAACTCCCTACATGGCTGTCACAAATAAAAACTTTCACATAAAGACAATTCTATGATTCAGAGTGTGGCTTTCTGGGCACTAGTTAAAGACCCCAATTGGCCATTTACAGTTAGTAGAAATTCAGTATGGTGATATAATGTAGATTTCTCACTGCATCTTTTGTCTTGACCAAGTAGCAACAATGTTATTTCACCAGAAATATCAAAACTGTAATAATTTTTTCTTTACGAAGTCTTTCTCCCCCCCATTTGTACATTTATTGAATCCCTATTATAGGCCAGCACTGTTGTTATTCAGCAAGGGAAAATTATCAGAGACATCTATGAGTTTTTTTAAATGGTAGGTCGATCATGTTATTGACCTTGTAAAACATTACAATACCACTCTTTTCCATCATCTTTAGGACTATCTTTCTTCCCATACAAAGCCCATGTGTTAGACCTTACTTTTCTTCTGGATTTTTTCATTGTTGTCTCCTTATCAGTGAAATCTCAGGTTCTCAAAAGTCAGATGCCATTTGTCATTTTTTATGATATTAACATGTCTGATGATCTGAAATTATCTTTTATACATGTCTATATATGTGCATCAATGAACATATGTATCAGTCCCTGTACTGCACTAGTATATGACATGTGTCAATACAAATCTTGCATGGTTTGGCTACAGTGATACTCCCTATATATTTGTGGGCTAGTAACTTTCTGAAGATTATATGTATGTACATATAAGAAAAAACTTCAATAGTGATTAGGCAATTTTTGTGAGAGTACTGTTTCTCTAGTTCATCTGGACTATTTATGTAATCATTGTCTCATTCTGGGAATTTGGAGATATGAGGGCCATATAACAATAGAATTTATACTAAGTTGGCCTTCTTGTATCTTCCTAACAATATTCTTTTGTTTTGTGTGTTTTTTTCTAAATATTTCTAGAAAAAGTAAGCCTTCTTCAATGTAAGCTAATAATAGAGTCATCATTGTTTCTCTTTTACCTAACCAAATAGAAGTAGAGATGGCAGAACAGAGAAAAATAGAAAGTGTAAGAGAGCAATAGAGAAAGACAACATTCCAACATCATTGACAAATCTCATTTTTTTAAATGGCAAGAAAGGAAAAATATGAAAAAGCAGTCTCAATAGGTACAGTAATGTCTAATGCCTAATTTTCATTTGGAAGTTTGTTCAATAGTTACACAAATTATTTTTTAAAAATGTAAAGCTTAAGCTTTGTAGGTCATTATTTGGACATTAATGAGTGCTTCTGGAAATAAGTTTATGGGTTTCATAATAAATGAACTGAACTAGAAGTACCTTTATTAGTTAGGCTCTAATACCTGGCTCCTAATTCATTCATACTGTCAATGAGAACCTACATCTTGTCCATTCTGACCACCCAGTTCCAGAAGTTATCAGTCTAATTATTGACCACACCATCAAGACTCACAGGTGAAACAGCCAGCATACTCTGGAAATCTCAAAGCCCCATTATCAATGTCTTCCAACTGTGCTCTGAATACATTATTGATTCATTCTAGCTGGAAATTCTCTTGACAAGCTTATGTGTGCAATTAAGTGGATTATATGGAACGTGTTAAAGAGCCTAAGAACTACTTAGGCTGGAAAGTCTCTGATCATCTGCACTGATTCATTCACTCAACACACCCACTGAGAGCCAGGATTTAGGAAATTAAACAGCAATTGTACAACATCTTCTTGTACTTCATGGAAGGGAAGCACTTCATGTGGGTGGCCATCTCTTGCTCTAAAAATTTCACAGTTTTGCCTATAGCTTTCTGTTTGTAGTAGATGAAATATAGCCTAACATTGCTGTCTATTGTGTTAGTTAAAAAAAAAAGTACCAGTTAAATTGCTATTTTTGTTTGTAAATAGTTCATATGATCAAAGTTGTTCATGTTCAACATAGCACCACCTCAGAAACTATGTTGTTTTCTAAGTATTTAATGAATACATTTGCTCATTTCTTTAGTCATACTGTGTATATCAACAGACTAACATAATATTAGGAATATTATTAATATTAGAAATAAATGAAGAGATTTTCAGTTTAGAATTCTGATATGACATAATAAAAAATTTTTGTTCTCTAGACCCAACTTAGCTGTACCAAAAAGCAACTAACTAAAATAATTAAGCAGTCTGACCTATATTGTCAATATACATACATACAAACTCAGAGAACCTACACTGTAAAAGTTCTTCAAAGCACCAAATTAAATGTTACCAAGCCCAAGGATTGTGCTGAAAAAGTTTCAGTGACACACAGATACGTAGCCTTAGTAGGATCTCTAGGAAATATAAGACCTTTCAGAGTTTTCAGGAATAATAACAATATCTAGGAAAACAGGACTTTGATGCAAACCGTAGGCTGCATTATTATTAAATGTACATACAAAGAAAATAAGTCTTTGAATATAATGGAGTACACTTACTAATACCCATCAAGGAACAATTAGGCTGTGGTATAAATAAGAAAGTTGGGTACCCCATAATTGGGAAGGGCTAGAGAAATGGTCTTACAACATTGATATCCATAGAAAGGGAAGGTTCCAGCTTCCCTGCCCCACCCAGGAAGGATGGAGCTGAGCATTGAGGAGAAGCTAAAAAAGACTGGGAGAGGACTCAAGAAGAAGGAAGTTCTGTGAGAGGCACATGGAGCAGAGCGACATGTGAAGAAGTCACACTTGCTTCTCAGCCTGGGTCATAAACCAGAGACCTGGAGAATACAGAAGGGAACACTTGACAGAGATGTGGGGTAAAAGACCCCAGGGGTGCTGACATCGGCAACTTTTATCTTGACTTAGATTTTGATTTTTCTCTTCCAGTCTCAGATTTGCCTGGCTCCTTGTGCCCCTTTCTTTTGGGTCCCCTCCGGAAGGTACCCAGAGCTTTTGGGCCTCAGTGGCCTCGCTTTAGGTCAACCCTGGTTGGCAAGCTGGACATTTACCCCCAAGGTTAAATTTGGGTGTTTCATGGGAAACCTTTTTTAACTATATTCTTTCTATTGCACACAAATTCTCTGTTGCATACTAATTGTATGAAGTTTCCACTGAAGTTCTTGCACACTAACAGCATTTTTTTTTGAGTTAGTGAGCAGACCACCCCAGTCTGCTCACTAACAGTCTGAGTTTAGGTCTTTTATCATGGAGCTTTTGGATTGGGTTTTAATTGTATTTGTCTATGGTTGATTGACATTTCTTCAGAGAGAAGCTTCAGTGTGGAGTGTGCTGTGACAGTCAGCAGATGGTCACCTGATTTATGTGTTGTTTTTTCTTTTTTGGTAGTAGTCACTTTGTAAGTAAGGCTGCCTTAGCAGTTAACCCAGAAGACTGAAAACAGCAGTTAAGGACAAGAGGGAGTCTGCTTCAAAGTGGGTTCAACATTAATGATATGTCAAAAACACTTTTATGAGCGTTGGCTTAAGAATAAGAAACACAGTAAAGTGTAGCCTACTTGAAGCTCCTTAGGAAAAGAGACATCATAAAAAATCTTGTAAGTTCTTGTAGTAACTTTACCTTAAGTAAGCTTAAGGTAAAAGACCCCTAATCCAACCTTAAGTGAAATGATATGATCAGAAATGAAAAACCTACAAAATATGAGACTAATAAATAAGTAATGGCGTCAATCATGTAAAACTTACTACCAAAATTCTCATTGATATTACAGAGTCCAGAATTGAGAAATCTGACTATAACCCTGAGTTAATATTTAATGAGGGGTGGCCCTTTTTCATACTACCAGACAACATAAAGATTGAATGTTATTGCTATAAATGGCTTCCCTAGTTCATTGAATAATAAAGTACTAAGATGGTAAAAATATTTAAAAAATGGCACAAGAAATTCAGATTCTTCTGTCATCTAGTTCAAAAAGTTTTACTAATTATCTTCAATATCTGTTGTAAATATACTAAAGTTAGAAAGTCAAGATAAAGGATAAAAGTTAATTACCAAATATACTTTTTTTGATAATCCCTTTTATATAATAATCACATTGAATAGATAATGATCATATATCCTTTTTAAAGATTAATTTTCACTTTTATTTTTTAAACAGGAAAGGAAGAAGTTTTCTGCTTGAAATAAAAAACAATAAGCAGGAAATGGAAAAAGTTTAAGCTTACCTGATCTGTCACTGGTCAGTGATCCTCAGTCCTCATTAGGTCATATATCTAACTTATTCACCATTGTATTCCTTAAGGAAAAATTCTGATACCAGAAAATTTGCAAGCAAGTAATTCTTGATAGTATATAGTTCATTATGTATAGATACAAGTGAAATGATTCACAGACTTATGCTTTTTATAAATCTTTCTTTAATTATAGTTTCCCACTGAATAGAGATTACTATATTTTAATGGAATAAGCCTAAATTAGATAGATTTTTCTGAAAATATATCCACATCATCACAATCTGTTAAAAGTAATACTTCTAATGTTTATAAGTAAGGATAGGAAAAATTGTCAAATATTAGAAATGAAAAATTATTGGTAATTTAGTAACACATCTACTTCAACAAAACAAGTGAAATAAAAAAGAAACAATGTTAATGTGGAATTATTGAATGCTAGGTTTGATAGGAAATATATTCAGAGAAGCCTTCTTCCTTTAGTTCCTGAAAGTATCCACCTAAAAACCCCCAGTGATGTAGTCAATTTAAGGCCTTCAGGAAACAATGTCATTTATACTTCAACTCCTACAATAGAGCCTTTCAAACTACTTTCATAAGCCCAGAGTTTATGGCGTTCAATAGAATGTCTACAGGCTCTTATTAGAAGTGAAAAGTGAAATATTCACAAGATGAGTGAGCAGTCATACTAGAATTATATTCATGTTTTATACACAAAACATACATGGTCACACATTCTGACAATAAGTCTAAAATCAAGCTTTATTCTATTCTAATTACCTGTGAGCCTCAAAAGTAAAGGACAGCCTCTGTCAATTTCATTTGTCTCATCTTTAAAACAATGATAGAAATTTACCCACTAATGAATCAATGCAGGGATAAAATGAGGTAATACAAGAAAAGGATTTAGTATACAGTCTGGTGTGAAGTCACAGCTCAATAACTTGGCAGTGATTTTTTTACTAATAACTTTCAAAATTTGTTTTTGATAGATTTCTCAGAAGTTATTTCAGTCAACTTAGTCAACTTTTTTTTTTTTTGGTCTCTGATTACCTTGTGAGAGGCAGTAATGTAAACTTTCACGTTATTGAGGCAAAATTTTGGAGAACATAAATCACATTTATGGCTGTGTTATCAGCAAGTGATACAAGATTTACTATGTGATACAGGTAAATATCTTATCTAGCCATAAGATTATGCTCATTCATGAATATCTTATCTAGAGACTGAGATTACTGCTCATATACAAAGACTCAGTGCTATCATATTATGCCAATGTTATTTGTTTTTCTGTTATAACTTCCTCTCCTATTGAATAACTATAGCCCAAATCCTTCAGGCATGAGGACATAATAGTTAACATATTACTCAGCCAAAATATGTCTACTCCCAATGTTTGAAGTCAATTATAATGGAAAAATTAAATATATAAGCTGCAAAATTAACCCCTCCTCCAAATTCCTCATATTTAGTTTTAATATGCCAGAGATCCTGACCTCCTATAATACTTTAATATGAAATTCACAACTGTGTCATATTTGCCATGGACCCAACAGAGTTCAGGTTAAAAACTGTTATCAACAGAGGAGTGTCACTATGTTTCAAGTCATTGCAAATTATTATTTCCCCAAATTATTATTATTACTACTTTTCACTTACTGTAAATCAAGATCTAAGTTTATTTTTATTTTTTATTTCCTCGATGTACATTGCCAAGTCTATTCCAGACATTAGCAGACATCATGTTCCTCCCTTCTGCTTCTAAGTTTCACTGTTCCTCTCTTGAACCCCACTAAACCCTTCCTGCTACCTTGGACTGCCAAGGTTTGAGACTGATCAAGTCTCAGTTCTCCACTAGCAATTATTTTCAGAATCCATACTTTTCCTCTTTCTCCTACCTTTTATAATTACTAGGAAGCAAGGGAAATTTATCTGTTTGAATCCCACTGCTTTTGCTTCCCCAAAGTTCTCCATCATGGAGACCTGATAAATTGTACTTATCATAGATATAGATCCAGTCATATTCATGCTGTGAAGCCAAAACAAATGGATAAATGAATCTACACATCAAACACACACACACACATCCTTTCCTTCTCTATTGTCATCCTGATTACTGCTCTGTTAATGGAGGAGAAAGAGGAAAGCTATAAGCAGATTAAGCAAATCACAAGCTAGTTTGGGTGAATTTATATATACATTTATTAAATGACAGAGAACAAGGAATTAAGTATAAAGCGATCAGAGAGGCCTCAACTTACCTAAAGCTGTAAATATTTAGGCAGCTATTCCCCTGCCTGACCTTTTCAACAACATATGACAGTGTCTCCTTTGGCTCATCAGAGCCAGTTCCCTTTTGAGACTTTGGAGCATCTGAAGTCTCTGTGTGGTGATTAGTAGATTACGTGCAGCCTCGGGTGTGACTCCAATCACTTTCTCCCTGAAAATTGCTGAAACTTGATGCAGCAGCACAGCACAGAGCAGGCCTTGTCACAGGGGTTTGGTTCTCATTACAACCCAGGGACTTCAGGAGATCGTCTGTATGGCTGGAACATCTTCCTTGCGGGTGGCTAATTAGTGTTTCCCCAGGGCTTCTGCTCTGTGAATACTTAAGGGTAATCATCACTGGCTAACTGCATGGGGAGTGTATCTAAGCAATTTTACCAAGTCAACTAACAACAGCTTGAAGTAATATTAGCCCTGTTACATGAAGACAAGTGCTCTCCACCCAACGAAGACGAGACTGGCACCACTCAATAAATCACTGTGGCATCCTTGAAAGCTAAGCATCGGTTCTGCACCATTAATTTCAGTGAGGTCTTTTGACAGGATGTTTTGAGAGCATGAGAACATGTATTGAGAACATGTTCTTTCTTGAGCTAAATTATAAAGACCAAATTCTCCTTAGTTCAACCTGGCAACCCATTTAAGGCCTCAGCCAATAAAATAAATCTTTTGTCACTTCTTTTTTTTTCATTAAAGAACTCTATCACTTGGGATCTAGAGAGCCACTTCCCCTTAAACAAGAGTGCATTATAAATGTTTACCTAGCTTCTACCATCATAGAATCACTAAAGTTTTGGGAACAGGTATCTGAACTCTTGGGTAAAACTAGATCTGCATGAAAGTTTCCTCTATTTGTCAAGTGTCAGATAATGTTAACAAAATTGCCACTTGATGACATAATATCTTCATACAGAAAACTGAAAATGAAATGTAGGGAGTAAACTTGTAAGAATATGTTAAGTGAAAACAGAATCACAAAGGCAAGGACCAATCAAAATCTGGCATTTGAATGACAGCTTTAGTTCCACTAGCAGTATTGTAGTAGGGATGTTGTTCCAGGAAGTCCCATTACAACCTTCTTAATAATATATCCACTTTCTCATTTAATGAAATTTTTCAAGAGAGTGATCACCTACTCTTCATACCATTAAATGGATGATAATTTTGGTAAGGAAAATAGGAAGTTTGTAGAGAAATCAGAGAAACAAGACACAAATCTACCTATCACAGCAAAAAGGCATGAAAGATGCTAGCTTTAGAGATTTAGAAAGTGCTAATAAAAAATAAAAAGTGCCAATTAAGTAGCAAAATAACTTATCTACACTTTCTCATTTCTGTGATAAACCTGTTTCTATCTTTTCTCTTTTCTTTTTTTCTTTTTTCTTTTTTTTGTTCTAACTAGTAAGGAAGATGATTTAAAAGCCCTCTATCTGAAATACTCTTTCTGAAATAAAAATACTCTGTTTCAGACTTCCCATGACATTGAGATTTTATACTCCTCAGACAACACACTAAGAATAGAGAAACTTAAGTTTTATCAATGTTTATAATATGTGAAGATGACCTTAAGAAATAGGACTACAATGAAGGTAAGTCAAGTGCAATGTGAAATTCAGCAATATGTAACAATTTAGTGGTAAAAGGAGGATGACTTTAAAGCTTCAGAGAATGAACAAAGTATTATGATTTTTAAGTAGCTTTGTCTTATATATACTTACAATTATTTGTTTTTTTCCCCAAATAATGGTAGTTTCAAAATGCATCTTATTTTTCTATAAAACTTCATATAAATTAAATTAGTAGAACAAATTTTAAATATAGCAACTATTTTGTTATTCTAATAATCTAAATTTGAAATTACTCTTTAACCGATTATCAAGTTTAGATGGTTTTTCTTTTTGAAAAGAAAAAATAGTCCTGAATTTGCCATTTGTTCTTCCAGATGATGATGTAGAAAATTTTTCTCTAGATTTTCAAATAAGAAACATTTGAACGCAAAGGTCATACATATTCCTTTACTTTAAATATCTTTACAAATATTTTGTAAAAATAATTTTTTCTTTAATAAAATTATACATTCTTTGCTCTAATGATATTTTAAGATAAATTTGCGTTTCAAAATCAGTCTCCACTCCCCTGATTACCTGGTTACTGGAGTATTTAAGGAGAATCCTATACAATTGCTTACATGTTGACAACGCCTGCAAGCACTTCCACTTCCACCAAGAATACAGCTTTGTTGCACTAAATGCTTTGGACAAGTGAAGGTGCCTGCATTTGACACCTTTGTTCTACCTACATATTTTGAAAACCTGTCAGTGTTTCCAGAATTATATAACTAATGACATTACAATAGTGATGGCACTTCACATATTTCTGATTCCTTACAGATATTCAGCATTACTAATCTGCAGAGATGTAAATAAATAAATATATACATATATATACATACATATATACACATATATGTGTGTGTGTGTGTGTGTATAAAGCACTTTCATTTTCCTTCTCAATTTTGGCTTTCATTTTACTAACTTTTTGGTGGTGTTATTATAAACTAGATCCTTCACTCGAGGTAGATGAATTCATGTACATATACTTGCTGAAGATGCACTTTATAACTGTAAGTTGGACTGAGATATGTGATAAAAACTCAGTAACACTAAAAAAGATCAATTTAATTGACAGTTTTATGTGACACTACTATTTTATTGCAGGATCAGTTGCTTGTTTCATTACATATTATTGAATAAGCTGAGGATACACTGATCCCATTAAAAACTTGCGTCTTGTAAGAGTTCCTTCTTTTTTATTCAAAATGTTTAATTTAGAAATGAAACACTTTTCAGGAATAAAATATGAATTTATAAGTAGAAGGGTTTCTTGTCCTTTCTTTTCACTCTTATTTCCAGAAACTCCACAAATTTGCCTTTAATTACAGATGAAATAGACTTGGCTGCACTTTTAATAGAAACTGTTGTCTTACAAGAAATAAACTAGTTTCAACTGTGAATTTCGCATAAATTTAATTTTTCATTTTGTTTTGAGTGAACAGATGATAATTCAGTAGCAGATTTCTCTCTAAAATGAAATGATTTTAAGTGCATTTCACCTCTTTTGTGCTTTTTAAAATTTTCTGGAGTTTTTATTTATAAATATTTTTTATGCTTTTCGTTTCTTCTCCACAAACTGAATTTTTATTTGAAAGGCAGATAAAGCCTTATCCTTTAGGTTATCATAGTTCTCCGTTTATTCTGAGACAATCCTAGTTCATGTTCAGTCCTCTATTCAGGATAGCATTTTTCTTTAAATTTTCTATAATGGATGTTTTTATAATAGATGTATATGCAATAGTAAAAGGTAACTTATGCTTCTACATAGTTCTTTAGACTCTTGCCTGATCTCACCTGGTAGTTGTGAGAAGCCCAGGTGGTAACATGGTTAAATCTAAAAGGTGATCAACAATAACCAGAATCACCAGTATTTTCTCTATGCACTATATAGCAAACAGCTCCTGTTTAGAGATAATATAGTGAGCACTCACAGAAAAACTGAGTTTAAATGGAAACTCCAACAATTAGGGAGAGCTAATACTTTCTGGTCTTAGGTAATAGAAGAAAATGTTTGACATTGCTCTCTCTGATGTCCACTTATTCTTCTATCCAATCCTGGAAAATTGAAAAAGAGTCGACTAGGTACCAGTAAGTAAGGCCAGAAGAGTTGCACAAATTAGTTGTATATGTAATTAACCTAAAACTACACAGATGTAGGAAATAGAGTGAGAATAGGCCTGCTATTGGCTATATAGCTTTGTACTATTCAACAGTCAATAACCATGATTAAATTTAAATTTAATAAAATTAAAGTCATTTTTTCAGTCATACTAGCACCATTGCAAATGCATATGGCCACATTTGGCTGGAGACTACAGTATTAGACAGAGTAGTTATAACTTGTTTCCATCATTGGCCGAATTTTTTGTTCAACAATGTTGACACTTTTGTACCCTTTTGCTACAACAGTTTTGTACTATAAGTTTAAATGTACAAGAATTGGTTTTATCTTTTGGTAAGCACTTAAGTTTTCTAGTAAATGTTTTGGTTGTAATGGACATGAAAAAAAATCAGTGCATTAGAATGGAAAGACCTACATTAATTTTTCTAAGAACAGTTGAAGAGAAGTAGCTAAACTTGGCAAAAATACGTTGACATTTGTCTTCCACATTACAGCCACAGTAACATCCCTAATTCCTGACCTCTGTAAGAAACAAATCTGGTGAAAAGCATTAACATTTAGTAGTTATTTTTAAAAGAATGTACCTGATGACTCTCTTTTATATAGCAGCTGCAAAACCTGTGTTTCATATAACCTTCCTAAGCATGACTTTTCATTTAGGTCTAACACTGTGTATCTAAATGATTAGCTTATTTTCAATTTAAGTTCTTTTAAATGTACTAAAATTGAAGAGTAGTTGCTGTTAATGCATTAGTTCCAATCCATGAAGAATTTCACAAACAGGTAAATGATGCCAGGACCTGAATTAATCCAGTTGATGCCTGCATCAATAGTTCACTCATTTTTATTGCTAAATAGTAATATATATACCACAATTCATTTATCCATCCATCTACTAATGTATGTTTATGTTATTTGGAAACAAGAATATTCTTGTACACATATCTTGCAGACATTTTTTATAGCTCTTTAGTAAATAAATCTCTTTCAATAAATACATAAGAATGATGTTGAGATGTCATAGGGTAGATGTGTTATAGCATTTTATATTCTCAGTATCAGAGTATGAAAGTCCCATTTGCCCCACACTCATACCAAATCATAGTGTGGGTGTTCTAGTGGATGCAAAGTGTTATCTCATTGTGAATGTGTATTTCCTGTATGAATAATAATGTCAAGCAATTTTTATGCATTTATAAGTTCTTTATACATGTTATCTTTCCATTTTATATTAGGTATTGATATCTGGTAGTGGGAGACATTTAATTTTTATAACTGGTTATGCTATATACTTTGGACAAATTTTTGAGTTAGCAGTCTATTCTTCAAAATAACATACAGAAATCTATATACTAATTTAGTAGAGCTAATATTGAGCCATCCAACCTATGAATGAAGTACATCTCTTCATCTACTTGGAAACCAATAGTGACTGCTGTATGATGCATAGCTTTGTGCCTTTTCTGTACTGTGAGATATAAATCTTGACCACAGCACAATGAATGGCCCATTATTAACCAACTAGCACAAACTCCTGGTTTAAACTCCAAGCCTTACCACTTAATAGCTGTATCTCTGTGCAAATTACTTTTTCTATGCTTTTATGTCTATAAAATTGAGATAATGAAATCATCATAAAGTTGTTTTGAGGATTAAATGAGATAACCCACATGAAACTCATAGAAGTTTGATTGCTTATAAAAGTAAACACACAACAAATGTTAGCTATTTTTCTTGCTAGCCTTTTTTTTTTGTATTATTGTATTTGTTCTTACTGAATCCTAACATCTTAATCACCCTAAAGATACTCATCTCAGGAATATTTAATATTTCCAAGGAAGACATCCTTAATACTACAGTGGTAACAGCTTTAGCTCTGTTTTCATAATCTCTTACTCTCTTAAATGTGACTAAGTATTTTCCAGGGCTCTCTCAATATCTTACAATGAAAACAATAAAGATTGTTATTTGCTATCATAATTTACATTCTCACAATCTTTAGTTACTGCTAAAATAAAATCCTTCTTTTGACAAGTTAAATGTAGTGAAATTAGGTATGTTTCTGGGAACTTTGCATCAGATCCAGCTGTATAATAAATATTTTCTCTTGGAAGTCACATAGCCCATTTAGCCTGGGAAAAAATAATAGCTATTGTAATAAATGGTAATAGATGCAAAAACATTAGGAAGAAATGACGAATATCTGAAAAGATGCCAAAATAAAAATTCCTGCCTTGAGTTATAGAGGAACCAGTGAATTTGTAAACACAGAAGTTGTCAACATTACTCCATACTGCTTTGTAAATTGTAAAATGACTGTGATGAAGTTGTGCCAAAAGCAAGCATTTCAAAGTAACAGTTTACATTGTGTCTCTCCATGCATTGACTGTATTTACTGTATCATGCAAGTAAGTATCCCAGAAATACCAGTGGGCTAGATTCTCCCAGCTGTACATCTCCCTATGTGAAATAACGTTTTTCCTTGTCAAGGTACTTCAAATAGAGTACTATGGAAAAATGATCATCTGAGTGAGTTGAATTACAGCATGTCTAGTAATGATGCAATATGAAGCTGAGGAATTTTCTAAAGGATTCCCTATATTTTTAGAAAATAAAAAGTAATTTAGAACCTGTATTTAAAATGAGACAAGCTTCGAACAAATGTTTTAAGGAGATGCTAGAGTTCTGTTGGATTTGTTTAATGCAGGCAATTCCACATGACACGATTTTTTTTTTAATTTATGCATACAGAACTAGGGTACAGGCCAGAGGTGCAGGGGTGGTGAGAACATTCACCAGAGACAAAGTGGTGAGCACAAGATGCAGATCGATGAAATAGACTGCTGAGGGGAGCAGTGGGTGGGTCAGGGGAGGTCTGCTGAGATGTGTGGGCTACCTCCGGGGTGGGGATTGAGCTCACACTGAAGTGCCTGTGGCTCGCTTGCAGTGCTGCACTTCAACCTGTTGTGCCACCAAGGAGGCCAGATTCCCTATGAATTTTAACCTTTTCAGTCTATCAGTTAATATGTATCGTGTAAAGAAGACTAGGAGAGCTCACTTAAAGTCTACTCCCAGGGCTATTCTGCAGAATGGACTTGAATAAGTCACTAGAACTTTTTTAAGCCTCTGTGAATTACTTTTTTCTAAAAGAATACTAATTGTTGCCTATGCAAGAATTTTTTGTAGATTAATCATAAATTAATTAATCATTATTTTTTTTTTGTAGATTAATCATAAGTTTCAGATAAAAATTACAGGTAATGAAAAGTTCCTATTCTGTCTTCATTTCCAAGGAGGTAGTTTAGCTGCCTACAGATAAATCAGTTTAACCCTCAAGTAGATATTCTAATGCTTTTTCATAAGGTAATTTAAGAGCCTAAAACACAGTGGCATCTTTGAAATTACTATCTGAAATTAGAGTATTTACAGATTTCACCTGTTAGTTGTTATAATGGTATGGCTTCAGAAAAGAGGAAACATTTCTATTTAAAGATCACAAATGTTCTCTAGAAGTTGTCACAGAATCTAGATTTCAAAACCAGAAAGATATTGAGTCCAGAATGTAAACTGTGCTTGCAACATTTAAAATTTCATACTTAACAATGGCAGAAATCAAGGCATGGAGTTTGGAATTTACCATGCACTCCACCAACAATGAGTGGTCCAGAATACCTAGGTTAGAAAGTTTTTCCATAAGTTAATGTGAATTAGAAAGGGAAAAGTGGGCTCAAACAGGAATGGGGTGAGAGTGTGGGGTAAGGTGCATGGGTATGGGGAGAGTGGGAGAATAGCAGTCTCAGTAATACTGACAAGATATAACTAAACTAGGCTTTATATTTCTGATTTTATAAGCATACACATATCAAACATAATACTAATCACTTTAAATGCCACTATACACTTTTCCAACATTTTGCATAAGAAAGATTTCTCAAGATTAGCGACAGTGACAAAATATTTTATCATACACATTTTTTTCTTCTTTCCCCTTTCTATTTTTGTTTTTTGGCTGTTGTTCAGCTCTAAACATACTAGGTATGTCAACTGAGGTAAAGTTATACCACAACTCTTAGCTTTGATTTCCACTGCCACAAAATTAAGATCATTGTACCTATATTACATATTTCATGGAACTGTACTATTATTTTTAAATATTTATTTATTTTTGTGTAGAAGAACTGGGGTATAGACTAGAGGTGCAGGGGGTGAGAGGCTTCACCAGAGACAGAGTGGGGAATAGAAAAAGTGGATTCACTGAGATACACTGCTGAGGGTAGCATCAGGTGGGACAGGGGAGGTCTGGTGCACCTTGGTTAATAGGCCACCTCCCTGGCCAGGTATCAAGCTCATTTCTTAGTAATGACAGTGCTGACACTTAACACCTGTGCCAACAGGGGGTCCTGGAACTGTATTATTATTATTGCTATTTTTTATTCACTTTGGGCACATTTTCTCCCACTTTCTCATTCTGTCATCCTTACTTCCTCATTCTGCCACCTTTCTCTTTTAAGAAATAGCATTTACTTTTTGATTTCTTGTTGTTATACTCAAATTGTTGGATTAAAAATATTAAAGAAAAAGAAATAATGTTTTCTGAAAAATGTGTAAATGAATGCTGGGCAAAGGGCTCTGGAGTGGTAGGAAACTTGTGGAAGCAAAAATAATCACTCAGAAATGCAACTGGTCAGATGAGTGTGGAGTTGTTTGACATGAGTCACACTCACACTGAGTCTTACTTTCTTGATTACAAATCATAACTCTTAAAACACATTAATATAATGTCAAAATATTTAGGTTAGTGCTTTGAATATCTGGCAAAATATGCCTTACAGAAGTCATCTCTTTATCACATGAGTTCTTTCAACACTTCATCTTCATTGCTATTCTGCACTTAGTATTTCCTACCTTGCTCTCATAAACTAGTTAACTCTTTGTTTGCTATATTGTTCCTACTTACCCAACTGCCTTTAATAGATTTATGTCTTGTTATCCTTACAAATCCCAGCAATTTAGCAAATTACCTTGTAATACTTCAATAACAATTAGTAATCTGAATAAATCCTCAATTCTTTTCACAAAAAAATATTAAAAAGCACATAAAATACCACTTACTTTCAAACATAGTGCCATATTATTATATAATACAATGGAAAAAACATTGGTTAAAAC
>NW_004567113.1:15741885-15769251 GCF_000260355.1 Condylura cristata
GTATACATGCATACCTTAGTAACAGACAGAGAAGCATTTTTACATATTACTTGGAAGATGAAGGATGCTATACGTGGTTACATGAAAAATCCCAGTCGGAAGAACAGAGGAGGGAACTCCAGTCACTGCTCGACATCTCGTATGCCGTCTTCTGCTTGAAAAAAAAAAAAAAAACCAGAAGGAAGCTTAGAAGAGAACCTAATCCAGAGTGAAGAGTCCCTATGGGAAATGAGAGGGGTATACATGCATACCTTAGCTGACTGTAACAGACAGAGAAGCATTTTTACATATTACTTGGAAGATGAAGGATGCTATACGTGGTTACATGAAAAATCCCAGGGGGAAAAAAAGAGGAGGTGATTTTATCTCTGCACACTTCAGTTCATGTTGCAAAAAAACTAAATATGACATTGGAGCAATAGAAAATGAGGTTAGAAAGGAAGACAGTTTCCCCAGGTCAGAAGGTTTTACATGGAATATGAAAAAGTTTATAGAGTTTAACATGTACCCACTGAGATGTCTTTGAGGGACATATGCATATGCGAAGCATAATCAGTTGTACACAGAAGGGGAGTTGCTGTTGCAGGGATTTAGATTAATGGGGACCAAATGAAGGGAGACAGGTCTTCCAATGGAGGCCTTTTCTATAGTGTGGCTGGGAAATGGTTAGGGTTAAAAAGAGCTCTAGCATGTGAGTCTTCACACTAGAAAACAGTGTAAGATACTTAAGAGTAAAATTGACTGGGCACAAATAGTTGGAGTTTGAAATGTACAGGAAAGGAAAGAGTCAAGTATGACTTGTATACCTCTGAGAGATTATAGAGAAAGTTTGTGTTAAAAAAATAGAGAAGGGAAATCAGTTTATAAAGAACATAATGAGTCTTGGGACATACTGAACATAAAAGCAAGTCACACACACATGTATGAATGTACCATGTTCATATACTTGGGAAAGATCTGGGTTGTAGCTGCCGTTTTATATGCATGTGGAAACCAATTTGATCTCTTGGGACGAGAAAAACACCCAGTAAGTTTATTGTGTGACATGATCAGGAAGGTCAGGTAATATCTAACATATGGAAAGAGGAAGAAATATCCAATAAAGAAAAAAAGAACTGTTGAGAAATCAGAAAACTAATGTTTTGAAAGCTAGCATTAGAAAACTTTCAAAAGGAATGAAAAAATTAACAAGATAGAATCTCACAAGAAAACAAAAACTAGGAGGTATGGGTGGGCTTTTGAATCAAGATATCCTTGAGCTTCTCCAGAACATTTTCAGACTAATTAAAGGAGAAAATAAAATTGCAGTACATCCGAGTGAATTAAAAAAAGAGTGAAATGGCCCTCCCTGGTGGCGCAGCGGGTTAAAGCACAGCACTAAGAAGTTAAAGCCACTTCCGCATGAGTTCGATTCCTGCCTGCCCTGGAGGTGACCACATGGTGTGGCAGACCTCTCCTGACTCGCCCACTGCCCCCCTCAGCAGTGTATTTCATCGATCTACCTGTTCTGTTCCCCACTCTGTCTCTGGTGAAGCCTCTCGCCGCCCCTGAGCCTCTGGCCTGTACCCCAGTTCTGTATGCACAAATAAATAAATCTTTAAAAAAAAAAAGAGTGAAATGTGAGACAAGATGATTTAGGGGTGAGGATTTAAAGGAAAAGGGGTAAAGGCACTGGTAATTAAAGTGGCATAGGATTCCCTCAGGTTGAAAGAGGATTAAACATTTTTAGAGGTTGGAGAGATGGTAGTAAAAATCAAGCAGTACTTTGAAAATGGCTAAAATCTATTAAACATATATGCCAACCACTGCAGAAAGAATTTATATGTATGGATTTATTTAATGGTTTCAATAATTCTAGAAAAATTATTTTTATAAAGGAAGATATTGAGGTTAATAAAGATTGGAGAAACTGCTGAAGATTACAGAATTAATAAGTAGAGGAAGAGTCAGAGCCTCACTGGCCAAATTCAAAGGTAAGTTGCTGTTCACTATTCTTTCATGTGAGGGAGGCATGATGGAAGATATGGGTTGGACTGGTGAAGTAGCAAGGAAGATAATATGTAGTCAACACCACAGCAGTATTATATATTCTTAAATTAATGAGAGATACCTCATTTTCTGAGACAGGAAGGAAAAAGGAAAGGCAAGGTTTGAAAGTATAGGTGATTTAAACAGGAAATAAGAAAAATAATTACTTTAAAAAAAAATTGAGTTAACACTGGTTTATATGGTTGTTTGGATTTTGGAAGTATAGGATTCTGCCTTCCAGTGCTGTTAGCATGCTTTCCTACCACCAAAACACTGCAGTCACTACCACAACCAATTGTACTCCCTCCCCCACTTTTGATCCCCACTTTCCCTATTCCCCTCTGAATGTCTCATTTCTGTAGTCAGCTTTTAAGGGTTAGTTTTTGAGTTTGGCTTTACCTGAACCTTTGTTTGGTTTCTCTATATTCCGCATGTAAGGAACACCATCCAATATTTGTTTTTCTCCTTCTGAGTTATTTCACTTAGCATAATGGCATGAGTTTACTCTTTTTGGCTGCTAAGTAGCATTTCTTTAAGTATGTGCTTGTGTTTGTACATATACATATAGGTGTATATATATATATACACACACAGTGTATCTTCTTGATCCATTCATTTGTTTGGGGGGCATTTCCATTGTTTCTATAACTTGACTTCAGTGAACATAGGCGTATATACAGCACTCAATATTTTTGCATTCTTTGGGTAGCTACCTAGGAATAGAACTGCTGGATCATATGGTAGAAATAATATTCTGAGAGGGACAAGGAGAGTTATTCAGACAATGAGGATATAAAAAATTACAATAACAACAATCTTAATAGTAAACATAATTAACAGGGTCATGTAATGGTATTTTAGGAATAATGGGTAAGCAAGATATTGACAGTGAAAGGTTGAAGTTGGACAGTGATATAGTTTAGACCTTGTTTTAGAATGGTAAAACATAATTTAACATATTTTGTATCAAACTTATTAAAGACATTTTATTTTGATGTACTGGAACTAATTAAAGAAGCTAAGACAAGTAGAAATAAAATTGCTTCTTTTCGAAGTCAATTTTAAATGAACACTAAAATTATTTTCCAACTTTATCAAATTGCAATTTATAATATATTGAAAGGGAAATTGCTACCCATTCTTACCAGATGTTCTACAAATCTTCAGCATCACTTTATATGTATTAAATCATATGCAAAAGCAGCAATGAACCATCAACATATTTCTCTTGTCAGTTTATTTTAATTGAAAACAAATTTTGTCTTTCAAGTCATGGTTATTTTTAATTAACTTTTTTAAAGTCTGACAACAAACTATTTTGTTTTTAAGTGTAATGTAGGGTAACACTAATAGTAATTACGAGGGAACTCTAAAATCAGAAATATAGAATTCCTGATGTTCTTGCTCTTTATTAGGGAAGATTGCTAGCCAGTTTACATTGATTGATAAATAACACAGAGGAAAGCTAATTATTTTGTTTACAAGCATGAACATCATTTCTGAGTTTATTGAAGAATTTGACCAGCTGCATTATATTTATTTGTCTTTATTGATCTCTCTGCAGTACTAAGGAAGGTAGATGATCTATTTTCAAAGCATTTCCAAAATATCAATCTCTTTGTTTTCCTTCTAACTTTAAAATCTATTGTCTAGTTCCTTTTCTTTTCCAAAACTTACTCACTATTAAGTGTTTTAAGATTCTGTCTTTGACTTGTACTCACTCCTGTCTATATTTATTCTCTTCAGGATCTCACTTAGCTCATAGTTTTATATGCCCTCTCTCTATCTCCCCACCCCAAGCTACATCTCCATATCATGCCTCCCTCTGATCAACACACTCAAACCCCCAGCTGATTCACTGGCATATGTCTGATGTCTAAAATTGAACATATCAAAAAATAACACTGAAATTGTTAGTTGTATTATTTTTGAAAGATTCTGTCACCTTCATGATGGTCAGAACCACTCCATGTAAAGTGGCAACCACCCCGATCTCTAATCCAATATTTCTGACCCTATTAGCTTCATTTCATTGTATTTTCCCCTCATATTACATAAAATGGCAAAGATAGAACAATTTAAAAAATATTTATTGTAATTTTTTTTTAGAATACAAAGAAAAAATGGTCTGTTTTGTTTTGTTTTGTTTACTGATATATTTCCAATGCTTAGAGTATGCCTGGTCTACAGTCAAAATTCAACAAATGTTAGTGGAAGGAATAGAATAACTTCAAGTTCTACAGGAATAGCCATAGGAAAAGGGGAAATAATAGAAAGTACCTATTAGCTTAGAGTAAACATTTGACATTTCATGACTTTTTGATCATTAGATAGGACGCGAAGGTATTTCTTTGATTCCTAAACCAAGGGAATTTCCCGACCATAAAATTAAGTGCATCTTCTTTATAAAAGAAGTCAGAAAGAAAAAAAAGATTATTGGCTTTTCATCACTTTATTTTCCAGTATGGTGAAGATTATGGTAAAATTATACATAAGGTAATAAGATTAAATATGTTAAATGGGAAAATAGCCAGTATTTCAGACTTTTTTAAACTGTAATTATCCACTGGATAGGTTTATTGATTTTAAGACATGTAAGCTGTAGCATTATAAACTCTTGTGCAATATAGGACCTGAACTTATGAGGTGCATAATTGTGCATATAAATCATTACTAAAATAAATGAGAAATTTCTTAGCATACAAAGTTCAAAAATAAAATCATTTCATTAAACACTGCTTTGTTATAACATTGATAAGAAAAAAGAAATTGTAGCTGATGTTGAACAAAAAAGGATATTATTAGAGAACATGCTTTCTGTGAACATCATTTCACCTAAATCTAAAGTTTCCAAAAAACCATTAATGTCATTAAGTGAGAATTATTCACCTTGATACCAATATCAACAAAATGTAATAAGGGAAATGATAAAAATAAAAAAGAGGGGGCCCTCCCTGTTGGCACTGTGGGTTAAAGCACTCACTAAGAAGCTTAAGCCACTTCTGCATAAGTTCGATCCCCGCCTGCCCTGGAGGAGATCCACATGGTATGGCAGACCTCTCCTGACCTGCCCGCTGCTCCTCTCAGCAGTGTACTTTGTCGATCTGCCTGTTCTGCCCCCCACTCTGTTTCTGGTGAATCTTCTCACCCTCCACATCTCTGACCTGTACCCCAGTTCTATATGAATAAAAAATAAATCTTTAAAAATAATAAATAAAAAAGAGGAACGAATTGGGAAAATTTAAGAACTAAGCAAGGCTTTGAATTTGCAACTCTTCTGTCATCTGTAAAATCTATTTCTTGTTTGAAATTCTTTCTGATGGAAATAATTGATCACCATTTTCCTATTGAGCCCTGACTTTTACTGATTCTGAAATTGTTATTTTTGCATAGTAATAACCCTGTTTTGGTTCATTTGTGGTCCCTCAAAATTCATATGTTTAAGTTCTAACAATACTCATAATGTGACTGTTTTTTTAGATAGGATCTTTAAAGAGATAATTAAAATAAAGTGGTTATACAGATGTACCCTAATGCAATCTGACTAGTGTCCTTCTAAGAGGAGATTAGAACACAAGCACAGACACTCACAAAAGGATGACCATACAAAGAGGAGAAACAGCCTTTTACATGTTAAGAAGAGATGCCTTAGAGGAAATAATTCTCCTAACACCTTGACCTTGGACTTGTAACCTTCAGAACAATGAGGAAATAAATGTATTAAACCACCAAGTCTATGACAGCTCTACCAACTAGTATTCTATTTACCAAACATACAATTATGTTATCTTTTTAGGATTTTCATCCCTCTGGCTTTTTAAGATTTATGTATGTATGCATGTATAAAAGAACTGAGTTGTAAGTCAGAGGTGCAGGGGACAAGAGGATTCACCAGAGATAGAGTGGGGAGTAGGCAGGCAGACTGACTGAAATACACCGCTGAAAGGATCAGTGGGCAATACAGGAGAGGCCTTCGGTGGGTTAGCTCCCTAGCTGGAGGTAGAACTTGTGTCACAGTGGCTGGAGATAGCTTGATAGTGCTGAGACTTACCCCCTTGCCACCACAGCGGCCCCTTCTTTCAGTCTTTGTATCTAAATTTATAAACATATATCCATACAGGCATATCTTTGTAATATATAAAGGCAGATTACTCAATGGATCTATTGGTGTGGCTTAAGAATCAAGTCTTCTTGTTTAGCCTTAAAGCCCATATTCCATATTTAATTTCTTAGCAGTTATAATATGTCATAGCTTTTAGCTTAATTCAGATAGTAAGCATATATATATCAGTTTATTCCCATTCCAAAATAAGGACCATTAGTACAAAACCAGGAGGGTGCCCAACAGTGTATGTAACCAGTCTTGAATTATAATCATCAATTAATAATAATTTTCATCCAGATCTAATTCTGTTGCCCTTCTGTACATATTGTACATCACAAACCTATAGTCTCTATAAGCATGAATGTTAGCTTGCAAAAACTGAGTGTCATGAGATATTAACAGTGAATACAAAGAAAATGTGGGAAAATGCATAACTTTTTCCTGCAGCAAAGTATATCTGCTGTAGTCTAATTTGATCAGAATTATTCCAAACATAGTCTATTGAATATGCAGTCTTTTCTAACTATACTGCCTCTGACCACTGAAAAGCCAGTATCTCCTTTTTGTAGGCAATCTGCTTTACATATAAGGAAAGGGATAGTGGAAAGAGAAAAATAATAGTGGTTAGTTTTTCATAATCTTATTCTGTGTATATATACCAGCTGAAAGAAGACTTAAAACATTTAACTTGGAAGGGGAAACAACAAGATAAGAAGGGAGTAAACAGCAAGAAATACACCAGAAAAGTAGTCACCCCTTAATAAGACACATAGCCATAGTCATTTATTCCTTTTGTATACATATTACAATTTGCATTGAGTTTACCTTTATCTAGTTTTTGTCTAATTTACCTACTGAAACTGTTTGAGCACAAGGATTGTGTCTGCCTAGTTAACAACTGTATCTCTGAGGCTAACCTGGCAGCTATGAAATAGTTGATACTTAGTGAATATTTCATAAATGGAGGGAGAAAAAAAAAAAGACTAGCAAAGGCAAATTTATATACAAGGCACTTTTTAAGACTATAAAATGCATAAAACAATCTTCTTCCCTCAATTATCTCTTTTTATAATCAGAGATAAGAGTTCTCAATATTAAAAAGGACTTGAGAGTATTGAGTGGAGAGCTACTATAAGCCTGCAATAGTCAGAGAAAGAAGAGCAGAGGACACTTAGTGATATTAATGATATTCAATACCAGCCAACAACATAGAAACCAGTCACAGAAGAGCAAAAATGGCATACTTCCACTTACACAAGATATCAAATATGGTCAACCTCATAGACACATGGAATGGCACTTGTTAGGGGCTGGGGAAAGAGGGCAATGGAGAGTTGTACTCAATATAGTTTCTTTTATCCAAGATGACTAAGTTCTAGAGATCTGAGTTACAACATTGTACTTCTAGATTAACAATGCCATATTGTACATTTTAAAAAATCTAATAAAAAGGTAGATCTCATATTTAATGTTTAAACCATAGTATAAAAATAGTATAGAGAAAAAGAAAAATACTACTGGGATCCATCAGCATCAACCACTGAATGTTTTCCATACTGAAAAACCATCAGTATTTCTCTAATATGCTGTTTCATGTCACTGGCTGTCACAGTGAAAGAGTTACACTTTCCACACTCTCTGTATAATCAGGGGTCAGAGAAAGTCTACAAGGCACTTCACAATGGCCACCTGCAAGACCCTCTAGGATATCACTGAATTTCTGTTCTCTATGGGTCCACTAGCCTGTCTGATGAAAAGAAGGAGTCTCGTGACACCCAGTGCTCTGAAGTGTGTTATTCCTGTCCCCTCAGGCTGACTGGAGTGCCCATCTGCCTTGGTTTTCAACAACTGCAAAGAAGCCCAGCATGCAGGGAATGGTCTATCTACTGTGTAAGGGGGACCGTCAATTCTGAAAATGCTTGTCAGTTTGCAGAACTGCCTCTAAGGGTCTGAGGTAATTTTTATGCACTGTGGCAAAAAATTCCCAACCAAAGTTAAACTTTTGGCAGCTTCCTACAGAGTATAACTGAGTATCATTCACTGTGCAGATCTCTTATTTTAGATGATTATCACAGATATTTTCTTTATTGGTGGCTGCTTTTTTTCATTAGAATTTTAGTTTATGAACAATACTGCAGTAAGTATGTCTCCTCATCCTGGGATTAGTAAAAAGTATTCTTCAGTAAATGCATATTTAGAAGCTAAATATACGGTAAGTTCAACATGTATACTTGTGTATAATATATGTAACTCAAGCTATGTAACAGTTCTGACAATAACTTTTGGGAGAACATAGTAATTCATTTCAAATCATACTTAATCACTTGAACAATTCATTTCATTCCAAGCACTATAGTAAGGTAACTCAGGGAGAGACAGACAGTTCTTTACTGTCATTATACAACATATTTCTCTGCCAGTTTTCATCTCTGTAAAACTAAACATATGTTTCTCCCAAGCTGGATAAAATTTGTTAAAATGATGGACGTCAGTCTCTTGAAGAATATTTTGTCCAATTATGACTTAAATGCTCGATAGATATAAACCATTGGCTTAATCTCTGAATCAACTAAGAATGTATTAAATTCTGTTCACCTTTTCCTTTTGAATTTTTTTTTAATTAAAGTAACATTGGTTTACAGCATTAAATGGGTTTCATAGATATTGATCAGTATTATAAACATACCTACATATATATCACATTATAATCACCATTAAAACCCTAATGGCCTTCTTTAAATTTCAATTTACCCCTTTGGCCTGATTTACCTATCACTATTGTTCCTTTTAGATAATATATTTTAAGGTAATTATAAAATAACATTGAATTTGAGAGCCTTGGAAGAGTCTGGCCTGTTTGGATACTCATTTTAGGATGTCCTTTAACCATTCTAATTGTTCCAGAGAAACTCTGAAACGGCATCTAGTTTTATGTATGCTTCAACAGGGGTGATACATAACCTTTAACTCAGTCTTTCAAGATAACTATAAAATGATGCCATATCAGGGGGCCTCCCTGGTGGTGCAAGGGGCCAAGTTTCAGCACTATGAAGCTATAGCAGCCACTGCAGCAGGAATTTCATCCCCCACCAGGGAGCTGACCCACATGGTGCAGCAGACCTGTCCTGTCTGTACTGCTAGTCCCCTCAGCAGTGCACTTCGTCCATCTGCCTGTTCTGCTCCCCACTCTGTCCTGGCGAATCCTCTCACCACCCCTGTGCCTCTGGCCTGCACCCCAGTTCTGTTTGCACAAATAAATAAATCTTTAAGAAAAGGGAGGGAGGGAAGAAGGGAATAGGAAGGGGAAAGAAGGAGAGAAGGAAGAAAGGAAGGAAGGATGGAAGGAAAGAGGGAAGGAGGAAAGAAGGGCTTAAGACAGAACAAAACAATATCTAGGAAGGTGAATCATAATGTCATCTAAACTTTGAGAAACTAACAGTTCTGTGACTCTTCATAAGTGTGAGGTGAATGTGATAACCACTACACTACAGAAACACCACGACTCTTCATTAGTAAATAGTGGATACAATGTCTAGATCAGGAACTGAGAACAGCAATTGGATTCTATAAAAACATTACTTAAGGGATAAAAACTACAAGTCGCTGTTCAAGCAAGTATATATATTTGAAAACCTCCAGTGAAACACAGAATGGAATGAGGTAGTATTGTATATACCTAAGTCAGAAGTAAGTAGCAACATTCACTTTTAGTGCTAGAATGATGTATATGTAACAGAAAACTCCACCTCACTCCCAACAAAACAGATCTCTTTCCAAATGCCATTACACTCTATCTAGTTGTTACTTGAATGAAAGCTGGCAATCCTACTTCAGATGTTAGCTTCCAGACTCATTGAGGTTTATGAGTAAATATTACTAAAATGATTTTTTCTTCCATTAAAATAAAAATAAAGTTTTATTGGACATTTAAAAAAAGCTTTAAGTGTTAGAGGTGGCGTTTCTTTAGAGAACATTGAGATTTTACCCCTGAGAGAAGGGGTTTGAGACATAATTTGACTTGTAAAAGATCATAAAGTTAAAAAGAGCTGGAATAAAATATATGATTCTAATGGTCTGATATGATCCATACAGGTATTTTGAAAGTTATGGATAATTAATTTGCTACTCAATGCAAATAGTATGACTACCACAGCCATAAGCAGAGAAAAACTGATGTTCATGATATTAGGATTCTATTATATGACAACTATAATTTTGTAAATAGTGATATTAAAACCTTGATATTAATTAATATAGGTTCAGGACAGCAATTATTGCAATAGTAAGCAATACTTGTAAAAACTTAGGTAGCACACTCACTGAAAAAGTGTTGTAATTGTGCCTCTACTAATGACTCAGCAAATGTAACTCCAGCTTTTTCAAGTTTAGTTGATCTCCAGCTTTGTAGCTTTATCTGCTCTGTTGATGTATCCAGGCAACACATGCGTGAAAACAAAAGTGCAAGCAAACTTCCCATCACACTGCTTTAACACATTGTACTCTTATAAAATATATGTGAGCATCTCACATAAAATGCACTAGGTAGATACTCAGAAGGAACCTTTAATGAACTCAAAGTAAATTCAGAGATCCACTGACTCAAGAAACAGCCAAAGTCATTGATTCTCCTCTGTGGCAGCACTCTGACTCTGCCAACCCCTTGCTGTTCACAAGAGCGTTTGCATGTGCTGATCTTGTAAAAGAGTCCTCATCAAAGCAACCTTCTTTCTTTTACAGCACTTCTTCTCCATCGTGGTAAGAAGCTGAAGAGTAGCATGGTGGATTATAAGTACATGGAATCAAAGAGATTAGTCATTCCACCCTCATGAGAAGCACTTTTGCTCAGTCAGCAACAATGAACCACAGCCAGGTTTTAAAATGAAACACTTTCCTCTCCCTGGACACACACACACACACACACACACACACACATGCACCCCCCAAGGGAAGATACTGGGCCTGTAATTTTTTTTCTCAAAAAAAAGAAAGAAAGAAAAAAGATGGGGGTGGACAAGAAAGAGCATCTTTCACATTCTGTATTTTCAGAGTAAGTATCCAACACGACTTGCCATGATAACTAAATTTATTATTAACTGTGTATTTCATGATGTTAGTGACAATATGTTAATGTGATTTTTCACGTCCTCCTGCAGTGAACAGATGGCTCCTTTTACTTTACTTTCCACATCAAGTGTGATTATTTCTTGGTGCCAAAAGCCACCTGCCGCTCCTCGGTCTCCAGTCTAATTTTTTATGTTGGTAAAACACAGCAGGACTTGTTATCAGTTGGATGGCATCTTAATAAAAGGAGACATGCCAACATATTGACATCATGTTCAAGGGGAAATTTCAGCCCCTTCAAACCCTTAACCTTCTTCTCCTACCCACTTTCAAAAAGTAAGGGAGAAAAAGAAAAAAAAAAAAGATACAAAGATCCCACCAGTTTCAAGATGTTTAACTACAATTGCTGGGCCTAGAGCCAAGATGCTGGATTGGCCTCCCTTTGTTCCTAAACCCAAGCACCTCACTCAGGGCTCTGATCTTTCATCCTGTGTAATGATAATTAGCCGTAACATATTCCAAAGTCAAATGTAAGCAGGAATACATTAACATTGAGATCAGTGTCAGGGCAATTTTCACTGGGAAAATAACAAAGAACACACACACACACATACACAATCAAAAATTTCAAGATTCAGACACTCATAAAATCACGTTCCTAGCCTTGCATATTAAACTCTTTGACTTGTCTGCCATGAGCACTTACCTAGAATGCAAGGTTTCCCAATGTGGACTCCCACAGCACGTGCTTAACACAGAAAACATGAGTAATAAACTGCAGTGGCTTGCTTTAATTTTTCCATGCTTTATTAGAACAAAGAGGATAGTACATTAGGTGATTTGTGGTCCAAAAAGAGGTCTTTCAGGCGATTGGATGGTGTGGCTCTCAACAGCTGGTCCAGCACATTTGGGAACAGCATGTAGAAAAATGCGTCAGTGTTTTGAAGATTACCAACTGTGATGATTCATTGGTTGTGACACGATCTAAAAAACGTTAAATTTCCTAGTCACAGACTATATAATCAATGCTCTTACCATCAAGGCACACACTCCCAACTCAAGACTAAGATTAGCACAAATTTAGTGAAATTCCAAAAACTTCCAAAATGGATCCGCACTCTTCAGAAACAGAAGAGTTGTAGTGTTCATGAATGCCTGGTATTTACTGATAAAAGCCAGGGAGTTAATTATGAAGCTGTCTTTCTAGGATTTACAAGGTTTATAAAAGGCAAAAGGAAATTCCTACAATAAAAGTATAAATTTTATCTTCATTAAAATGACTCAAATTAATGGTTTTCTGGAGATGAATAACTATAACAAGATTATTCAACCACAGAATCTCTCAAATTGATATGAATTTGGCAGGGTCTCTTTAATTCCTTTCAACTCTTCCTCCAAACAAAGGTTATTGTGTGAAATAGAATTCTAATAAATGCATTTTGCAGCTTGACCAACTTTTTATTGCATAAAATTTTCCTGATACTATATTATAAAAATAAGCAAACATACAGGAAACTTGAAGTAACTTTATTACCAGCAGCATTGTATCTACCAAATAGGCCTTACAATTAACATTTTACTATACTAATTTTATCATATATCTTTCCATTTATCCATCCCTTTATATAGTCATCAATCTACCTTATTATATTAGATTGTAAAATGAATAACCAATAGCTCATCCAGCAATCAAAATTAAAATTATCTAGACTTTATGATAATTACTTAATAAAGGAGGAACTGAGATAGTGGTATTCATTAACTCTTTCAACAAACATTTCTTGAGTTCCTGTTTTGGAGCAGGCAATACTCAAAGTTCTAAAGTTTGAAACTAAACAGACAAAGCCTTGTCCTCATTGAACTTATAATTTAGTGTCCTTTATGGTGAAGAGGAGGAACTAAACAAATGCCTCTCTGAAACATGCTGTATTCAGGAAGATATGTCAATGTAGATGAGTAAATTTAGTTGGGACTGATTTGAACTTAAATATTGTAATAAGGGCAAGAAGAATGTTTCATGTACCAATGTATTCCTGCCTATAAAAGAGCTCATATATAGCACTTCTCAAAATACATTTGTCAAATTAGTAAAGATATAAATTAAATTTTAAACTTTACTGTATGGAAATAATTTCAAAGGTATATTAAAAGGTAGCTGCACTCTAGGGATTAGCCTTAAAAGTAATAAATAAGAGCATAAAGTCAATTAGTTTAACAAGTCTAATTTTAACAATCATATATTAAATGATTTTGAGATATATATATGGATTTTAAAAACTATTCTGAATAATATATCTAGACTTAAAGCATTTATGGAATATATGAATGTAGAAATGAAAAATTTCTTTAAGCTGAATGTCTTTAAAAAAGATAGTGCCAATGATCATTTCTTCAGATATTCTTAAATGAGAATAAAGAAAGCAACCTAATCAAAAAGTGAACAGAAGAACTAAATAAGCACTTCTCCAAACACATACAGAATGTTAACAGGCATATGAAAGAATATTCATCATCACTAATCATCATGGAAATGCAAATCAAAACTACACTTCACATCTGTGATAATGGCCTTTATCAAAAAAGCCAGAAACAAGTGTTGTCAAACATGTGGAAAAAAGAAATACTTTTAAATTGTTGGTAGGACTCTAGACTGGTCCATACCCTATGGAAAGCAATATGAAGATACTATTTTATTTAAAATATTTTAGATCTAACAATATGACTCAGCAATTCCACCCCTCAGTATTGACCTAAAGAATGCAAAAATACTAATTTGAAGGGATGTATGCACTCCCATGTCTATTGCAGTATACTATAGTCAAGTTAGGGGAACAATCTAAATACCCAAAGATAGATGACTGGATTAGAACTACGTCACGCATACATACACATGTGCACAAACACACATAGATGTGCAATGGAATACTATTCAGCTATCAAAAAGTTGAACTCTTGCAATGTGGATAAGATGGATGGAACTTGTCAAGCAAAGTAATTCAGGAGGAAAAAGATAAATACTGAATGGTGTCACTTGAGAAACCAAAGGTCAGTAACCTTGATTTTACTGAAATCAAAGGTTTCAGTAAAATCAAGTCAGTAACCACCCCTGGAAATGTTATTATAGAACTGAGGGTACCAGTGGGGGTAGGGAATGAGGAAAGAAAAGTGAGAGAGGGCTCAAAGGACTATGAGAGTCTTGAAGGGTATGAGCATACCACCTGAAGGATGTGACCTTTTATCTCTACATCATTTACAGTGTTGTAAGCCATTGTGCTTCAAGTTAAAAAAAAAAAATGTTGACAGGGACAAGAATGAATTGGCACCCTCTGTCTGCACTGTCAACTGGAATGCAAAATGGTACAAGTCACCATGGAAAACATTATGGTGGTTCCTAAAATAATTTTAACTAGGGCAGCAATTCCACATCTGAGTATATATTCAAAAAAAATTGAAAGCATGGTATCCAAGACATATCTGTACACCCATGTTCATTACAATGTCATTCACAGTAGCCAAAAGCAATCCAGGTGTCTGTTGGTGGACATATGAAAAGATAAACAAAATGTTCCATGTACAAGGAATATTATTCACCTTTAAGAAAGAAGGAAATTATGATACACACTGAAATGTGGATGAAGCTTGAGGATATAATTTTAAGTGAAACAAGATTATAACAAAAGACGAATATTTTATGATTCCACCTAAATCCAGTCAAAAATTAAGAATGGTGGATGGCAGGGGTTGAGGATCTAAGGGGAAGGAGAGAGTGCTTAATGGGTGTAGAATGTAGAATGACAATTTTGCAAAATGAAACTAAAAATATAGACAAACAAAATTTTACATAATTTAAAAACTACAGAGTTTTCACAGTTCAAAAGTTGTTAGACCACAGACAGTGAAGTACAGTGATACCTAAGAGGCAAGAATCAAGTAACTTAAAAACTGATTTGTCTGGGTTAGGGAGCTGAGAAGATTTTGAGGTCCCATCACTGGGAGAGGGAACACAGGAGGCCAGTCTTGGAGCATCTAGAGAGCAACTAGGGATACAGAACACAGTGCTGGAAAGGAAATAGTTATGTAAGAAGAGAACTCCAGAGATTTTCAGAAGCCCCTAGCCAGATGAGTACTGGTGGCGGAATATATATGAGGAAACTAAGAGTGGGGAAGATACACATGAAAAGACTAAAGATAACAGTATCAAATGTTTACTCAGGATTGGGAACAGGGACTGTTCTCACCAGCCATGAAATCCTCATTTTTAATGGCCCTTACATAGAGTACACTGAATGTTCTCATCACTATAAAAGGGGACAGAATACTGTCTTGGTTCTACCAATAACAAATCTGAAAGGCAAGACCCAAAAGAATTGCACTGTTTCTAATAACTTAGCTGTCAAAAAAAAAACAAAAACAAAAACAAAAACAAAAAAACCTCAAGCATTAAAGAATGATAGGAATACAAAAATATATAGGATCCAGCTAAGTAAAATTCAGTGTTCAGTATCTAATAAAAAATTATCAGGTATGCAAAGTGGCAGGGAAATATAGGCCATAATGAGGAAATAAATTAGTCAAAGTTGAATCAAAACTGGCATAAATATCAGAATTGGCAAAATAAATAAAACTGAAGTGTTATTTACAAGTACCTGTGTTAAAAAAATTAAGTAGATATTTACAAGATCCCTGCTGAACTTCTAGAAATATAAACCAAAATGTGCAAGGTGAAAAATACACCTTACATGATGAATTACCATCAGATTAGACACTGGAGAAGAAAGATTAGTAAGGCTGAAGACACAGCAATATATACTAGTTAAAATAAACCACAGAAAGAAAAGATAAATATGAGTTGAGGATCGGTGATCTGTGGGCAACTCCAATAGATGTAACTAGGGCCCCCAACGGAAAGCAGAATCGAAATAATGGCCATATTTTCCCAATTTGATAAAATCCCAATAAAAGGCAATGTCCAAGTAACTCAATAAGCCTCAAATATAGGAAGAAGAAAACTACAACTGGTTTTATATTGAATAAAATCATTTGATAAAGAGAAAAAAACCTTACAGCCAGTCAGAGAAAATGAGAAATGTTAAATAGAAAGGTAACAGCAAAGTTCACATCTGAAGCACAAGCAGACTGTCAAGTAGTTTCAAGACCCTGAAATTTAAAACAAAGTTATCATAAATGTACTCTGAGCAAATTTGTAATTCTCACCTGTTCTCAAGTTGGAAGAATTCACTTCCCAAAGACCTGCACTACACGAAATATTGAAGGCTATCATACAGACAGAAATAAAGTGGCAACAGAAATATAGTACACAAAACAAATAAAGCATACTTAATAACATCTTTTTTATTCAAATTTAAAGTTCCCTAAGAGATACCTTGGGGATGGCGAGAGAGTGCAAAGTGAAGACAGTGCCACTTAAAAAGCAAAAGTTGCCTCCTGCTGTTTTATGTTCATCTGTATAGGAACCACTTCACACCACAACACTGCCTAGGCCTTGCCGCAAGGGTCCTGATAGCCAAGTTGCGGGCTCCTTAAGGCCCGGAGTGTCTCATGCGCTTGCGTGATAAGTGCCCCGCCCCTTCCCAACATCCTCATCTCCTGGGAAACAGCGCCTGAGTGAGCACGCAGAAAGAATGGGTCTATGGCTGCCCAGAAGAGCGCAGTTGTGGGACCGTTGGTAGGGGCAGTAGTCCAGGGGACTAACTCCACTCGCTTTCTGGTTTTCAGTTCAAAAACTGGAGAACTAATTAGTCACCATCAAGTGGAATTAACGCAAGAGTACCCTAGAGAAGGATGGGTGGAACAAGACCCTAAGGAAATTCTTCAGTCTGTCTATGAGTGTATTGAGAGAACATGCGAGAAACTTGGTGAGTTGAATATTGATATAGCCAACCTAAAAGCTGTTGGTGTCAGCAATCAGAGGGAAACCACAGTAGTCTGGGACAAGCTCACTGGAGAGCCGCTCTACAATGCTGTGGTGTGGCTTGATCTGAGAACTCAGTCCACCGTTGAGTTACTCAGTAAAAAAATTCCAGGAAATAATAACTTTGTCAAATCCAAGACAGGCCTTCCACTGAGCACCTACTTCAGCGCAGTAAAACTTCGTTGGATTCTTGACAATGTGAGAAGTGTTCAAAAGGCTGTTGAAGAAGGTAGAGCTCTGTTTGGTACCATTGATTCATGGCTTATCTGGAGTATAACAGGAGGAGTTAATGGAGGCTTGCATTGCACAGATGTAACAAATGCAAGTAGGACAATGCTTTTCAACATTCATTCTTTGGAGTGGGATAAAGAGCTCTGTGATTTTTTTGAAGTCCCAATGAACATTCTTCCAAATGTCTGCAGTTCTTCTGAGATCTATGGCCAAATAAAAGGTGGTACCTTGGATGGTGTGCCAATATCTGGGTGTTTGGGAGACCAGTCTGCTGCATTAGTAGGACAAATGTGTTTCCAGGAAGGACAAGCCAAAAACACATATGGAACAGGCTGTTTCTTAATGTGTAATACAGGTCATAAGTGTGTATTTTCTGAACGTGGCCTTTTGACCACAGTGGCATACAAACTAGGCAAAGATAAGCCAGTACATTATGCATTAGAAGGCTCTGTTGCCATAGCTGGTGCTGTTATTCGCTGGTTAAGAGATAATCTTGGAATTATAGAGAGCCCAGAAGAAATTGAAAATCTTGCTAAAGAAGTGGGTACTTCTTATGGCTGCTACTTTGTGCCAGCATTTTCAGGGTTGTATGCACCGTATTGGGAGCCCAGTGCAAGAGGGATACTCTGTGGTCTCACTCAGTTCACCAACAAATGCCATATTGCTTTTGCTGCATTAGAAGCTGTTTGTTTCCAAACCAGAGAGATTTTGGAAGCCATGAACCGTGACACTGGAATGCCACTCACTCATTTACAAGTAGATGGAGGTATGACTGTCAACAAAATTCTTATGCAGTTGCAAGCTGACATTCTGCATATTCCAGTAATAAAACCCACTATGACCGAAACAACTGCCCTGGGAGCTGCCATTGCAGCAGGTGCTGCAGAAGGAGTGGGTGTTTGGAGCCTTAAACTGGAAGATTTGACAGCTGTCACAATGGAACGTTTTGAACCACAGATCAAAGCTACAGAAAGTGATAATCGTTATTCTACATGGAAGAAGGCTGTGCAGAAGTCAATGGGTTGGGTTACAACTCAGTCTCCTGAAAGAAGTGATTCAACTATCTTCTCTAGTCTGCCTTTGGGTTTTTTTATAGTGAGTAGCATGATAATGTTGATTGGAGCAAGATACATCTCAGGTATACCATAATGTCAACTATGCATTCACAGGATGTGAGCTAATGAGCTAATGAAAGATCTAACGATTCTTTCTCTTAATATGACAACACTATTAAAGACTGGTTTTTATTTATAAAAACCCTTGCTGCATTGCATAACTTATCAAAAATCTACAGGTTGACCTGTGGCTTGAAATAAAATACAGTTGAAAACTCTATACAAGTATTTGGTATGTTATTTTTAACATCAACAGTTAATGGTGGGTCAATCAGTTTAAGGATTAAACCCCCCATTCCAGTTGTCATAGAATCCTGTTCCACTCCTTCTAAAATATTTAGATTTTATGTGTGGAATCTTTGGTCAAACATTACTAACACTTATGGGTTAGGATTCAATTATCTGTGCCACAGAGTATAAGATGATAACATGCCTACTAAAACTGAAGGACTGCTTATACCTATTCTTGTCTTTAATAGACCTCAAAAGTCCTCTTCGTTATATATTAGGGAGACCACATATGCTTCCTGGGTGATTAATAACATAAGTTCTTACAATAGAAATTTAGTACTTTTCTAGGAAGTATTTGCCAAATTAAGAATCTTCTGATTATCTACATGTTCTCACTAATTAATTGCTGTGTAGATACTTTAGGGAGGAAAATTTTCCCATTTATCTTTCCTTTGTATGTGTTATACCTGGTAAATATAATATGTATGCATATATACTTTACATAGGGAGCCGTTTATAAAATAAAAACTCACTGTAGCCAGAAGCTTAGTAAGACTAGTCTTCAGTGGGTCACTTTAATTAAGCAGTAATTAGGAAGATAATATTTGACAAAAGATTCCACAGATATATTCCACAGATATATAAGCTAAGTGCTTGTACTGGGAGAAAGTAAAGATTCTAGGTCAATTACCTCAGTTTCTCTCTTAAACTAAAAATAGATTAACAAATACAAAGTAGAAGAAAACTTAGATATGACAATACTAATCAGTGGTATTAGCATTACATAAGACAATACTAATCAGTGGAAAGTAGAAAAAACAGTAGCAAAAATCAATAAAACCAAAAGTTGGGTCTTTCAGAGTATTGTAAGACAGACTTTTAGCCAGAATGACTAGGGAGAAAATGAGAGATTAAAAAAAATAATGTGGAATAAGAGTGATGTCACTACAGTTTCTAAGGATATTAAATAATACTGCAATATTAGGAAAACTTACTGCAGATGTTTGAGAACTCAGATGAACAAATTCCTTGGAGAAAACAACTACTAAAACTTAAGGGAAAAAATAGATAACTTGACTGATCCTCTGTGTAATAAATACAATTTTTAATTTAAAACCTACCCACAAAGGAAACTGCAAGCCCAAATGGCTTCAATGTTGAAGAGAGCACACATATTCTATATAAACTTTTCCAGAAAATCAGAAAGGAAGGGATACTTTCAAATTCACACTGTGAGGTCAGGTTAGTAGCATTACTATGGTTCTAACACCATTACAACACATTACAACAAAAAAAACCCTGCAAATCAATATCTTTTACAAACATAGATATAAAATTCTAAACAATTTTTTTGCAAAATTAATCTAACAATATATGAGAAAGATAAAATGTTACCCAATGGGGGGATACATATATATATAATGTAAAAATTCCCCATCAGTCTTCTTCACCATATTAGCAATTGAATAAAGAGTATCCACATGAAATAAAGCTACACAGTGACAACTATGTCTAAAATTAAAAGATATCCATATTAAACACTGGTAAATTTGTAGAAAAACTGAATCTTTCATATGCTTCTGCTGGAAATGTAAAATTGTGAAAAGATTTCAGGAAACAGTTGAATAGTTTCTAAGAAAAATAAAATATACATGCTTTTATATATTTTAGTCATTTACCCAAGAGAAATGATAGCATGAGTTCTACAAAGACGTGTTCATACTCACATGTACGACTAAAACTTGGACACAACTCAAACATCTACCTACAGATAAACAAAAAAAACTATGGTGTAGCCGTACAATGGAATACAACTCAGCAACTATTGGTGCACACTACAACATATCTGATTTTCAAAATAACAAAGTGAAATAAGCCAGAGTTTATATATAGTATATGATTCCATTGATATTAAATTCTAGAAAACATAAACTACTATATAGTGACAATATGATAATGGCTGCCTGGGAACTGGGGTGGATGAGGAGTAGGCAGAAAGGAGAAGGAAGTATGGGGACGCAGGAAAATTATAGAGATGATGAACGTATCCGTTATATTAATTCTGGCGATGATTTCAAGGGTGACTATATGTTAAAATTAATCAAAGTGGACACTTTTAATATGCACAGCTTTTATGTCAATTATACTTCAACAAAAAATGTTTTAAAAGAGACAGAAATTATCTTCCAATACTAAAGGAATAGTTTGCCTTTGCCTATTCCGCATTCTGATGTCTCTGCACTGATCCCCACAGCCTGTGTGCCAGTTACCATCTTTAGTAGGTCTATGAGCTTTATTTGAAGTCATTTATGTGATTAGGCTGGAGAAGTACATGATAATGTCTAGTATCATTTAAAACATATTAATTTCCCATTTCACTTATCTGGTCATAATTTTCAGTCTGGGACACACTGCAATTGACCTTATGAAGAGTCACAAACAATGATAAAAGAAAATCAAGTTAAAATTCTTCAAACTCAGTATCTTATTCTAACTCCTTCTATATTCACTCCTGTTATTTTCAGCTTTTCTTTTTATATATCTTTGAGTTTTTAAGTCTCATTTTCATAATTCAACTCATGTGATATATTGGTAAATTAGAGTACTTTGCCCAAGGCTATAAAGGAGCTTCTGTATATTCTGTTATGAAATTAGTTAATTAATAATTTCTTTATATTGCCACTAAGCAGAACTACATAGTTAAATTATGATGATGGTGTCTCACTGCATGCATGTTATGAAACAGCAACTCATTATTTAATGTCAGGCATATGTGTGAATAAGAGAGCATGAGCGTCAACCCTAACAAGAAGAACAAAAAGCCTAATTTGATGCCATTTTTAAAGGTGCAGTTTGTAAGTGAAGAAAAGTAAGCACTAATGGGAATGGGGGAGAGAGAGGTTGAGAGAAAGAGGTAGAAGTGGGGTGGGAGGAAGAAAAGCACAAAGGAAAAATAATAGTAAAGATAAAGAAAAGCAAGCTGTACTATTCAGCTAATTAAAGCCACATACAGTATCTGCGTAGATGCAGCACTAACCTTTTAAACATTACTAGCTTATCTCTAGAAATGACAAACATCACTTAGATAAGCATCTTTCTTTCCTCACCTCTACAGAGATTCCTAAATCATTATCTGTCTGTGCCTGATTTCTGGTACTCATAGTAGCATTCTGATATTAATGCCCATAATCTCACAGGGAAACTATTGTGTCACTCACTGGTAAACCTTTGTAATCAACACATAAGTATAAATGTTGTATTATACAACCCCATTTAGATGGAATATTATGTACCAACTTTACGACTATTATTAGATACAGAAATTTTGTTTTTGTAGATTTATTTTTTAATCATGGGAACTCATAAGATCCTCCAGCATAATCTTCCAGTAAAATCTAAAATAAATGCAATATATGTCAGTCAATCACCTACTTCAACCTCCCATTGAAATGACAGCTTTATAGTCTATCCTGATTGCTTCAATCAAAACAAAGGAATAAACTTAATATTAAAATAATCTCCAATCATTTCTAAGAACAACCTTTACAGTCCACTTTTGAGTCTTCGAGAAATTGCATGTGATCCTTGTCATTTATGTATTTAGCATACATTATAGTACATTATATCAGCCTTCCACAAACTGATTTATTTTACAAAGAAAAGAAGGCCTCAACTTTTGTTGGTAAACATAATGCAATGATAGTATTAAAGAATTTATGTAATTCATTTCATGTTAATTATCAACAAAACTTTCTTATATTCAGTTATTGAATATGTTTTTCAAGCATCACAGGAAATCCAAGTTTGGGAAATATTTACAAAGCAAAAATAGAAAGGAAAGAATTACTTGGTCTATGTAGACATAGCTACACCAGCAGCTGCAATAGAGATCTAAGCAAAAACAAAGATAAAAAATGTTCTACAGTTTGTAGATAAGGACATCTAGCTTTTTCTCTGAGCTGAAGCAGGCAAAACTGCTAATTATACCTCCATTTCCACTTTGTATGGCAGTTGCAAAGTTACAGGGGAGGAAGCTGGGGATGAGTAGATATCCTGGCAAGGAAAGTTTTAGTCGCCATATCCCTTTTATCTTGGCTTGCTCCTCACCTCATTTCTGCTCTCTCTCCTCCCCAGTCTCTCCCTCTCCCCTCAACACCTCGCTTTCACCTTCTCTGTAATGTATGGTTGTGACTGACTTCAGGTGCTTTACACCAAATAAACTGATGACTTTCCCAGTTTTATTTACAATAATCCACAGACACCTAACATTAGCTCAGGTTCACAGTTGAGAACAGTGAGGAAAAGAACAAGAAAATCACCTTCCCAATCCAAAAACAGATATAGCTTTAGAAATTAGATGATTATTTAAGGTCTAAGATTACTTGTATGGAATTTAGTACATTTCAAAAAACAACTCTCTCAAAAAAACATCCAAGACTTCTTTTATAATATCAAAAGGATTTGAAATTGGATAGGACTTGTGAGATTATCTAGTCCAATGTCTTCTTATACAAAGAAGTGAAAAATTTAAATCACTTACCATAAGTCATAAAAATATATTAGGAACAAGGTTAAAATCTAAACTGTGATAGCCTAATGTTTCTTTAGTTTTGGCCAACTGATAGGACTTCTCTTAGACTTTCTCTAACCCAAATAAGTCTATTATGACTTTTTACAAGTCTAAAGTAAAACTGATAATAACTGGGCTTTCTTACAAAATTTAGTTATGTCTTCAGCAAACAGTTTGGTGCATACTCCCATACTAAAACATAGATCGAATTTTTATGGCCAATTAAGCCAGGTACATTCTGGAAACTGAAATATAATAAAATTATTCTCTATACTCTAAATGACTTTCTATTCCCTAAAAAGTAATATTTACAGAGTCATTGGGGGAGCTATTTCCTTAGTCATGAAGCATGCCATAAATTTTGGGGAAAAACATTGGTAGGTGTACCATTCTGTCCTACAAAGCTTGCAACACAACTCCGTAACACTGATATCCTTTCAGACTTACCTAACCCCTGCCTTCATTTCAGCGTGAGATGCAATTGCTTCCTCTTCTTGTTTCTTCCCTTCTTTGTCCTCCTTTTTGTTTTCGCCATTTTCCTGAAACAAATCCATTGAGTCATATCATATGGTATTTACTATGCCTATTCACAAACATCAAAAGAATGGCAATCTGTTTAATATCCTGCAGATGAACATGCACTAAAAAGTGGCATTGGCAATTGGGTACTTGCTGCCCACTGGGCACCAAGCAGTGATGTGTTAAAGATCTGGCATGCTGTTCCATAGAGAAGAATGGCATTCATTATCATTGTATCAGAAACAAATTATGGACCAAATGTTTGCTTCAATAAGTATTTAGACAACCATTTATCTGTCTTTCATTCATCTCTTCATAGCCTATATTCTGTAGCTCTATTGCTCTCAAACTACCTACCTAGGTACATTTCTCTTCCATATAGATTCTGGGAGTTTGCTGCAATTTCACATTCTTAAATGAGCCCCAATGTGGATGAGGAGAATCAGACAGTCATCCTCCTGGCTGGGTGTATGGGTGGACCAAATTCTGAGCCTATGCCTGTCTGAGCCAACTGGGAACTGAAAGGGCTACTCTCAATGACTCTGTTCACGCCACTCAGAGACTTATGAGAGTTCTGCCCTGATATCTTAGATACAGGGCAGGCATCTTTGACTTCACAATTTGCAATCATTTACCTCACCATTTTAAAACTGGTGCTAATTTTACCACATAAGTTAATTAATATAGCACTGAAAATACCACATCCATGTAGTCCCACTATCACAGAATGTGGTTTAAGTTTTTATGAAAGACCTGCACTGCCTGTTTTTACTAACTGGAGGAAACCTGAAGAGAATACCCACTTTCATGACAAAAGGCAGAAAGCGCAAATTTTCAATGCGTTGGTTACAGAGGCATCTGCTCCTGGAGCACTGAGAGCGCCTAACTCCTGCCAGGGAATCACTTTATATGGACTGGCTATTTTTCATACATTCCTGATTTTACCACATGTAAGTATTATTTTAGATTTTGGTTGTTGTTTGGTATGACATAGTAGGTTATTTTTTGGGTCTTGGAATGCTAATTTTTTTTTTTTTTTTTCAAATAAGCAAATGGCGGATGTGTCTTTGCTTAAAAATTTTACCTTAGGTTTCATGGGAATTCTCCACTGTCCATTCACAGAAGAAACTTGTGGCTATAGTTTGCCTTCAACTTATTCTTCTAAGTTCACCATCACTGCCACCAAGTCTGCATCTGCTGCCTTCCAGGTATCTTGATCCTCTCAGAAACACCTGACTGCCTGAACATTTCACATAAGTCAGTTCCCAGAACTGTTGAGTGAGCTCTTCATTGCCATGTAGTCAGACCTCCTAATTCTATTGAAATGAAGAGACTCTCTGAATGTTTTCTAGGCCATTAAAATTATAAATATAAAATAAAATTTTACTTATGGTTTTCCTTTCACAGGATGACTATCATTCCTTCATCTTTAAGAGGAGTTATTCTCTTCATGGTTTAGGGAGAAATAGTGTGATTCTTGGTAAGGCCTAAGGAACTAAAAAGTTTGATCACTAATCTGTCATATAAATTGGCTACTATATATCATATATACTTATATACTATATATAATAAAAAGCTTCAAAATACCATGCTACTGTTCTTTAGTTCTTTTCTCTAAACAATACTGCATTATCCTAAAGATAATTTGATCTATACTAGTCAGATTAATTATATTTATTTAAGAAAAATCTTTGTATCCAGTCCATAATGCCTACCATTAATTCCAAAATCAAGATTTCAATTTCTGTACTTTCTATTTTGATTAGTTTGATGCCTAGTTCAATAATACAGAGTAGCTAATTTATATTTGTTTCCTTTCCTAGTCCTTAATTTCTTAGTCTTCATCACAGAAGTTTCTAAGGAAACTCCCTATAGTATCTTATAGTAACAATCTCTCATAAAATCAAGTTGTCAGTCTTAATTTGGTCATATAACTCAGTTTATCAATGCATCAATAAATAATACTTATAAGGTTCCCCTACACTATGTGCCATGGGAAATATAAAAGTAAAAACTACATGGTGGTTTAATAATCCAGTAGTGGCACTAAGAACTTGAATGTCAAGCTAAGGACTTATCTTTTCATCCTCAGAGCTCCATGAAAGATTCATGTTGAGGTGAGTAACATGAAAAAAAATCTCATGCCCATGTCTTCTCAATGAGTAGCCTGAGAGAGAGAGAGAAAGTAAGAGCATAGACTAAGTAGCTTCAGATCTGGGTGTTTTTTGTTTGTTTGTTTGTTTGTTTTTTAAAGATTAAAAGATTTATTTATTTACTTATAATGAACTGGGGTACAGGCCAGAGGTGCAGGGACATGAGAGGATTCACCAGAGACAAAGTGGGGAGCAGAACAGGCTGCCTGATGAAGTACACTGCTGAGGGGAGCAGCGGGTGGGTCAGGAGAGGTCTGCCTCAACATGTGGGTCACCTCCCTGGCTGGGAATCGAACTCATGCTGAAGTAGCTTTAGCTTGGTAGTGCTGTGCTACCAAGGGAGGGCGCCAGATCTGGGTTTTTACATGCTCTAAAATGATGATAATAGTTGTGAGGAATTAAATCATTTGAGGAGTAAATGAGTTAATATATATTAACTGCTTAAATCAGTTCCTACATGCAAGTGGATTTCATGGAAGAGTTTGTGATGCTAAAGTTCATTATGTTAATTTTGCCCAACAAAAGACAGAAAAGGTTGGGTGAATCTCATCTATATATTTTTAAATTGAATCTCATAGTGTTTCTAAAAATAAAATACAAAATACCAATAGATCACTATAGTTTTGATTATGTGTAGTATAAGAATAGTTTCAATTTAAAATGATAAAATAACTCTGGAGATAGAGGCAACAGTTGTAGTTTTTAAATATTCTTAATGTCATTGAACTGTGCATTAAGAAATAATTAAAATGACAATTTTTATATTATGTATATTTCACTACAAAATCCTTACTTTTCTATAGTTATTAACAACTCAGAGCTGATTTAAGTAACTTCTAATATCACATCATGGATCATATCCACTATGTAATATTTAACATACAAATGACTGCTGTATTGATTTCTAAATAAGTTATTTGCTATAGGGACATCCACATGTCCCTTCTGGTCATTTTCGTTTTTATAAGAAGACTCATTCCCCAAAGAACAAAGTTATGAGCTATTTGTTTTCAACAGGTAATTTAAGATAACATTTCCCAAGAAATATCATAATAATTGCTAAAATTTTTGAAGTCATTAACAATAACCCACATGAAACTCTCTAACACCTATATTATATTGGTGTGCTAGTTTAATTTCATTTGGTATGAAAGTGTTAATGATTATAAGTAATTAGAGATCAAAGAGGGAGACAGTTTGAATGATTAATGGTAATATTCTCTAAAAACTGTAAGACAGGGCTCTCCCTGGTGGCACAACTGGTTAAAGCACCACATTATAAAGCTCTCCGAAGCCACTGCAGCACAAGTTCAATACCCTGCCAGGGAGTTGACCCACATGGCGTGGCAAACCTCTTCTGACCTTCCCACTGCTCCCCTCAGCAGTGTACTTCAGTAAGTCTTCTTGTTCTGCTCCCCACT